>NC_035449.2:152619776-152974181 GCF_002127325.2 Helianthus annuus | reverse complement strand
GCTAAAATGAATAATTGTAATTAAAATAACTATAGGTATACATATAAATAAAGACATGATTATTTACCTTAATAAACTATAAACTATTTAGCGTTTCATTAGCCGTCCCATTCCAAATAAGGGTTCTACCCTACTTTTACTTATAAAAGAACACTAAGGATCGGAATAGCTATTTGGTTTAAGCTCATGTTGAGTGGTGGTCCATTAGCAAAGACAAAACTTTTAAATAATTAAGTTTAGGAGGGGGAGGTCTTAACTTCAAGTCCAACAGACGATAAGAATAAAAAAATTTGTTGTTAAAAAAAGGTATACTTCATACTTTACTATCAAACCAAAATAAAAACCTAAAGCACCAAGTTAAGTTAAGACCTCATTTGTAAGATGTCTATCGTGATTAAAAAAAAAATCAAATCATTCACATATAATAATTATCCAACACTTGAATACCCAACTATAATAATTATCCAACATTTTAATACCCAACTTAAAAGTCCCAAGAATTATTGATAAAAATATCATACCCCGATTAGGGTTTTCTTGTTAGGGTTGAAGGTATGCACAAAAAAACCGACCTTTCCTTATATAGCTTCCTCCCATTACATTAAATTTTGTGGAATAGAAGTCAATCAATACACATAACATAAACTTTCGGCTTCTAGATTTGAAGGGGTATGATCCCAGATCTCGCGTCAGCACGACCGCGAGTGACCATTACTCTTATCAAAACCCCCACTAGCTAACAACCTACCTGTGTCCGTGCGGGAACGCACAAACACAGTGGTTGAATCCAATCTGCTCAATGATGGAGGAGGACTTACCTGGAATATGAAAACAGTAGAGCGATGCGGCATGGCATCGCATCTGGTGTATGAAAACGGAAGTATTCACAGCGATGCGGCCTAGCACCACATCTAGTGAACACTTCTATCAATACAGGGAAGCTGGATATGCGGCCTGGCACCGCATCTCGCGTATTTCTTGATCAAAGAGTGAGACGCGGGAACATCTACAGTTACCGCAAACAGCGATGCGGCCTGCACCGCATCCTGTATACTCAGCAAGTGGGACTGACACCACAGAGCAAGTAGCACGAATGGCAGCCGCCTGTCAGGTCTACGTAGGCGACAGACTGACGTGGCTTCACCTCCACAGCCGACATGCCTGACACACCTGCAAAGGTGCAGCATGTCGTCAGTCTATCCGTCCACCTCCTCCTTCACTCCTCGGCTATAAATACCAACCCCAAACCAGGTTTGAGGTATCTCTTCACAACTCTCTCACTACTACTACTATCACACTTTGCTTCCCAAGCAAATTACTGATTCTCACGCCGGAGAGTGGTAACAAGGAGCACCCCCCACCCCATCCTGCTTGTTATGAGTCACGGTTTGTTTCCTTGTGCAGGAGATCAACCAGCAGGCGACCCAGCCAGCGATCCTCGAGAGGAAGAGATTAACCCTTCTTAAACGAGACCAGTGTGTTAACTCTGTTCGGTTAACCATTGTTTCATCAAGATTGTAATCAAATTAGAAGAAAAAAAAGTGTGCATTAAACAATCCATGTGGGTTGGCTGTAGAGTACGTACTTGTAAAGTTTAAATTACGGACGACCCATGTGAATCTTGAATTAAACATAATTCAATTAATTATTGTCTTTAGTCTTGTATTGACAGGTGTTAATCTTGTTGCAAACATGAGTTAATTGACATTATTATTGGCAATGGTCAGTTTTTCTTTCCACCCAGTTTTGAAACTTAAATTAGTTAAGCTACACGTTAAGTTTGAATATTTTGTTACAATCAAAAAGTATGGGCGTATGGTTGTACAAAGAAACGAGTGCACGTGTGTTTTTCAACACATATATGTTTATTTTTTTAAAAGAAATAAATTACATAAATACCATTTTATAACGAGCGTGTTATAAGTTATAACATAAACTATCAGTTACAAAATCGTTGCCAGACTGTATAGTGAACTTCTTTTTCCATAGAAGAAGCAATGACGGTATCTGGAGAATAAGCAACGGCTAACTATGTCACTACTAGAAAATCTGAAATTTCTTACAACAGTTTTCGTAGGAAATGCGTTACAAAACAGGCTTTCCCACACATTTGTGACAAATACATGATGTAGGAAAATGCCTCGTAGGAAACCTGTTTCCAACGCATTTCCTACGCAATTTCCTACCCATTTCCTACAAAATCGCCATGTCACAAACTGCTACAGATCTCCTACAACAATTCATAGTTATTTTTAATATATTATTTATGATAAATATAGAAGTGTATATCCTTGTATTTATTTTTAATAAAATTAAGTAATATGACTTAGTTGTCGGAAATGTGTCGCAACTTGTGAAGCAGTTCCGACGGAATGTTTAATTAAACTAAAGAATAAATATTTTGTCACAAACTTGTAGGAAATGATTTAATAATCAACCTTTTGTAGATTATTTCTTACAGATCTGTGACGCAACTGTCAATTAATTAGGGTTTTTTTATTTTCTGTCATTGTTGCGTCAAAAATTTGACATAGAATTTTGGAAAAAAAAAATCGTAGGAAATTTATCACAAATGTGTTTGAATCTGTGACAAAAATCATTGTGTAGGAAATTTCCGTAGGAAATTATGCACTTTTCTAGTAGTGTGTGCCAGCAGTTGTGATAATACAGAGGATGCAAGCATTATCTGGAAATAAGTTTTTTTTTTTTTTTTTTCTTTTTTTTTTTGTAACTGAACCTTTAACGTTTCATTTTTGTTGTCATTTTCATCCAAACCACTAACTCAGTTAAAATGCATCGTTAACTCAAGGCCGATTGGCAATTTCGTTAACTCAGGGACGATTTTGACAATTTACCCACTTAATCTTTTGTTTTTTAATTTTTAGAATTTTATTTTTTATCTTTAAATAAAGGCAAATTGGATTTAAATAATCCCAACTCACTGTTATTAGCCAATAACAATCTCAACTCATTTAATCACCAATAATAATCCGAACTATTCACTTTTGTTTGTAAAATACTCCAGTTAAAAAAACACTAACTAGGTTAAAAAATTGCTGATGTGGCATGCCACGTCACCTGCCACATCAGTTGCCACGTCATCAAAAATGCCACGTAGACAACCACATCAGCTGCCACATCATCAAAAAATGCCACATCAACTGCCACGCCAGCAAATTTGCTGATGTGGCATGCCACGTCACCTGCCACGTCAGCAATTTTTTAACCTAGTTAGTGTTTTTTTTTAACTAGGAGTATTTTACAAACAAAAGTGAATAATTCGGATTATTATTGGTGATTAAATGAGTTGGGATTATTATTGGCCAATAACAGTGAGTTGAGATTATTTAAATCCAATTTGCCTTAAATAAAAAAATAAAAATATATATAAATATATATAAAATGACGACTTTGAACGAAATTAAACTAAATATAATTAATTGTCATTTTTCTAACTCTTAATTCTATCATTTATCTTGTGTATTATTATATCACTACACTTAGCACGGTATGTTGGTATTAGGATGCTTTGAATGACATAATGCTTGATGACGATCGTTGGAAATAATGTCGGTATATAATTGACGTTCACTTAAAATGACGACTTAGCACGAAAATAAACGAGGTATAGTGATATAATAATGCATAAGATTAATGATAAAATTAAGGCCTAGAAAAATGATGAATGTTACAATCTCTTCCAATTAAAAGAATTTCATCCCTAATACAACATAGATAACAAGACAATAAAAAGGAGGTCTGGTCATAAAATGATAATGGGAAGGGTACGTTTTGAAATATTTTGTTTTATCACGAAAGTAAGATGTGACAAAGAAGCTCAAGAACGTGGTTGGGTAAAATTACAAGGAGATGATCGAACTGCGAGAAGAATCAAAAGGAAATAATTCCATAGGCACATGATTGATTATAATGACAGTTGACACAATATTTGAAATAGCGGAAGTTAAAAGGGTTTATCAATACATGTGTATACATAATAGAAGAGAATGACACAATTTTAAGACAACACTATGATATAAAATCTAGGTGACTCATTCTTCCTTTACTCGTGAAAGGTTAGTACTATGTGTCATTCTAGTCGTAATCAGTGGCGGATCCAAGAATTTTTTCCAAGGGGTTCACTTTTTTAAGTGTTCCAATATCATATATCTGAACATAAACAAATACTGGTCGGTTCGACGGTTCAGGTCAGGTAAGGTTCATCACATAATAAAAATATCACATAATAAAAATATCACATAATAAAAAGAGTAAACTTCCGTTTTGCTCCATGTGGTTTGGTCATTTTAACGGTTTTGCTCCAATAGTTTAAAAATAGCCATTTTCCTCCCTGATCTTTCGAGTTTGTCACCAGTTTGCTCCCTAATCTTTCGAGTTTGTCGCCAGTTTCCTCCCTGACGGAGTTAGAGGCTGGGAGCAAAATGAATATTAGTTAGAAAAATCAGGGAGGAAAATGGCTATTTTTAAACTATTGGAGCAAAACCGTTAAAATGACCAAACCACAGGAAACAAAACGGAAGTTTACTCTAATAAAAATATGATACAATAATGAAAAAATATCGTCATGATAAATTAAAAAAAAACACGTAACATATAAAGATGCTCGTTACGAATAAAAAACATACCTACAGTTGTTCCTTATGCGGTTTTATCTTTTGAAAACGTTGCATTACTTTATCGATAGAAACTTGTTTGTAAGAACTCTCTTTCAATGTAGCAAATACAAGAATCGTTCATGTATCGATCACCCATCCTATTACGTAATTCCGTCTTTAGATGCTTCGTTGAAGAAAAACACCTTTCAATGCTAGCCGTTGTAACCAGTAAAACTAGTGACACCTTCGTTATTCATTAATCGATAGACCAATTGATAATCAATGTGTTTTCTTGTTTCCACCATCCTTTTGGCAAGATCACTTATCCCATTTAGGTTGTCAAACTGACTATCTTTTTTCACATTACCAATTTAGTGGCCGAGTTCATCAATAAGACCGTGTTTTTCATCAAAAGTAAAATCGCACGGATACATCTCGGTCAACTTTAAAGTTTAATTTTTTAAAGGAACTAAAATTATGACATGGGCACAAGGAACTCATAAACGTAAGCAAGTCGGTGGTTACCTCGTTAAAACGATTTCCAAGCTCTTGAATTTGCATATCGAGAACCATGTTGAAATTATTAACCACATAATGGTGACGATTGGTGATGTTGGTCTTTTTTCTTCTATTTTTCGGGCCAACATACTCGTCTTCCATGTTAATCATCTCAGTATCATATGTGTCACAAAAGCATGTGACATCTTTCAAAGTGAGTCAAAGCCTGAAGTTGATACCTTTGTAATTCTTCTTTGGTTGATTTAACCAGTTCAGTTGCATTTATAATATCTTGATTCTTTGTTTGAAGAGCGACACAAAATAAGTTATTAACTCCCAAAATATGCTTCATCAAATGTAAATAAAATACAAACTTATAACTTCCCACATATAACTGAAATCCATATGCTCGCGCCTTGTGATTATCATCCTATGTCGAAGTTTCTATATATTGAAGCACGTCAAGAACATAAGGATATAAAGTAAGCAAAAAAGCGGTGTTTTTCGTGAGAACTCCAATGTGTATCTTTGGCTCTTACAATTGACATTTCTTGATTCCCCGGCTCTTGCAACCTCTCTCTTTGACTTTCTCTTAGAAAATCTATTCATTTGGAAGATGTACCAACAACATTTGTCAAATTTGATATTTCTTTAAAAACCTACAAATTTCAAGATGTTTATTTGCAAGGGCCACAACAATAATTTGAAGTTGGTGAGCAAAGCAACGAACAAAATATGCCAAAGAATTTTCTTTCAAAATCAAAGTTTTCAAACCATTAAATTCACCGAACATGTTGTTTGCGCCGCCATATCCTTGGCCGCTAACCCTACCCAAACTCAAATTGTAGCGAGCAAACAATTCATCAATTGCAAATTTAAGAGATAAAGCGGTTGTTTCCTTAACATGAACAAGACCGATAAAACGCTCCTTAACAAATTCTAATTTATTAACATACCTCAAAACCACAACCATTTGTTCCTTTTTAGAAATATCCCTCGATTCATCAACTAATATAGAAAAGACATCATCACCAAGTTCTTCAAATATCTTCTTTAACACTTCTTCTGCAAAACAATTACAAATTTCTTTTTGTATTGATGGAGTTGTCATTTGGTTATTGCCGGGAGCATTACTTAATATGACCTTACCAATTGCTTCATTTATTTGTCCGAACAATTTCAAAAACTCTATGAAATGTCCTCTATATAAGGATTCTTAAGACTCGTCATGACCCCGAAAAAGTAACCCACCATTCAACAATCCTTGAGCAATCATAACCAAAGCACTTAATCGCGTTCTATATTCTTTTCTTTCTTTCTCAATTTTATTTTCATTACACACAAGTAAAGATTGAGCTTTTTTAAGTAAATCTTCCCCTATTACAATGGCTCTTTTTGTGAAAAGTATTATTACCTTTACCAACATGTTTATTTCATTTTTCTTCTTTCTTGTGCCAACATCGTACCCCTTCACTCACAAATGCATCAATCTGTCCACTTTCATGAAACAACTAACAATATAGGCAATACGCCTTAACTTATCTGTAACAAACCCCCTATAACCCTTAACGTAGCCCTAAACGCTCCCAAATACATCCTGTACATGAGAAACGGACCCGAGATACCTTCGTACATATAAAAATCAAAGAAAACAAAATCTGCCCTTCGCTTGCGGGCTGCGACGGACGAACCGGGGTCTCCTTCGCGGGGCCCGAGGCCCCATTGCGTGCTGGTCACCTGAGCCGCCACGTGTCGGACACATGGCGAAGCTACCTGCTGACTCACCTGACCTACCGCCGCCCTTAGGGCTCTCGCGGGCCGCGACGGCCGAGGCCCTAAGGCGTCGCGGGGCGCGACGGCATGGTCGAACAACCTATATAAGGGAGGCTTCGGCTCATTTTGTCATTCGTTCATTCCTCGAATTCTCTCTAAACTTTCTACACAGTAGAAATTCTGCCTGGGTATTATACCCACTATTAAGCGAAGCTCTGCCTCATTGTAAGTACTATAACCTTGCTATTACCCTACACGATTGATCTAGGATTCCGTAATGCATGTCGGCTCTGCCCGACTCAGTCATTGGAATTCCGTCTCGTGTGTACACCCGATTGATTTAGGACTCCATAATGCATGTCAAGGTCTTGCCTGACTCAGTCATTGGAGTTCTGTCTCGAGTTGTACGGTTAATGCAGTTTAGGTTATTTTACTAACACATGTGCATTGTTTAGATTAACCAGGAAACTATATTATTATCAGAAAGTTATAAGAGTACCAGGAAGCTATAATATTACCAGGAAGCCTGTAGGAATACCAAATCTACAAATGTGAGTTAGTCCTTCTTTTTATAAATCCTTTTTATGAGTAATTCCTCTTTTCACAAACTGTTTTGCAAAACCTCAAATGTTTAAATTTCACAGTGATTGAGTATTTGTATTTCTACAATTATCGTCGGTTTGTTGGGGTTTTGTATACAAAATTTGTTACTACACTGTGAGTAGTAACATTACCACCAGTCATGGATTGACAGTACCGTGGGTGGTAATTAAGGTAGAATGGTAAACAAATGTAATTGCGAGATCGCCCTCAATGCTGTAAAATGATGAAATCTGTTTTGATGAAATTGGGATTCACTCACCAGTATTTCTTGCTGATAAAATGTTTTAAACACGTGTGACAGGTAACTTAGTGTGAAGCCTATAAAAGCCAGCTAGAGAGCACTGAAGGCTTAGAAAAGTGGCTATAAAAGTTACCTAAATAAAAAAGAAGAATTGTTTTCAATAATTAGGGTTTACCCCCATAAATATATTACAAATGAAAAATCGGGTTTTGTCCCACTTGTTCACTATAAATGTATTATCGGCAAAAACTTGGGTTTTATCCCATTTATCTATTTTAAACATTTTGGTGTTTAATTTTGAGAAAAATATTTCTTAACTACGATCCTGATGAAACTTTCCGCTGCCAAATTAATAAACACCGATACCATCTAAATGGCTCGCGGCTCCCGCTCCCGGGGTGGGGTCGGGGGTTGCGACATTATCACCACTACCGACTTGGGTTTGTGGAAAATCATCTTTTTTCCCTTGTGGATGACATGGACCTCTAAGCAAATATGTTCGTCTAATTTCATCTTTTTGACTTAGGTGATAAGATGAAATTGGTTTCCTCTTGGAAGGATCCCATGGAAAATAATGCATATCTATTTTCAATGGTTTACTATTTGAAGATGATGATTCAACATTTGATGGTTGTCTTTGGAAAAAAAATTGAAATTCCCCTTTGCATACTACCTAAATATCAAATAACAAGTTTCAGAGATTACAAATTTACTAATCAACGATCATGAACCGAAACATACATAAATAAGCATCATTTTGTTGAAACTCCAAGGCTCAGGAAAGCACAAATTAAACAATTAACTGGACAAAAAAGCACAAATTAAACAATTAACTGAACAAAAAAGCACAAGTTTTAAAATAAAACAAACCTGGAAGAACTCAGCAATCAATTCTTTAAATCTAAACCTAAGTTTCATAACCAGTTTGACAAAGAATTAGATATTCATCAATCGGACAATTCAATGCAGAATCAGTGTATGTAATTTCCAAACTATAACATATTTAAAAGCAATGTAATTACCTGTTAATTCGCGTGATTGAAAGGAATGAGGAAAGGAATCAATTAGGCGAGGTGGCGAGCGGTTGTGGCTGGAGACAACTAGCCGAGTGGGGGCAGGTGGCTAGAGACCAGTGGTGGCGAGCTGCTCTGCGGGTTTTTCATTTCTTCAGTTGTAACGCTTCGCATTTCGTACTTTCCTTATTAGAAAGTGTAATCCTAATTATTTAGAAAGTGTAATCCTATTTTTATTTTTGAAAACTTTTATTCTCTTTGTAATCGTATTTCATTTCCAGCCTTATAATCCGAGAATTGATCATAATGAAATTCGTTCTTTATACTTATTTGTTATACATACAATCAGTCGTTTAAATATATGTTTTGATACTCTTTATATGTACAAATACTTATAGATGCATTCACGACACTCAAGTTATGGTTGCATACATGTTACATACTTGAAAATGTGCTAAAAATGGAAGTTATGGCTTAAAATAATAAGAATATCAAAGTTCAGCGGCCAAAATGCAATAAATCGAACTTGGGGCTGATAAAGTGGGACGCCACAGGGCCGAATAAATTTAAAAAGAAATATATTTGCTTGATTGCTAGCGGTCCTTCGACCAATTTGTCTTTACCTAATAGAGTTGGCACTTTTAGTCCTTCTCCTTCCACATAGTTGGGATTAGTTAGAGATTCCAGGACACATCTCAGTTGAGTTTTTAAATATAGGTCCCTCTCCTCAGTTGGAGATTTGGGAATACGTCTCAGTCGACGTTTAAATATAAGCCCTTCTCCTTAGCGGGAGATTTGGGATACGTCTTAGTCGACATTTAAATATAAGGGGCTGTTTGGTAGCCTCTGAATGGTCATTAAGAGGCTACCTCTTAATGGAACCATTAAAAATTTTACCAATGAGAAGGTAGAAGAATGTGACATGTGATAATTTACCATTCAGAGGTTACCTCTTAACCATTCAGACTTGAGGTTACCTCTTATTCATTCAGAGATTTTAAACCATTAAAAGGTAGCATTTGAATGGTCATTAAGAGGCTACCAAACATCCCCTAAGTCCCTCTCCTCAGTTG
The DNA here is from genome assembly GCF_002127325.2 of Helianthus annuus. Taxonomy (NCBI): domain Eukaryota; kingdom Viridiplantae; phylum Streptophyta; class Magnoliopsida; order Asterales; family Asteraceae; genus Helianthus; species Helianthus annuus. The sequence continues at coordinate 152,964,364 of NC_035449.2, read as the reverse complement.
GAGATTTGGGAATACATCTCAGTTGATGTTTAAATACAAGTCCCTCTCCTCAGTGGGAATATGTCTTAGTTGACGTTTAAATATAAGCACTTCTCCTCAGTGGGAGATTTGGGATACGTCTCAGTCGACGTTTAAATATAAGCCCTTCTCCTTAGTGGGAGATTTAGGTTACATCTCAGTCGACGTTTTAAATATAAGCCTTTCTCTTCAGTGGGAGATTTGGGATACTTTATTTCCGTACTTTTTGATTCCGGAGCCGATTTCAGTTATGTGTCCTTAAGTGTTAGTAAGTTGATTAAGTCTACTCCAACCCCTTTGAACTCCAAGCACATCGTCGAGCTAGCCAATGGAAAAAACATCAAGGCGACTCACATCATCAACGACTGTAAGCTTGAATTGTTCGATCAGAGTTTTGATATCGACCTTATCCCTGTTGTTCATGAAAGTTTCGATGTTGTCGGAATGGATTGGATATCCCATCACCGAGCCGAAATACTCTATTAGGAGAAGACTGTCCATATTCCCCGTTCTGTCGGTGAACCTCTTATAGTTCAAGGCGAGAGAGGTGGTGCTATTGTGGGCATCATCTCGTACCTAAAAGCTCAGAAATGCTTACGTAAGGATCACACTTCCATTCTAGCCCTAGTCGTCGACAAGCAAACTGAAGATAGGAAGATCGAAGACCTTCCTGTCGTTCGTGACTTTCCTGAAGTTTTTCCCGAAGAATTGCCTGGTCTTCCACCGCACAGGCAAGTCGAATTCCAGATTGATCTAGCACCTGGAGCAATGCCTATAGCTCGTGCACCGTATAGGCTAGAGCCAGCCGAACTGCAAGAGTTTTCTACTCAATTGCAGGATCTATTAAATAAAGGCTTTATCCGACCCAGCCCATCACCCTGGGAGCCCTTGTTCTGTTTGTTAAGAAGAAAGACGGGACATTTCGTATGTGCATTGATTACCGGGAGTTAAACAAAGTGACCGTTAAGAATCATTATCCTCTTCCACGTATTGATGACTTGTTTGACCAGCTACAAGGGTCGAGGTACTACTCTAAAATCGATTTGAGATCAGGCTAGCATTAGCTGAGAGTCCGAGACGAAGATATCTCAAAGACGACCTTTAGGACTCGGTACGGTCATTACGAGTTTCTTGTCATGCCGTTAGGATTAACCAATGCACCTGCAGTTTTAATGGATCTTATGAATCGTGTGTGCAAACCCTATCTCGACAAGTTTGTCATCGTCTTTATAGACGATATCCTGATCTACTCTAAGACCAAGGAGGAGCACGCAGAGCATTTATGACTTATCTTGGAGCTTCTGAGGAACGAGCAGCTTTATGCAAAACAATCGAAGTGTGACTTCTGGATTCGGGAAATGCATTTCCTTGGGCATGTAGTTAATGAAGCTGGAATACATGTTGACCCAGCCAAAATCGAATCCATTTAAAATTGGTCTGCGCCTAAAACTCAAACCGAAATCCGCCAATTCCTTAGCCTGACAGGTTATTATCGTAGATACATCGAGGGAGAAGAGCGAGGTTCCAATCTGATTTGACTTAGATGTACACATCCGAATTTATATAGGGTCAAGACCCCGTACAAATAATAACGAAGTACTAAGCATACAAAATGAATGAAACAGAAAAAGGGTGATGACATAATTGTAAGTACAAATAGATCTAAATTTTATAACTTAGAGTGGGATAGATGGAACGATTTCAATATTCGAGAGGTAATTGTGTAATTGTCGGGCCTCAGTTTCTTGCTGGACTGTTTTCTTTATTTTGATAAAGAAGTTCTGCCGTTCAAAAAAAATCTACTCATTTTTTCCATAAAAAAACAAAACAAAAAGAGAAGTGCTGCATAATTATGATAGGTATAAAATAACTACAATAGAGTAATTACTCTCAAGTAATTATTTTTTGGGAAATTGGCCTATAATAATCCCACCTAAACCTTATTGGCCATTAATAATCCCACCTCAGAATATTCCCCCTACCAGTCCCACCTTTCACCTATTTTTCCTACAATGGTCCCCCGTTAAAAAAACTTAACGGAGTTAAACTTTTTTTTCAAATTACAAACAGAATTTTTAGGGCTTTTGATTAGAACGATGATACAAATACATTGATGTAAAACTTGCCTCGAAACGGTGCTCCAAACGATGAAAACGGTGCTTCAATTCGGGTGTTTAAATTTCCAATTAACCAAAATCAAGTCACTTGGAGCACCATTTCGAAGTAAGTTTTACATCAATGGACTCATATCATCGTTCTGATCAAAAGCCTAAAAAATTTGTTTGTAATTTGGAAAAAAGCTTAACTCCGTTAAGTTTTTTTAACGGGGGACCATTGTAGGAAAAATAGGTGAAAGGTGGGACTGGTGGGGGGAATATTCTGAGGTGGGATTATCAATGGCCAATAAGGCCTAGATGGGATTATTACAGGCCAATTTCCCTTATTTTTTACCTATCGTAATTATATTGCGCTTATTTTTCTTAATAGAAAAAGAAGACGAATTTAGTTACAATTATACACTGTGCTTTTTCAATAATATAATTTCATAATTACGTTGTTATATAATTAGTCTAATATCAAGCTGGTCATATTGTTATACATCTTAAAGGAGAAAGTTGGTGGTATTTTACCACCGACACTCCAACTTTATCATAACCACCCCCTCTACTTTGAATTTCCACAACCATATCGTCATCTTTCAAACTTTGTTATAACCACCCCTCTAATTTGCTTTTCTACCATTACTCCTTCAGATTTTACCTACTTACACCCTCTACTTTTACATTTCCGTCACCACCCCTCATTTTTTACACATTTGCGCCACCACCCCCTCAAATTTTACACATTTCCGCCACCATTCCTCTACTTTTATACTTTCCGTTTTTACCCTACTACTTCTATTTTACCTCAACTTTTAGACTTTACGCTTTTACCCCTTACACTGTTACTCCATGTTGATACTCACTCAACTTTAGAAAGTTGTAATTATAACCCCTAGACTACTACTCCTCCTACTTATGCAAATGCTAATGCATTGTGTTTTACGAACTGTCTTAGGTATTGGGTTTTACACTTCATGTTTACCTTTGTGTTTTACACTTTTTTTGTAATTGTTTTTTACGCATTGCGTTTTACACGTCTTTTGTAATTGTATTTTAGACATCGCATTTTACGAATTGTGTGTTGTCTCACTACACGTTTCCAACCACTGCACACCGCCGCTATGCGCGACGGGCAAAATACTAGTAATTATTTAAAGAGTAAATTACTTTTTGAGTCTCTGTGTTTTAGTGGTTTTAACCATTTGAGTTCAAAATTAAAAAGTTTAACGCCCTGAGTCCCTAACCATTTATTTTATAACGTTTTGAGTCCAATTTTGTTCATTTTATAACGATTTGAGTCCAAAAAATTGGACTCAAAAGGTTAAAATTTGGACTCAAAAAGACTCAAATGGTTAAAGAAAATGCTTATAGGGACTCAGGTTATTAAACTTTTTGCTTTTGGACTCAATTAGTTAAAACCACTAAAACACAAGGACTCAAAAAGTAATTTACCCTTATTTAAAATCAAGTCACTCGACATGAAGAATAAAAAAATTGACTTTATCTCTATATTTTGACTCTAAGTAACGCACGCTTGGAGATTAAGAAAACATTGGCAAGTACTTTTATTTTAAGTTGAATTTCATAAAAAAACGCACACTTGATCCCCGAGGACTAAGACGAGCAAGTACTTCTAACAAGGAGACTGGATTTCTTCGTCCTTTTCAATGATGTCAGAGTTCACACCTGTTGAATTATTGATGTAACTTATTCATTGGTTTAATTTTTTTACCATTAAAAAGGATAAGGAAAGGATGAGTTGGTAATAGGTTTCGATGATTATGGGCATCCATTATTGTGGACACATTGATAAACAATATAGATAATCAAAACCAACAACGATCAGGAAATTTAGTCAAGTGTCACTCGTATTATGTAATAAAAAATTAAGAATACAACAAAAACTTGTACTAGTATTGGGGGATCCATACCATTTGAGTACAAAATCAAAATATTTAACGTCCTGAGTCCCTATAGTCACTTTTATTAACCATTTGAGTCCAAATTTCTAACACCGTCCACCAAATCTGTTAACTATTAACAAACAAAGCACAAGTCTTATATGCACATGAGTATAAGGAACAAGTCTTTAATGCATAAACTTTTAATATATATATATATATATATATATATATATATATATAGGAGGCTGCTAGAATGAGAACCACCTCGAGTTGTATGAACCGCGAGAACAAACCCCACGGGTGGGCGTTCACCATGATTTTTTTTACAACTAGATGTGTGTATTATAAAAACAGCCGTAAAAAAAAAAATTTAAACGCCGCGGCCGAGGGGGTAGTTTTTTACACCACAAGTTTGGTGTTTTTAATTTTTTTTCTTTTTTCTTTTTTTTTTCACCAAACTTGTGGTGTAAAAAACTACCCCTCGGCCGCGGCGTTTAAAATTTTTTTTTACAGCTGTGTTTATAATACACACATCTAGTTGTAAAAAAAAAATCATGGTGAACGCCCACCCGTGGGGTGTAGTTCTCGCGGTTCTTACAACTCGGGGTGGTTTTCATTCTAGCGGCTCCCTATATATATATATAGAAATAGGATCGGGATAAAACGATCAAAAGTGTGAGAACAGTGAGAACACTTCCTGGCCCAACACGTGTCACGCCGCTTAGAAAAGGGCGGAGGGGCTTTTTTGTACATTCATCTTCTGCTTTTCCTGTTCCGCTTTTTCCCAATATTGTTTTAGTTTTTTGTTTTTGAGATTTTTGGCGTTAACCAAATTCAATAATTAATGGCGTTTTAATTGTTCCATTGTATCAACATTTTGGCGTTTATGGCGTTTATTCACAACGTATGCCATTGGAGCCCAGGGGGGGTAGGAACTCTATTTGAATGGCGTTTTTGAAAGGGTTTTAAACAAGATGGCTCATTGTTCTATTATTCTTTATAAACATTTTGGCGTTTGGGTTATCTTGGCGTTTTACAATTGTTGGATTGTATTTCAGCCACAGTAAAAAAAATACAAGCGAAGAAAATAAATTAAAAATGCTAATCGGATCCCTCTTCACAATATTAACTGTCATAAGTCTCTCTGTTCTTTAATAGTACAAGAACTGGCACCAAAATATGGCGTTTTATGTAAAACTTAACAAACCCATCGGTTTGATTATTTTGCCTGCTCGTTTGTTGTAGTGGCTTTTTTTCTGGATGTTTGGGGACATAGATCTATGACGTGTGGGTGGGGTTTTCGCTTTTTCTTCATGTTGATCTTCATCTTTATCATCATCCCACTCTTCAGTGTCATTGATCTCTTCTCCTCATCCAAGCCTTCTTCAAGAACAAAAAATACAAAATGCCATATGACTGGCATTAGTATCTTTTTCTTGTAATTTTGTCCATCTCATGCAGCAAAATTTTACTGAGTTACTTGCCTCCCTAACAATTCATTCAGTGAAACTTGACGAATAACAATACTGAATATCCAAGAAAGCATATTAGCCATCTTGATTTTTTTGGCATTTTACAGTGAGTGGTATTTTAGTAGTATTGGCGTTTGTTTGTTTGTTTGTTTTTTTTTTTGGTTTGATCAAATGGAAGTTACTGAGATGTATCATTTTATAGGATCTCTTTTTGGCGCGTAAGTTAGGCGGTGCGTTATTATAATAAAGTATTCGTCTTTTCAGTTACTGTTTGTAATTATTGTTTTTGACAAGCTTTATCTCTGAAGTCTGTAACACGTCCTATCTTTCAAGTTTGGCGTTTTAGATTCAAATATAATAAATTTTCCCTATCTTCAGTTTTTCTGATTTAAAGTTACTGTTCCTAGTTACATTTTCAAGTTTGTTTTTTATTTTTTATTTTTTTTTGTGTTTGTTATAATACTTTTTTAAACTAATTTTATTATAGTTTGGGAGTTTTTGGTGGGGTGTTTTAACTGGATGATATCGTTTAAACAAGCATTTTGGCTGTTTTGGCGTTTTTATTATACATGACGTTTTATTATATACAACAATCAACTGAAAAGGAAAATAAAAAAAAGAATACATAAAAAAAGTTTTTTTTATAATACTTGTCCAAAGTCATTTTATGATGGTTTGATAAACGCCAAAGGTGTAAGACATTTGCCTTTTTTGCGTTTTTATTAGATATGGCGTTGTTTATTAAATAACAATCAACTGAAAAAGAAAATTAAACAAAACAAATATTGATCTTCAAATCTTCATTGTCACCAGTCTCTTTCTTCTTTTGAAGCATCTTCACTGGCTGTTTCGACTTTCATATGAAATCAGCCTCTTTTTCTATAATTTTTGTCCATCTCATGCAGCAAAAATGTTATTGATTTTACACTCTTTCAGCAAAGATGTTATCTTTTTTGGCGTTTTACCGATGAAAAGAACGCCGCAAAATAAACCATCTAAAAACTGTAAATTTGATCATGCTAAAATCAATAAAGTGTTGCTGTATGGTGTTGGATAACATTGTTAATCCCCAGTTAAGAAATATAACTGACAATGTTGTCCACACCATACAACTACACTTTATTGACAACAATATATTTGATGTTTGGGGTTTCTAGCGTTTATTAGTCTAATGGTATATATTAAATATGGCGTTTGGGGTTTTTGTTTTGTGTTTTTTTAATTGAATGTCTGGGTTGTTGTATATATAGGATTTTTGACGGTTTTTAGGCGGGATTTTACTATAATTAAATTTGGCGTTTTATATCTAAAGGCATTTTTAGCAGAATGCTGTGTGATTTTTGTTTTGGCGTTTTATTTTCATGAAATGGCGTTTTGTTTGGAGTAGTCAAAAGTCGCTTTTACCCTTAAATGAAGCGCGTCCATGTAATAAAATTGATGTTATTTACGAAAACGCCACCGCGCCAATCTAGTCCATAGATTGTTTTGATCGGACGATCGATAAGCGTTCTCACCGTTCTCACACTTTTGAGCGTTTTCTCTAAATCCCGACCCTATATATATAGGTACGCGATCAAGAGAAAATGCCCTAAAGTGTGAGAACGGTGAGAACGCATCCTGACCCAACACGTGGCGTGGGATATGATCAGGGTGTGAGGGTTTTTTTTTGTCTTTTCAATCTTCTTTTTTATTTCCCAATTTTGCGTAACATGCTGCTTCATTTTTGGCGTTAATTATATTTATTAACTAATTGGCGTTTTGGTAATTGTTTTTGTGTCACATAGATAATTTTTTGGCGTTATAGCGTTTCCCTGATCAATTTTTTTGGTGTTTTGTGGCGTTGTATAATAATTCACTACGAGTCATTAATATTTTCATAAGATTACAATACGACCAAATGTTTTTTTTGGCGTTTAATACATTGACAAGGTGCTTTACCAGTACCCGTTCTCACAGTATTCATACTATTAGCATTTTGGTGTTTGTAGTTTTTGGCATTTTATATAATAATGTATTTGTTTAGTAGAGAATTAGATTACAAACAACAGATAATTTGATAACTAAACAATATAAAATGAAAAAGAAAAAAAATTAAAAATGGTAATCTAATTTCTCATCCAAATCTTCACTGTCATCAGCCTCTTCTTCTTGAATTTGTTTTGGCGTTTTGAACCTTTGAATACCTTAGCTAGATGTCAACCTTTCCTACATAAAACTCATCTTTTTTAGACGAAGCTTGTTAGTGGCATCCTGTTTTTGGTGTGATATTCTTGTTTGGTGGCATGTCATTAAAGATCAACTCTTGCTTGATGCTATTTATAGTAATGGGGTCCAAAATAGCATTTCACACTTGTATTGATCCCTCCATGCCATGCATATATTCATCAAGAACAAAGCTTACATGATGACATATCACTGTCATCAGTCTCTTTTTCTTGAATATTTGTTCACCTCATTCAGTAAAAGATTATAGAGATAACCACCTCAGAGTAGAATCCATTCAGTGAAAGCTTTGCCATCTGTGGTTTTTTAACTATTTTTTTGGCGTTTTAAAGTGAGTGTTTTTCTGGGTGTGATCAATTCAGTTACTGTGTATATTTACTGTTTTGTTCAGCTTTATCAGTTCTAGGGTGATAGACGTCCCATTTTCCAAGTTTGCCATTTTTTAAATGGCGTTATGTAGACCAAGATGACAAAATACAATAACAGAGAAAATAATAAGCAGAAAAAATATTTTTGGCGTTTTGTAAGCAATAACTTTTTATAGTATTTTTTGGCGTTTTGCAACTAAATAGAGAAATATAGCATTTAATTATCTTAAGAAAAAAAAGATTACACAAAAGAAAACCATCCAACAAAAAAAAAATAAAACTCCTCGTCAGAAGGTACTTTATCCGAGAAGTATTCATCACTTCTGTCGTCTTCTTCCTCGGAGTCTTCATCTAGACCTTCATCCATGTCATCACCTTCACTTTCATCGGCTTCTTGTTCCTGAAGATTCTAAAGCCTCCATTTGAACATGTCCTCTATTAACGCCATTTTTTAGTCCATGTCTGTGTTCAAAAAAGTGGCGTTGTGTAATTCTTCCATGAACCCAAGCCCCTACTTTGTCATGATGTTTTCAAGCAGGTAGTCTTCCTGCTCTCCGTTGTCGTATATAACGGTCAACTTGTCTATTTCATCATCAAAACGCCACGATGTCATGACAGGGTCCGATTTTCCATCTGCTTTGATTGGTCCAAATTTCCTTATTAGTGTTTTCATAAGCTTATGTGTTTCATGACATTCGTTATCCAGAGCGATGTCAAGAGATATGATACCCCTCTGTATCTCTTCTTCCATCTTCAAAATTGCCTTGATCATCCTAACATACACCCTCCTTCTATTGTCAAAACGTAGGACGAATCGCCTGATTGCCAGAGTGTATCTTCACCAAACGATGGTTGTCCTTTTTGGGGTTTTGGTTAAACTTGGCGTTTTTGGTAAACGATTTTTTTGTAGAATGATAGATTGAAGTGATTATGGAAGCGATGTTTAACGTCGTTTATATAATGATGTTTTTGGCACGTAATTTAGGAGGGAATTTCTTCTAATAAATGTTAATAACTGAATTTCAGTTACTGTGTTGTTTCCTCTTCCTGAAATCTACAACGCGTTTTATCACTAATTTTTGGCGTTTTATATTTAATGGCATTTTATTTTTTTTGAATGGCGTGTTATCATTTTTGTTGGAATTTTGAATTTGAGTGGTAAAAGACCGTTTTACCCTTAATGAAGAGCGTCCACTTAATAGAATTGGTGTTATTTACGAAACCGTCACCGCGCCAATCTAGTCCATAGATTGTTTTGATCTGACGATCCATAACCGTTCTCACCGTTCTCACACTTTCCCTCGTTTTCTCTAAATCCTAACCGTATATATATATATATATATATATATATATATATATATATATATATATATATATTACTATATATAAAAGGATATTAGCGCTGACCTCGATTTGCTTACGTGTCAACCTCTGAGATATGCCACGTTGTCCATGCTGATGTCATAATTCGGATATATATATATATATATATATATATATATATATATAAATCTATAAATAATAAATCTAAATCTAAATAATATAATATATAATAATCTGATTTTTATTTGAGATTATGAGGGAATTTCAAAATTGCATGGGGAGTTGTTTTGTGCATTTTATGCATCTGACCTATCATCATATCCTCCATCTCTCTCTTTCTTCTTCACATTATATCCTCCATCTCTCTCTTTCTTCTTCACAGGCGAAATTCTAGGGTTTCTTTACAAAACTTCCATACGAACCATGTCGAAGGCAAAGCAATCCGGAGGTGAATCACCATCTTTGTCACTCACTTTCATAGACGTTTTGAATCCGGCCAAAGATATGTGGAATATCAAGTGTCGAATCATCCGAAAATGGTGTCAGTCTTTTCGGATGGACCTGAACTTGCTCGATGAGAAGGTATTAGTATTTGTAAAGCGTTGATTATGTTATTTGACTGTTCTAGGGTTTATACTCTTTTTATGACCGTTTAAGAAATCTAAAATCATAAACCCTAAACCAAAATATTGGAAACAAAGATGATAGCTGAGTATATTTTGTATATTTTGTGTTCTAGGGTTTGTGTTTTGTTTCTCTTATTTTAGATTTCTTATTCTTATACGGTTATATATATTTTGTGTTTTGTGTAATTTAGGGTTAGGTATAATGAAACAAAGACAAATAATGTTTGGTTGGTTTTTGATCCTTGATATGTTACAATAACTGAGTATTTTTCATATTTTTGCGAGTTACTGTTTGTTTGTTTGTTTTAGGGTTAGGCATAATGAAACAAACACGAATATTGTTTGGTTTTTGATCCTTCATATGTTACCATAGCTGAGTATTTTTTATATTTTTACGAGGTACTGTTTGTTTGTTTGTTTCTAAAGTATCCGATTTCACTTATTTGGTCAGGGTACTAAGATTCATGCTGTTATTAAGGCTCCATTGATACCTGTGTTTATCTCACAACTTCATGAGGATGAAATTGTTATTCTCTCCAGATTTGGTGTTGGAGAAAACACAGATCTCTACAAAGTTGTTAACCATGATTACAAGATTAACTTTTACTATTGTACGGTTGTTACACATGCGAATGGTTGGTAAGGTGTTGATTAGGCACATTCAGACATTGTTAAAGGAGAAGGAAAGAATCTGCTCACTGTTGGTATGACTGTTTCTAATAGTCTGATATATATTTTGGCTACCTTTCGAATCTGCTTATTATTGCTATCTTTTATTTTAGATGTTGCTGGAACTGTTGTCTGGTGTGGAGATATGGAAATCTTTCCTAACGAAAGAAAAAGGATGAATTTGGATCTTCAAGATGTGCAGTAAATCTTACTTTGCTATTTATATAAATTGTTTGTGTGTTATGATCGTACTTAATGCAATGAAGATTCATTAAATGATTGTTTTTATTTAATACAAAACCAATGATTAGGTTATTTTATATATAAGATTCTTCCTTGCATTTAATACAAACAAACAGTAAATCATTGCCATTATTTATTGTAAATGATTAGTGTTGTTTTAATAGACAGTATAGATTTTGGTGGAACTTTTAATGCCGTTTTATATCAGTTTCTTGTAGGGGAGAAATAGTCCGTTGTACTTTATGGAATGGATATGCACAACAATTTAATGATTTTTTTTGTCTCAAAACACTCCGGATGAGAATGCGATGGCTGTCATTCATCATGCGAAGATTAAGAAGTGGCATGGTAATTTACATTTGACTGATTAATTTACTTTAGTGTTTCCAATGTGTTATTTGTTACATTTTTTAAGAACATTTTGTTGTTTCTGTAGACACTTGTAATGAATTGTTGGATATGTATATTGTTACGTGCAGGACAATATACTGTTCAGAATGATAATTTTGGAACTCGTATGTTTCTCAACCAAGAAATTGATGAGATTAATGAACTTCGTAGGAGGTACTACCACTGATTTATATTTCATATTTTTCATATTTTTCATATTTTTATTGATACAAGTGTGAGTATTAACTGGTGTTTCTATTTTATAGTCTTTTAGTGAAACAATTTGAAACTGGTGGTTCTTCTTCTCAAACCATACTTTCATCTCAGAGCGTATTTCCAGTCCGTCAAGAATTTCTAATTGAGACTCCTAAGAGACATGTTGATGAGATTATTGAGATTGAAAGCGTATGAATAATTCTATATACATACATAGGCATTTAATTTTCTTAATGTTTTCTATGTTTTATCAGTTGAGCATGTTAATAAAGCTTTATCTTTGATATTATAGGTAATGTCATGAGTGGTAGTTGCAACGATCAAAATTGTTCAAGAAACTATGGGTGGTTTTATCCGGCATGTCGAAACTGTAACAAGAAGGTGTTGACTAAAACTGAATACTTACAATACGCTAAAACCATTTCTGATGAGGTCATGAATCTGTCACCTACTTCATTGGTTTGTCCGAAATGCGAATGCGAATGCACATCGATAACCATTAAGTAAGCTAATGTTACTTTTTAGGTTTATTACTTGTTATATTCGGACTGTAATTTAATTACTATTTATTATAGGTTCAAGGTACATTTGAGGGTGCAAGATGAAACTGGTAGTGTGTCTTTTGTGATGTTTGATAAAGATGTAACGAAGATCATTGGTTCAACTGCGAGTGATATAAGGGAACACCAAGTGAAGGTCAATGATACTGAAAGTTTTCCACATGAAATATCTTGGTTGGTCGAAAAGAAGTTGGCTTTTAAAATTGAAGTTTCTGATTACAACCTTAACCGTGACTACCACGTTTACACTATCCAAAAAGTATGTGATGATCCGGACATAATTGCTGAATTGGTTGCTGGTAATGGTAATGCTCTTAAGGTTGCTGATGAGGTAAGACTTTTTGGATATCTTATACTAATTTATTTTTGGTTTCCAATTTTTGTAGTTTAAATATCTTAGCTGAATTCCCTTTTGCTAATATTTTGATATTAGGTGTTTAGTCAAGAATGTTCAAAATTCAAAGCCGTTCAATTATCTGAATCCTCACAGATGGCCGGTGCTGCTATTTCAAAGGTGAATATGGATTCTATAGTTTCCATTTCGCCTGTCTGTAGATTATATTACCTTATTTGATACCTTAGTAGTTGTTTTGTGATTTAATTCAAGGATGTTGTATCTGTTACGGCCGACTCTTCCGTTGTCGAAGCCGAGAAGGATTCGGGCACCAGTCCCAATGGTAAACGTTCGGTACAGGAGGTGGAAGGTCAAAATGTTGGGGAACTATCTTATAACAACAAAAAGAATCGGAAGAAGTCATCTAGGCTTAACACTTAGCTCCTTTCACGTCTTTATATTTTGATGTTTAAGCGAATCTATGTTTTTGGTATGTAGTTAAGTATGTGTTTGTTTAAAGTTGGTATGTCGTTGGTATGAGTTAACCTACTGAAATAGTTGTTATGTATGTGTCAGATGTTGGTAATTTATGAACATGGAAGATGTGGTAAACCGTTATGTGGTTTACTTTTTTGTATTATAAACTATGTTTTCTGTTGGGCACTATAATCTTTGCTTATAATGTGTGTTTTGATTTGTGCAATATAGTATATGAGATGTGTATATTAGTATGCCGTAGTCTAAATTCTACTTTTTTAATAAAATGTTTGAATGTGTGTTTACTTTATAACCGCATTACAAAGAAATTGTTAATATCCACAACTTATGTCAAAGAAGTTATATCATTTGAGTTCAAGTCAGTTTTCGTTATGATAAGATATAATTCATACATATTAACCTACCCTTTTATAAACTAATGTAGGAACCAATAGATTGATAAAACCAAGACAAGGACGGTTAAAAATATGTAGTATTTAAGTCCATATAAGTTTCTTCATGCACATAATTCATACACATTAAACTTCAACTCCAAATATAAATCGTGTGGATCACGTTATAGTAACTTCATTGTAGGAACCAATAGATTGGTAAAACCAAGACAAGGATGATTAAAAAATATGTAGTATTTAAATCCATATAAATTACGCTGTTTCAATTTAAGTTACTTATACGTTTTAAACAACAACCAGTATGTAAGGTAACTAACAAATAAAATCATTACAAAATAAAATCAACCAAAGGCCCCCATATTGGGCTGCATTTTGCAATTAAATGCAAAAAGGTTTCAATAATTTTGGCCCATAAGTTGTGAACCATAAAATCATTACAAAAGCCCACAACTTAAATCAGGTTTCTTAAATCACAAGCTCATTACCTCGGCTATGCTTATACCTTCTATCCCGCCTGAATCAAAGTCAAGAACAGAAATCAGCGCCAAAAACTCAAGTTAGAATTGAACACCCTCTCACTTTGGTAGCAATCGATGAACATGTAATGGTAGGTTTTTCTATTGCATTTGTTTAAATCTATTATGAAGATATGCACCATAGATTTGTCTACGTTGATTCTTTTATTTAGTTAGGTTTTAAATGGGGATGTTCAATCACCGATAGTTGTTAAAAAAATGATTTTTTGGATAGTGATTACAATAATCACCTGTAGCTAGCCCTAAATAACACATATTGTCCCAATTCATATGTACAGTTATGGAGAGTAATAAGAATTTTATACCAAGAGATAGAGAGTATCTTCCACAGTGCAGTACCCAACAGTCCAAAGATTCAAGGAAGATAAAAAAAGTCTATCCTGAATAAGCGTAGAAACAGTGGTGTGGTTCACTTTGTATAGACACCTCCTATTATTGATACACTTTCAGCCAATGTTACTATTACTATGAACGATAATGGGGGTATGTTTTTTATGGTCATTTTTCCATAATACATATATATATATATGTAATGTTATATTAGCTGAAACCTATTTCTTAATATATACCAACCAGTATCATCAAAAGGTGTCTATGAAGCCTCAACTCTACATTACTCGCCATCCACCGTAAATCAGAATCAAAGTGTAATGTCGTTGGAATCCTCTTCTAAAAATATGGGTAAACAACTCTACTGCTACTTTTCTGATTATCTTACATACTGATTGTTGTTGTTTATTTAATATGTCTATGTAAAAAATGTAAGTGTTTGTAGCTGGAATTAATCTTGGACAACATGTCACACGCCTGTCAAGTTAGATCGAACATGTGTTAGTACGATTCCTCTGACTTCATCCAGTCTTGGTAAGGTTATAAATCGTATTTTTAAGGTATGCTATCATATTTGACCTTGTCACTTTGTTTCAATTTTAGGACAATTCGAAGATGCTAATTATGGTGTTCATGACTCTAGAAAGAGGAAACAAAGATTCAAAACCATGGATATAAGTAAATTTGATTTATCTATTGTGGCTGATGAAAGGAGGACATCTTCAATGGTCACACCGCTTGAATCATCAAATCATATTGAGAGCAGCCCATTAACAAATATTACAAACTATATGCCGTATAGACTTTCTTAAATTGAGCACTGTTATTACTGTTAATCATTCATTGAATGTTGATGGATGTTTTATAACATTTGTAAATTTTGTCTTGCAAGTGGATCGCGTTACAGTAAGGTCCCGTCGAAGTGATATTCCAACTCCTCGGAATCTTGATATTAGAACTTCTCGACAGTTGCCAAAGTGTTCCGTAGTAGACATTAACGGTATTTGGTTTACTTTTAACGCAAAACTAAATATAGGTTTCCGGTTCACTATATTTGACTAATGTATTGCTTATCCTCCTACCCGTTGCAACCGATGTTAATGGTCATTTCCAAAATGAAACGGAAGGAAAAGAAAACTCCTACCCTGGTGAAAGGTCTAACTTTGATGATTCCAATTCCTCTGATTGTTTACCATCTTCTATCGTAAAAAAGATTTATGGAATTGCAAGAGGTACATACCCTCCTATAACCTATCGAAGTATGTTTCCAGATAACACTTTAATCTCCTAATATTTCTCTTATATAATCATCTTTTTTATGTGTCTATATAATTTTGTAGAATACGTTGATCATGGAGATGCTATTTTTGTATTTTCTAACTGTCATGCAATCCTTTGGAAAGATGAAATGCTTAGGGGGAATTTGGATTCTAAGAAATCGGCTTTTTCTCTTTGTTGTTCGAACAAAGACGTTGAATTGCCTCCCTCACCTATGCCTCCTCCATTGCTCCAAAAGTTTTACAAAAGAGTTACTCCTGAAAGCCGCAATTTCATGAATAATATTCGAGCATATAACATGATATTTTCCTTCACATCCCTTGGTGGCAAGGTTTCTAAAAGTATTCAAAATACCAAAGGTCCTTACGTTTTCGGATTACAAGGACAAAATTACCATCGCATTGGTAGTCTGCTTCCGAATGACGGTGAAGAGCCCAAATTTTCACAGCTTTATATTTATGATTCCCAAAACGAGGATTTTAACCGTCAAAAGGCTGTAAGGTAAATTAAGCATTCACTAAATACTGGTTCTGTTATCTGTTTTATATATATCCCCTATATATAATAATGTAATTTTTTACACAGTGTCGATGTAGGTTCGAAGACAAGCACTAAACAAAACCTTGATCTTGCCATCATATCCAGTCTTAAAAAAATGTTGGATTCTTGCAATCCACTTGTGAAGTCATTTAGAATAGTACGAGATTGTTTTAAAGAAAACGATTGGCAAAATGTAAGACTCAAGCTCATTGGGACAAGGGATAAGGATGGTAGAATTTTTAACTTGCCCATTGTTGAAGAAATTGCTGCATTAATACTTGGTGATTTTGATGGAGCATTTGATAAAGGGGATATCATAGTTCAAACAAAATCAGACGGTCTTCAGAGAATTAGTGAGCTTCATCCCTCTTATCTTGCATTGCAATATCCACTTATCTTCCCATATGCAGAAGATGGATTTAGACAGGTGTTTCAGTTGATTGTGATATACTTAGAACCAGCACCACAATGAGAGAATTTTTTAGTTACAGAATACAAGACAGACCCAACCAATTTTTGTTGTTACTCAATGCCTAAAAGCTATTTCAACAGTTTTTGGTGGATGCGTATACCATGATAGAATCTGCCCGGTTAGCTTACATAAAGACACAACAACCGAAACTTAGAAGTCAAACCTTTAAGAGTTTAAATAAAAGTGTTGAAAGTGGAGAAAGCGATGCGTCAAATTGTGGAAAACGAATTTTGTTACCTTCATCATTTACCGGCGGATCGAGATATATGATGCAAAAGTACCTAGATGCTATGGCAATCTACAAAGCTGTAGGATATCCGGATCTCTTCATAACAGTCACTTGTAATCCCAATTGGCCTGAGATTTATAGGTGTTTAAAAGACAAAGGGCTGAACCCTCAAGATAGACCGGATATTATCGCACGGTTATTCAAGATTAAAATCAATCATCTAATTCAAGATTTCAAGAAACATAAATTCTTTGGTGAGATACAAGCAAGTAAGTGATTGTAAAATGTTTTAATTCATTTCTCAAATAATCTTTTACTAACAGTTTTTTCGACGTAATATTTCAGTTATTTATACAATCGAATTTCAGAAACGTGGTCTACCTCATACTCATATATGTTTGTTCTTAAGTGATGAGAGCAAGTTTCCAACTGCTAAAGAAATTGATTTGGTTATTAGTGCTGAAATACCCGACAAAGAAACGGATGCTGAACTATATGAACTTGTCAAGTTTATGATCCACGGTCCTTGTGGTACAGACAACCCTTATTGTCCATGCATGGTTAATTTAAAATGTTCGAAGAAGTTTCTGAAAAAATATGTAGACGAGACTTGTTTGATTCTGAAGGATATCCTGTCTAACGTCGTTGTCAAACACGTAACACTGTAGAAAAAAACAGTGTATTGCTTGACAATAGGTTTGTAGTTCCGTACAATGCTATGCTACTCAAAAAGTATCAATGCCACATAAATGTTGAGTGGTGTAACCAAACATGATCCATCAAATATTTGTTCAAATACATTAATAAGGGTCCTGATAGAGTGACAGCTTCTGTTTACCAAAGTAACACAACTGCTAATGTGAACCATCAAAACGAGGAAATGACAAATAATCAAAATCTGTCAAAGAAAACAGAAGTAGATGAAGTTAAAGCATATCTTGATTGTAGATATATTTCAGCATGTGAAGCTGCCTGGAAATCTTCAAGTTTGACATAAACTATTGATTTCCAGCTGTTGAAATATTCCCTTTTCATTGCGAAGATGGTCAGGCTATTGTTTATGACGATAATTCAAACTTGTGTGACGTGGTCAGTAACCCAACTGTGAAAATGTCTATGTTCACAGAATGGATGAAATGTAACCAAACGGATGCATTTGCTAGAACATTGAAGTATATAGACTTCCCCAGATACTTTGTATGGATACGCAAAGAATGAAAGTGGACACGTAGAAAAAGACCTTTTGGTGCAGTTGGTAGGATACATTATGTACCTCCATCACTTGGTGATTGTTATTTCTTGAGAATTTTATTGAATCGCGTTATAGGACCAATGAGTTTTGATGATATAAAAACAGTTGATGGAAAAATTTACGATACCTTTAAAGAGGCATGCTTCACTCGCGGTCTGTTGGATGATGATACTGAGTATATAATTGCCATGACGGAAGCAAGCACATGGTCCACTTCTATTTCTTGCGTACATTTTTTGTAATGCTGTTGATGTCAAACTCCATTTCTTGGCCCGGTCATTTCTTGACACAAACAAAATCTCTATTGTGTGAAGACATATTATATCAGCAACGGAGGATTACTGGTATTCCTGGTAATTTTAAAACTTTAAATAAATTCTCAGATTCCATCTTACTCTAATGAAATATTTATAAAATCTAATTATCAAACATCTGTTTTATTTTTTAGATTTGGTTCTTCCAGAGGAAGAGATTGAAAACATTTGCTTATCACATATCCAAAAATTGTTACTTGCTTATGGGAGTACGTTAACCAGCCTTTTTGACATGCCAAATGTTCCTGAAAACTACATTTCAGCATTGAACAATCAAATGATAATGAAAGAACTTTCGTATGATCGGGCTAGCTTAAAAAAGGAACTTGCAGCTTCCTTAAAATGTTTAACTGATGAACAGCGAAAAGTGTATCAAACCGTCATGAATGCAGTTGCTAAAGGAACTGGAGATGTTGTCTTTCTATATGGTTACGGTGGAACTGGTAAAACATTTCTCTGGAAAACATTTGCAGCTGCCTTTACGTTCCAAAGGTGAAGTTGTCTTGAATGTTGCATCCAGTGGTATTGCATCACTTCTATTAGATGGCGGTAGAACGGTTCATTCCAGGTTTGTAATTCCGATAAACGTTAACGAGGATTCCATATGCTCTATAGAACCGAACAGTGAGCTAGGAGGCTTAATAAAAGAAACTAAGATGATAACCTGGGATAAAGCGCCAATGACACATAAGAATTGTTTTGAAGCTCTGGATAGAACAATGAGAGATATAGCCCGTTCCAGTAATCCGTCCTTGCAGAGCAAGCCTTTTGGTGGAAAGATTGTTCTTTTTGGCGGTGATTTGAGACAAATCCTTCCAGTCATTCCAAAAGGTACCAGAAGCGTGATTGTAAATTCTTCATTGAATTCTTCTTATAGATGACAGGATTGTCAGTTACTCAAGCTAACTGAAAACATGAGGTTAAAAGTCGGTACCAAACCAAGTAATCTTCACGAGACCAAGGAATTTGCTGAATGGATTTTATGGCTTGGTGATGGTCTACTTGGTGATCCAAATGATGGAGAGGTGGAAATTGAAATTCTAGATGATATACTTATACTCGATCAAGTCAATCCTATATCTTCATTGATCTCATTCACATATCCGGATATGCAAAACTTTTTGTTCGATTCAAATTATTTCCAACAAAGAGCCATTCTTGCACCCACAAATGAAGTTATTGATTCAATAAATACAGAACTGTTAAATAGTATGGCTGGTGAAGAGAAGATATATCTCAGTTCGGATACTTTATGTGAGCCTGAGGAACAAACCGACCTTAACATGGCATTGTTTCCTCCAGATGTGTTAAACAAATTGCATCTGTCAGGATTACCTAACCATAAATTGGTTCTCAAAGTTGGAGCTCCGGTAATGTTACTTTGAAACATTGATCAAACAAATGGTCTGTGTAACGGTACACGGCTTCAAGTAACAAAACTTGGAAAACTTGTAATCGAAGCAAAGATTATTACCGGAAATAATATAGGTCATCATACTTTGATTTCAAAATTGATAATGACACCGTCCGATAAAAATTACCGGTGAAAATTGCACGAACACAGTTCTTACTATCTCTATGCTTTGCAATGACCATCAAAAAAGCCAGGGACAATCACTTGAACATGTAGGCCTATTTCTTCCACGTCCGGTTTTCAGTCACGGAAAACTATACGTTGCTGTATCTCGAGTAAAAAGTAGGAGGGGTTTGAAGATCCTGATATGTGACATGGGAAAAAAGTGTGTAAAACCACGACTAACGTAGTCTACAAAGAAGTTCTACAAAATCTATAGTCGTTGTAGAAATAGCATTTTGGACAAAAGTCTTTTCATGTATGAAGTAATGTGGTATGATCTTTTGAATATCCTATGAACATGTTCCTTTTATCTAATAATTATGGATGTTATTTTAGTGTATTGTTTTAAAAAATAGTATACATGTTTAAAAATTGATAGCTCTAACTATTATAAAACAATCAAAGGCAAATAAGAATAACATATATATGAAAGACAAGGAATAACTAATGCAAGTAATACTTTCAACCATTAGTCATTAGGAACAACTACATGTTCTTAATACATAGTCTGCGGTGTTTCAGTAACATATGCAACCAAAAACTTATCTGTACATACACCCTTCATACCACCAGGGTCAAAACTACACTATCAACTATTACAAAAGAGTTTTAAGCAAACAAACAACCACAAACAAAAAACATTGTTTCCGTACATCATAACATTATCCGCAGAGGCCCCACAACCATTCAGTCGAACAGAAAAATACCTTTACCCATGACGAACTTAAGGGTAAACTCTTCACGAGGAACCATCTTTTTATCCTTCACAAACTGTTTCATGTCTTTTATGTAAAACCGACCATCAGGAGACTCGATACCAATTCGAACATCCCAAACATTACCAGCATCATCTACAATCTTTAAACTCCTCTTCCTATCCAAGCCAAGTTTTTTAGCGAGAGGTTTACGAATGCGCTGTAACAAACAACAAATAATGTTAACAAAGATAGTATTATAATATGGTTAATACATCCTAAGGTCCTGTTAGTAGTTTTTGGTTACAAAAACTTACAAAATGATTGTCCAGACGGAAAACTACTGGTATAGTTTCGTCGTTCGGGTTTACAGGGAGCATATCAGCTTCATTGCCCTTAGTCACGTCATCCACATCTTCACCATCAGAAATACTGATAACCTCTTCTACGACTTCTTCCTTAATAGCAACATATAATTCCGGTGGCAACACTAAATCAGCATTCTTGGAACAATTGAAAACGGACATATCAAAAGTATGAAGATCAATCATTTCAAACACAAGCAGATGTTCAGCACTTATTGACAACTTCCTCTTAATTCGATCCCATCCAGTTGTTATGTAAAGCTGATTGTCAATCACATCCATTCGAACAAACAATTTATGCTTCCCATGACCTCTAATAGGAACCAGATAGTTTGGAATGGTATTGTCCATCTTGTGATGTACAAATAAACGATTGATATGCTACAACGAGAAAAAAATAAATATTAGTAATTTCATATACTAAAAACCAATAAATAACAAACCATAATAAATATAATGAGTTGTGAACTACATACCATAGCATCAGGTTTATCAAAAGCGCCATTGGGTCTGTAGTAAAAATAATCAGATGGAACAAATTCAATATTGTCATAGAAATAAAATATCCGGAAACTTTCTAATGCTTCTTCATACTAAAATACGAGCCACGATCCAGATTGTAGTTTCAAAGTTTCAACTACAGAATACCACCCATTGTAGAAATAATAGAAGTTTCCTAAATCATATACCTTGACTTCAAACACCTGGCCATTAGTTGTCCGCACTTTGACAAAGCCAACTGGATAGTTAAACTCTTTAATCCATTGTTTATATTTTTATGGGAGAACCTATGTATAAATAAATTAAAATTAGAAACCGTCTAATATGATATTGTAAAGAAAACTAAATTCGCCATAACGGAGATTAAAATACTAACTAAACATTTCCTTCTGTTGTCGTCCATGTAACAAGCAAACCCATACATCCTTCTAACTTTGAACTATCATAGAAAATACTATGAATATCATTAATAAATAACAGAATAAAATGTCAAAAGGTTATTCTATATATCTAAATTAAAAAGAGTATAACTAATAGAGTAAAACAGTAGATAATGTACAAAAGTTTTCAACATAATGACAACAATACAAACAAAGACTTGAAAACACAAATGTATCATCTAAACTACCAAAGTGCAAACCACAATGAATAATTTCACACCAGAATTTATAATAATTCGTTATGACAATTGGAGTAACATTTAATATGATCAACAAGAATGTGAAAGACCAAAACTGATCAATAATTCTTGTAACATAAGTAATCAGGATATGAACATACATAACATGTCAAAGACCCAAAATATTATAACTCAATCTGTGGAAGACTAAAATTATATGTCTAATCTTTTTCAATGTCAAGAATACCAACTGAAACTATACTAAACATCATAATCTTACAAAATCTTTATACAAAAACTGATAAACAGTCATTTCTAACATAGCCCTAAATGAGGTGTGATGTGTGTAAAATGCAACATATAAATGACATCAATTAAGGCATAAAACTAACCCTTTTTAAGTACTAATGTTGGAAAAAGAGTGTTTTTGTCTTCCTTTTGTATTTTCAGGATGAAATGAGCTCAAATTCACAAAAGAAGCAAAAAGACAGCTAATTCTAACATAAATACAAGAAAAGGAATAAAAGTAGACTGCCCGAACCCTCAACGGCATCTCCCCAAGCAAAGAAGAGAAAACAGAAGCCTGAACACGCCCCGTGCTCAGCCAGCACGGGGCCGTGCCCAAGAAACAGCAGAAAAGACAAACCTGTAGAAGATTCTATTGCCCACCACGGGGCCGTGTCCAGTGAGCACGGGGGCGTGGTGAAAGTACAGCAGGCGCATTAATTGTAATTGCGAATTACAATTAATGAAGAGAGATAGTGTCAGACGGGCACGGGGGCGTGTCCAGCGGACACGGGGCCGTGCCCAGCCTTCTGTTCAGCCTATAAATAGGAGTGCTTGGTTTCATTCCAACTCATCCCTTGGCACACCACCTCTATCACACTTCATCCACCACCCACCACCACCATAACACCATCATCCACCACCATCATCCATTGTCCATCGTAGAGTGTGTGAGTCGTCTCGGGATCCAAGATTGATAGTAAGAGTTCTTGACAATCAAGGCCATGTTTGCCTAAGTCTCTTACATCACTTGGTGAAGACAAGTGTTTAGTATAATACTTTTTATTTTTAATCTTTTGCACTTTTTATTTGGTTTTGTATTAATGACTTTAATAACTAGTTGCTTATGTTGAAGGTGATCTTTCCTTATCGTTTGTCCGTGGTGTCTTGGCATTATTTTACTGTCTATATAAAATAAAAGATTTTCACCATTCATATCTCCACGGTCTATATGGAGGTATGTTGGCTACCTGGTCGGGGGTTAAGTGAACGGTTTGGTAAGGGTCTTGCCCTTGTTCAGCGTTTAGAGGTCCTGCAAGGGACCTGGGTCAAATTTAGTAGGATCTCCTTCAATGCCCATAGGTATTGGATGGCGGGGATCCAAACTCTTTGACCCCCTCATAAGTTAACTACTATTAATACTATAACCCGGCTATTTAGGACTGTATCCCTGCTGACTCAGACTACTTAGCCGAGGGTAACGTCACCGCCAAAAGCGGGGCCTACCATAATTTGCATTAATAACTTAATTCATTATCTTCCAATAATCCAACCCTTTAGGATTGTATCCTTGCTGACTCAAACTACTGGGTTGAGGGTAACGTCGCCTTCAAAAGAGGGGCCTACTACAATAACTAAGATAATCTCTTAAACAAGTGCAAAAGTGCGAAAATAATCAAAGGTTATACTAATACACGAGTCGGAACCAAGTGATTCATCTTGTCTATCTGTTTTTATTTTATTTTTATTTTTCAGCATTTACTTAGTTTTATTTTCTTAGTTAAAAACATTTTTTCTAACTTTTGATTTGATTAAACGTTGAGGATAAACCGGTATTAAAAGCTCTTGTGTCCTTGGACGACCTCGGTATCTTACCAACACTATACTACGTCCACGATGGGTGCACTTGCCCATATGTGTGTTTAGTGTTAGTGAATATCGTGTTTTATAAATTTAAAACTTGGCTAAAGGTGTAAAAAGGGCTTAATTATATATCTAAATTATATTACACTACACACGCATCAAGTTTTTGGCGCCGCTGCCGGGGACACAAGGATTTTAAGAAAGTTAGGAATCAACGGCCTATTCATATTTTTATTCTTCTTTTTAATTTTTAGGATTTTCTTAGTTTTTCAGCTTCTGCAGAGCTCAGCACGGGCTGTGCCCGCTGAACACGCCCCCGTGCTCAATCATTGGAACTGGCAATCCTGTTTTAAGTCAGACAGTTAGCTGAACACGGGGCCGTGTCCACTCAACACGCCCCCGTGCCCAAGATTCTCTTACTGAAAACAGAACCGTTAGATCCCGGCGGTTGGTAATTTCTGACACAAACATGAGTGATAGTAATTCTTTTTACTTTCGGCACTCTTATGGTATGTGGTGTCAATTATGTGGAGGCGAACATGAAGAATTAAAATGTTATTTTCTATATTATAGGCCCTATTATATAGACCCACCGATTCCTTATAACCTTAAGAGGGGCGAAAGTAAAAATAAGCACTATCTCTCCCTCGAATGCGCCCAACCAGATATTCTAGGAGAAATGCTCCTTGACGAGTTATTTCAACTAGAAGAACTAATTCTAAATTGGTCAAAAGAACTTAGGAAGGATTTTATTGATCCGCCCCAAGACGATGACCATGAGGAAATATTGGAACCGCATTCCGACAACCTCGTCGCTCCCGAAAATACCTTCATACCTAGAAAAGACTTGGACGATAGTCGTCCCTGTGCCGATTGTGCCGTGAAGGACTCTCCATCGACTTCGTTCGGTGCATACATACACCTGAGCGATTCGGCATACACCTTCTTTAACGAGAGCCCGGGAAAGGGTTGGACTTGTCCACCTAGAATGAAAATAGGAATTACCCTCATCGACAACCTCTTGCGTTCTCGCCTTAGTATAGGACAATTAAGGTATCTTAGGCACTTTGGGGTTGTTCCATCCAGTAAAGAACCACCCGATATGAATAAAATCCTTAGGGACAACAAAACTACATAAGACAGTCTCCAGACACGGGGCCGTGTCCGGTCAACACGCCCCCGTGCTCACCCAGAAGATTCTCTGCTGATTTTGTCAGAATACGGACAAAATGTGTCAGGATTTTCTCTGCACACGGGGCCGTGTCCAGCGGACACGGGGCCATGTCTAGTGTGCTGTCGTTTTCTTTAAATGCAGCCTGATTCCTGCTCATTTTTGACCACTTCACTAGACAGAGATTCCTGGGATCTTCACATATACCATCCTAGGTAAGTGCTAAAAGAAGGTTCCCAAGGACCATCTTGTCCCTTCCACTTTTGTTCATTTCCCCTTCTTTCAAAATTTTTTCAACATCTCCTCCATGGAAGCTTGGAAACTCCATGATTCCAACCTTCTATGTAGAGTTTGTAAGATTATTTGATACGGATTCTTGTTTGAAGTTAGTTGTATGGCTTTGTTTTAAATTATCTAAGCTTAAACCACAGTTAAAAATTATGAAAATAATTTAAAACCTCAAGAATCCTTAGCCAAAAATCCTGCAGACAACTGAACACGGGGCCGTGCCCAGCGAGCACGGGGCCGTGTTCGAGGTACTGTTTTGCAAAAATTTAGCTGTCTTCGGTTTCTTTCACAGAAAATGGCCAGCAGAACTAGCAGATCATCTTCAAGAAGTAACCGAAATGGGAGAAGGTCGTCCACAGCAGAAGACTCCCTAGTGAACTACGTTTACGCCTTAAGGGAGGCCATAGACGAAATGACGGGAGTAGAAGAAGCGTTAGTGGACCGTATTAACCATCTGACGGTGGGGTTGGAAGGCTGTCTTCGAGAAGTGAACCTCCTGCACCAGAGGTTAAACCTTCTCGCTTCCCCGCCTTTGGTTCCCGTAATAACCCAAAGAGCGTGGAATGTAGTGCCCGAGGTCATCATTCCGGCCGAATGGTATGCCATGCACCAAGTACCTCAGCAAAGGGTGGTGCAAGGAGTCCCGGTGAATGTTCCTCCTCAAGCCGCTGAGGAAAATGAAGCCGCTTTCTTCCTTCCAAGGGAGATAGAAGAGTGGCTTTGAACAATAACCGAGGAACAATTGGCTAAAGGTCTTACTACATCGGGAAACTATTCCCGAAATTTTCTTAAATAAGTAGAACCCTTTATGATAACCTTGTGTATCCCCCTAGTTATTTAGTTAAGTTTTTAGAAACTATATGTATTTCTCTATGTTTGCAATGAATTAATGGTTTCTAAGGTTTGATGGTTTATAATAAATAAAACACACTCATGGTGGTAATGGATGAAAAAGGGAACGAGAAAAATGTCCCCATGCACAAAGAACGAAGCAACCCGACACAAATCTCCATTACAGAAGGCTCAACACGGGCCGTGCTCAACCAGCACGGCCCCGTGCTGAACCACCTGCAGAAAAACGCCCAGTTCAGGTAACTGGACACGGGCCGTGTTCACCAGACACGCCCCCGTGTCCAGGCTTCTGTCTCATTTCTTTAATTTCTGTTACTGGCACCTGAACACGGGGCCGTGTCCGGTCCCCACGGGGCCGTGTCCAGACGGCCAGTAACATAAATCTTTGCTTTTTAACACCACATTGCACATCCAATCAACCTAAAAATTTATTTTTGGGACACATTGAGGACAATGTGTAATTTAAGTGTGGGGGGGGGGGGGAAGCTAACACTTTGAAATTTTGCAAGTCCTAACAACAAGCCTTACACAAAACTCTATTGGAACCGCTAAACACCCCAAATTTTTTACAAAAATTTTTCATTTTTTTTACTAGTCTAAAGTTTAAGTTAGGAATCACAAGATTAATAAGGTTATATTTTTATAAAATTTACAACCGAGAGCGTCGTGATAACAAGAACCAACATAAGAAAATTATGAAACGACATAACAAGTCTAGTTAAAATTTGATTATATATACTTGATCACATTAAAAACCCATTCCCATAAAAGTGAGTTTTGAGCCTTTATTGAGCATACAAATTTACATCTTTCGACTAAATGCTCATTTTTCGTTTCTTGTGTGAATAGCCGCTTGGTTCTTACAACTCTAGAACTTGCCACGACGATTCATTCCCGATCCTTACCAACTTAAACCCAAGTAAGTAAATGATGGAGGCATTAGGACTAACCATTTTTCTTTCTACACCATTATTTTTCATTTTTTTTACCACCTACCCAAAAATCCCCCTAGTTAACCCCTTTGAGCCTAAACCTTTCGTTTCTTTACCCTAAACCCTTTTTACCCACCAAAAACCCTTTTTATTTTTCACCATTTATTTTAGTATCAAGCTCGGTTTTTCGCAAGCTCGTACTTTTATGTGACTAAAAAAAATATGATGATGAAGTTAAAAACAAACAAAGCTATACAAACAAAGGCTTGTTGGAAGAAATACTTCAAAATAAAAAGTCACTAAAAACAAAGTGTGTTACGAAAACCGACGCTTTTTACGCTTTTCGCCCTTTTACTAACCACTAACCACTAACCCAACCACCCACCTTTAACCCAAGCCTAACCCTTCACCCAAAAAGTCCTCTTGATATTTACAAAGGTATAAAGTTAAAAAGGAGGAGGATTGATTGCTTGGCAAGCCTATGGAAGGCGTAAGTTCCATGCCGCTCTCGAGTGATTCACTAAAAAAATACACCTTCGGCTGAGTGTTGAGTGATTTCTCCCGTGAGGTATGTGAACTTGTATATAAATGGAATTTTAAAAAGGCATGTTATGCCCAAATAAGTAATTTATCCTATGAAGCGTTCTAAATAAATCATAACGAGTAGGATTGTAAATAAATAAAAATAAAACCCAAAAAGATCTTGGATTCCCGACACTCTATGATAAGTCAAAAACCTTCTCTTCTACCCATTCCATTTGGGAGTGTAAGCCACATTTAAAGAGTTTTGCTTGAGGACAAGCAAAAGTTCAAGTGTGGGGGTATTTGATGTGTGTAAAATGCAACATATAAATGATATCAATTAAGGCATAAAACTAACCCTTTTTAAGTACTAATGTTGGAAAAAGAGTGTTTTTGTCTTCCTTTTGTATTTTCAGGATGAAATGAGCTCAAATTCACAAAAGAAGCAAAAAGACAGCTAATTCTAACATAAATACAAGAAAAGGAATAAAAGTAGACTGCCCGAACCCTCAACGGCATCTCCCCAAGCAAAGAAGAGAAAACAGAAGCCTGAACACGCCCCGTGCTCAGCCAGCACGGGGCCGTGCCCAAGAAGTAGCAGAAAAGACAAACCTGTAGAAGCTTCTATTGCCCACCACGGGGCAGTGTCCAGTGAGCACGGGGGCGTGGTGAAAGTACAGCAGGCGCATTAATTGTAATTGCGAATTACTATTAATGAAGAGAGATAGTGTCAGACGGGCACGGGAGCGTGTCCAGCGGACACGGGGCCGTGCCCAGCCTTCTGTTCAGCCTATAAATAGGAGTGCTTGGTTTCATTCCAACTCATCCCTTGGCACACCACCTCTCTCACACTTCATCCACCACCCACCACCACCATAACACCATCATCCACCACCATCATCCATTGTCCATCGTAGAGTGTGTGAGTCGTCTCGGGATCCAAGATTGATAGTAAGAGTTCTTGACAATCAAGGCCATGTTTGCCTAAGTCTCTTACATCACTTGGTGAAGACAAGTGTTTAGTATAATACTTTTTATTTTTAATCTTTTGCACTTTTTATTTGGTTTTGTATTAATGACTTTAATAACTAGTTGCTTATGTTGAAGGTGATCTTTCCTTATCGTTTGTCCGTGGTGTCTTGGCATTATTTTACTGTCTATATAAAATAAAAGATTTTCACCATTCATATCTCCACGGTCTATATGGAGGTATGTTGGCTACCTGGTCGGGGGTTAAGGGAACGGTTTGGTAAGGGTCTTGCCCTTGTTCAGCGTTTAGAGGTCCTGCAAGGGACCTGGGTCAAATTTAGTAGGATCTCCTTCAATGCCCATAGGTATTGGATGGCGGGGATCCAAACTCTTTGACCCCCTCATAAGTTAACTACTATTAATACTATAACCCGGCTATTTAGGACTGTATCCCTGCTGACTCAGACTACTTAGCCGAGGGTAACGTCACCGCCAAAAGCGGGGCCCCTCTTTTGAAGGTGACGTTACCCTCAACCCAGTAGTTTGTTTGAGTCAGCAAGGATACAATTCTAAAGGGTCGGATTATTGAAAGATAATTAATTAAGTTATTAATGCATAATGTGGTAGGCCCCTCTTTTGAAGGCGACGTTACCCTCAGCTAAGTAGTCTGAGTCAGCAGGGATACAGTTCTAAGTAGCTGGGTTAAAGTTTTAATAGTAGTTTAACTTATGAGGGGATCTAAGAGTTTGGACCCCCGCCCTCCAATACCTTTGGGTATTGAAGGAGGTCCTACTAAATTTGACCCAGGTCCTTTGTAGGATCTATACACTGAACAATGGCAAGACTCTTACCAAACCGTTCCCTTAACCCCCGACCAGGTAGCCAACATACCTCCATATAGACCGTGGAGATATGAATGGTGAAAATCTTTTATCTTATATAGACAGTAAAATAATGCCAAGACACCACGGACAAACGATAAGGAAGAATCACCTTCAGCATAAGAAACTAGTAATTAAAGTCATTAATACAAAACCAATTAAAAAGTGCAAAAGATTAAAAATAAAAAGTATTACACTAAACACTTGTCTTCACCAAGTGATGTAAGAGACTTAGGCAAACATGGCCTTTGATTGTCAAGAACTCTTATGATCAATCTTGGATCCCGAGATGACTCACACACTCTACGATGGACAATGGATGATGGTGGTGGATGATGGTGTTATGGTGGTGGTGGGTGAAGTGTGAGAGAGGTGGTGTGCCAAGGGATGAGTTGAAATGGCTCCAAACACTCCTATTTATAGGCTGAACAGAAGCTCGGGCACGGCCCCGTGCCCGCTGAGCACGGCCCCGTGTCCATCCTCGTATCTCTCTTCATTACTTGTAATTCGCAATTACAATAAATGCGCCTGCAGGAAGTTGACCACGCCCCCGTGTCCGCTGGGCACGGCCCCGTGGTGGGCAGTAGAAGCTTCTAAAGGCTAGCGAGCACGGGGCGTGTTCAGTCTTCTGTTTTCTCAGTTTTGCTTGGGAAGATGCTGTCGAGGGGTCGGGCATTCCACTTTTGTTCCTTTTCTTGTATTTATGTTAGATTTTGCTGTCTTTTTGCTTCTTTTGTTAATTTGAGCTCATTTAATCCTGAAAATACAAAAGGAAGACAAAAACACACTTTTTCCAACATTAGTACTAAAAAAGGGTTAGTTTTATGCCACAATTGACATAAATTATATGTTGCATTTTGTGCATATCAAATACCCCCACACTTGAATCTTTGCTTGTCCTCAAGCAAAACTCTTTATAATGTGGCTTTATTCACTCCCAAATGGAACAGGTAGAAGAGAAGGTTTTTGGGCTTGTCATAGAGTGTCGGGATTTCCAAGATTCTTTATTGAGGTTTTATTTTTATTTATTTACAATCCTATTCGGCATGATTCATTAAGAACGTTTCTTAAGATAAATTACTTATTAGGGCATAACATACATTTTTAAAATCTCATTTATATACAAGTTCACATACCTCACGGGGGATCACTCAACACTCGGCCGAAGGTATATTTTTAGTGAATCACTCGAGAGCGGCATGGAACTTACTCCTACCATAAGCTTGCCAAGCAATCAATCCTCCTCCTTTTTAACTATATACCTTTGTAAATATCAAGAGGACTTTCTGGGTGAAGGGTTAGGCTTGGGCTAAAGGTGGGTGGTTGGGTTAGTGGTTAGTAAAAGGGCGAAAAGCGTAACAAACGTCGGTCTGAAAGACTTTTATTTTTCATATTTTTGTTTTATTTTGATGAATTGTTCAAACAAAGTTATTTTTGATAAACTTTGTTTGTTTGTTTGGTTTCATCAAAATATATAGATTTTTTTTAGGAAGTCATAAGAGAACCGAACGTTGTTTACTAAAAAAAGAGGGTTAAAAATAAAAAGGTTTAGGTGGGTGAAAAGGGTGATTTTTTTGGGTTAACAAATGAAAAGGTTTAGGCTCAAAGGGGTTAACTAGGGGAATTTTGGGTAGGTGGTAAAAAAACTGAAAAATAATGGTGTAGAATGAAAAAGGGTTAGTCCTAATGCCTCCATCATTTACTTACTTGGGTTTAAGTTGGTAAGGACCGGGAATGTATTGTTGTGGCAAGTTCTAGAGTCGTACGAACCAAGCGGCTATTCACACAAGAAACGAAAAATGAGCATTTAGTGTAAAGATATATATTTGTATGCTCGTTAAAGGCTCAAAACTCACTTTTGTGGGAAAAGGGTTTTTTTTTTTTTTTTTGTGATCAAGTATATATAATTAAATTTTAACTAAGTTTGTCATGCCTTTTCATAATTTTCTTATGTTGGTTCTTTTTATCACGATGCTATCGGTTGTAAACTTGAAAAAATATAACCTTGTTAAGACTTGAATTCCCAACTTAAACTTGGACAAGTAAAAAAAATGAAAATTTTTGGAAAAAATTTGGGGTGATTAGCGGTTCCAATAGAGTTTTGTGTAAGGCTTGTTATTAGGACTTGCTATTAGGATCTGAGTTTGGATTGATTGTGATTTGTGTTTGAATTTAAATGAACAAATGGAAGAGTAGTGCAGCGGAATTTAATGGAAGCAAACTTTTCACAATCAAACAGAAGAAATGCTATCAATCATACATTTTCAAACACTGAATCAAATGATTAAATTTATTTTTAAACTCTGATTACAATGCGTGTATGATATGCAAACTCCCCCTCAGCCCGAGCTCAGTGTTTGTTCGTGCAGAAAGAAGATGGTGAAAGAGCTGAACAGAACAGTACAGAGTACTGTTCTATTTATAGGCACTTGCAAACCACTGAGCATCAAAGCTGACGTCACCATGAAAGTGACATCTAACCTCCTAACAAACTCTAACCTCTGATTTATACAAACACTGCTATGCTAACTACTGATATTACATTTCAATACATAAAACAGACTCAAACTGCTGTTGCATCCTTCCACTGCTGTGAACCCAGCAGTTCTTGTTATGATCAGCAATGCTTGAACCAAGGCAGTAGATTGAGCAGCAGAGCTTTAGTTCTTCTATCAGACTTTGTCTGGATCAGCAGTTGTAGGTCAGCAGTTTGCATGATCAGCAGATAGGAGGTCAGCAGATGTTGAAACCACTTTCAAGGGGAGAGACTTGCAACCAAACATCTGCTTATTCTGAATCTACTGCTGTGATCCAGTTTTGGCTTTTATTATCTGTTCCTTTGGTATGGTTCAATCCCAACAATCTCCCCTGGAATAGATAATGCCAAAACTCTCCATTATTGCAGATTTTTATTGCCTCAACAACAGTTCCCTTATTTGCCCTTTGAATTGTAGTTCAAAAGTCAAGGCATCTGTATCATCATCATCCCTGCTAAGTGGAAGATCAAGGAGATCCTGCAAATCTTCAAGTCTCAGGCCAAGAGCTTGTTCCCTTGTAAATTTCTTCACTTCGCCATCAGCCCTGACCATAGTCAATACGTGGTTTTGTTTATCCGTTTTCCACTCTTGTATTTTTAGGCGTAATGGGTTTCTTGGGAGATTTTTATTTGTAGAGGAGTTTGGTGATGCCGGCCTATTCATAACTGGCTGAGCAGTATGTGCAGATTTTTCCAGTTCAGATTCATCTTTCAACATTAACAAAAGGCCCTTTTTAGTGGCATTTCCAGTAAGTATATCTTGAACTGTTTCAGAACCTAACTGGCTTTGTCTCCTTCTTTTGTAGATGGCAGTACCAGCAGGAGCAATGGTTCTTTTGGGATGTGGCTTTGATGATCCTTTTGAAACCTCTGCTTTGGAGTAATCAGGTTTTTGTGGAGCTGTTGGATCTTTCTTCCTAAGCTCTTCCAACCTTTTGTAGGTGCCCTGACCCTCGCTTCTCCCCACGTAGACACAGAGTTCTTTGACCCATATTCAGCAATTATCAGCTCCTCTTTCATTCTCTTCAGCTCTAAAGCCTTATCAGCTTCAACCCTTTTGAATTTTTCAGGGGGAGTCTGCTCGACCTTATTCTTGATCATTTAATGAATCCTGGCTACTTCTTGTTCAAGCTCAGGAATGGTCCAGTTTCTGTACATGTGTTTCTCCCCTTTTTATGTCTTGTAGGTCATGATGTTTTCAATGTAGTCTTTTCTCAAGGACTCATCTGCCCTCTCAGAGATTTGCTGACATACATTTTTTGCAAACTGTTCCAAAGCTTTGACCTGTGTAAGTAGAAACTGATAGTTTTGTTAATACTCTCTATCAGATTTCCCTTGTTTGTTTTTGATTGAGATATCCTCTGCTTGCTTGGCCTTGATTTTCAAGTATTCTTCAATATTTGTTGGCTTGGGATATCCTTCAATCGATGGCAAGCTCCTTTTGGCAGGGTCATCCTCATAGTAGAAAGACTTAATTTCATCTCTGACTGTTACAAGTTCAAGAGGAAACTAAACACCTGCAGGAGGTAAGGGTTTGTACATTTGAGCTGAAGAGAGAGGAATGGGTTTTGGAATTGTGATAAGTGCTTGGGATTTTGAAGCTTTTGGTGGTGGTGATGGAGAATCATCATCTGATATGACAACCCTTCTCCTTTTTATTTTAGGGAAGGCAGATGATGTTTTGGATGGATCAGTGGTTTGTGACTGACTAACAGCTGTTGAAACAACTGGTGTTTCAACCACTGTTTTCATTGCAACAGATGTTTTAACATCTGCTGTCTTCTGCTTTAGTGCAGGAACTGATGGTGGTGGTAAGGCAGTGGTAGTGGTGTGTGTTTGAGTGGTGTGTGTTTGAGTGGGAGCAGTTGTTGTAACAACAGATGTTTCAGCAACTGTTTGGATGGAGGTTTGATGTTGGTGGCTTTTGGACAGTGGTTTTGGAGTGTGCTTTGGAAGGCTGGATGTTGTGGATTTGGGTTTCCTTACTTTTCTAGTAAGATTTCCTTTTGGAATCGGATTTTGATCATCCTTTTCACCAGAACAACCCTGCGCATTCAGCTCCATAAAAGCTCTTTTCTCCTCATTCCACCTTGCTAGATCCTTTGCCGCTCTATCCTTCTTTACACTTATGATAGCATCATCAAGTGCATTCTGGGTAACATCAACCTTTTTACTACCATCTGGCAAAGGAATATCTCTGAGCATAGTATCTTTTTCTGTGTCAAGGTATAGCCCATTATCAATCCCTTTCTTTACCCACTCCTTAATTTTCTCCCCCTTTTTGGCATTATCTGCAGGGAGGTCATCAATATAAAGTACAGTCGGAGGAGCAGTGCTAGTGGTTGTCAACAAATGGGCCTTAAGAGCCTTGATGTCATCGTTTGTATCCCTGAACCTAGACTCCATTGCCTTTTTGAGACCTTGAACATGTTTGGCATGTTGGTGCTCGGCCAACTGAAATTGTTGATGGAGAAAAGGTTGAAAGAGGTTCCAGAGCTCATTTGTAACATCTGCAGGTGGTGGAGCAGGTGTTTGAGATGGAACAGCAGTGGATGGTACCTTTTGAATTGTTAACAACTGTTGCAGCATGTCTTTAATTTCTGCAACAGATGCGTCCAATTTTTCAACACGTTCCGTCAATTCTTGGTACTTTAAACCATCACCCAATTTAATGGGATCATCTGATTTCCCACTAGCAGTGGTTTTATCAGAAGTGGAGGTAGGGAGTGTACTCCAAACATCAACAACTGATGCCCCTTTTTCTTGGTACTGGGGTCTTCTTCCTTCAACACTTGATAATCTTTTGATTGAACCAGTGGTTAATACAAACTCACTAGCAGATAACAGAGGTGTTATGGAAGGAATTGCCTCCAAGGAAGTCTTATTGATGTAACCACTGTCCAAGTGTAAACCTGTAGGTTCAACACTTGTAGTGGCTGCTTCACTTGGAATACCACCAAGAGTTACTTGTAACTCAAGGGGTGTAACCTCCTCAGGTTGTGTTGGTGGGTTAGCAAAGATTGATACATCAAGCCCAGTCTCATGTTGAAGTATTTTCTCATGAACAGGTGAGTGAGAAGGACTGGTTTGTGCTAGGTTCAAATCAATTGCATCCAACAACAGTTTGGTGTTTGGTGGAATTGGGGATGTGAAGGTGGGTTTAGAAAGCGGAATTGCCCCGGGTATTGGGCTGTGGAGGATGGAAACGAGTGCTTCCAGAGCCTCATGATGTGGTGACCCTATGTGTACAACCTGTTCTTTTTGTGAAGAGACAGGAGGAGTTTCAGGTATGGGTTGAGATATTTCTACCAACTGCTGTGAGGAAGTAGCAGCAGTGGTTTGTTGTGATTTTTGTGCAATCACAGGCAGTTGCTCTGGTATCTCATCCTCCAGAGTTGCCCTTTTGATGGGTTTGGGGGGTTTTTGATTTTTCTTTTTCTGTGGCTTTTTGGTGATTTTAGGTGTGGGTTTCAAGACAGTTATTTGGCTGCCTTGATCACCTTGAGCAGTGGGCTCAGCAGCAGATACCTGAGGAGCAGTGTTTGCTGCTAAAGTCTGCTCAGGCACCTCTGCTTGTGTTTTACAAGGCGTTGACATTCTTGAAAATGTTTCAGCAGTTAAGCTGTTTATTTGAAAAGATTCACCTTGGTTTATTACCGCAATATCATCCTTACTGAACTGTTTCTCAAAATAATAGCTTAAGAATCTTGGAAACAGTAAGAAAGATTTTGTTTCAACATTTTTAACCAAATCATTGAAAATTGCCTTGGAGTAGTTAAGATTTTCTCCTTGTAAAATAGCATACCCCAAGTTTTGAATTTTCAATGGTATTTCATTAAAGGAGGTGGTTTTGTTTGAAACACACATGAGAAGGGTATGAAATAAAAATCTAGTTGCAGAAGGGAAGAAACCTTTTTGTAAGGTATCCCTCTTCATTGAGTCTGCATACCCTCTCTCAATGAAGTCAGTTTTTAACTCGTTTTTAGGGAAAAAATCTTTACCTTCCTGGTCAGCGAGCTGAAAGACCTCAGATATTGATTGCGGTGTTATTCGGACTGCTTTCTTCTGCAGAGTAGAATTAATGGCTATGATATCTTCTCCTTGTTTTTCAAGGATGCAATTTTTCCAAAACTCTCTCTGAGTTTGCAGATAAATGGGTGCATTAGCGGTCAACAAAGTTTTGTACTTTGAGGCGTTGAGTATGTCGAGGATGGAATTAAATGTATCGATGTTGCCGGGTTTTGTGAGAAGACCCAGTAGATTGTGAGATGGTTTGTGTGGGATGTCGGTGGAGGTAGCCTTTTGAGAGGCCCCTTTTGAAGCTTTTGCGGATGATTTCGATTTTGTCATTTTGAAGATGAGTATCGAGGATGAGATTTTGGAGAGATTTGACGAAATGTGATGGAAACTGCTTTGAGAAGAGAATTTTTGAGAATTCAATTCTACAGTGAAACCCTGTTTGGGTGTTGAAAGGGGGTTTTATAGAGGAAGAGTGAATGCTGACGTGGCAACAGTTACAAAAGGTCTGACCCCTAAGTACTGCCCGCATGCCATCCACTGGTGAAGTGAAGGACAATACTTTTAAACAGTACATGTTGTGAAAACAACTGGTGAGAACATCAGTTGTAATGATAATGGAGGACAGTGGATGCTTTTTACCATCAGTAGATAGCTCAGCAGTGGATGCACCACTGATTTTGACCATCAGTGGTTAACCAAAGAAACTGAGAATAGGGGATGACTTTCAGCAGAGGACATACTTTTTGTAGAAGCACAGACTTTTTGAACCCATTAGTGGTTATGGCAGACTTTTAGGATTTTAATGAAAGATTCATTTTAGCTATTTTTAAGGATGGATTTTCGATTTTCTGAAAACATTTTAATGCTTTTATTCATGGAAAAACAGGATTTTGCCTGTTATTCCATGTTAAGCATGCCAATCCTAGAGATCAAGCTTTCAAAGGTGGATGTGTCTAATGCTTTGGTTAGCACATCTGCCAGCTGATCCTTAGTTGGAACATGATGCAGAGAAATCAAACATTTTTCATAGCAATCCCTCACAAAGTGATGTCTGATGTCGATATGTTTGGTGGTTGAATGGGAAACTGGATTTTTGATGATATTTTCTGCTGCCTGGCTGTGCAACATAAGTGGTGTCTTCAAGGCAGTGATACCAAAATCCAGTAACTGATTTTGAAGCCAGAGCAGTTGGGCTGTACAGCTTGCAGCAGCTATGTATTCTGCCTCAGCAGTGGATGTGGAAACAGCTTCTTGCTTTTTGCTTTGCGAAGACACTAAGCAATTGCCTAGGAATTGGCACCCTCCTGAAGTGGACTTCCTTGTTTTATCACATCCAGCAAAGTCACTATCTGAGAAACCTGAAAGATCAATTTTACCATCAGCTGGATACCAGATACCAAGTGTGGGAGCACCTTTGAGGTATCTGAATATCCTTTTTACAGCAATAAGGTTTGACTTTCTAGGGGCTGATTGGGATCTTGCACAAACACATGTTGCAAACATGATATCTGGTCTAGATGCAGTTAGGTACAATAAAGACCTAATCATGCTTCTATATAAGGTCTGATCAACCAAATCATCCTTTTCTTCAGACATGACCAATTTATTGGTTGCAATGGGTGTACTACATGGCTTACAATCATCCATATCAAATTTCTTTAAAAGCTCTTTGGCATATTTGCCTTGATGGATGAAAGTACCATTTTGCAGCTGCCTTACTTGGAGACCAAGAAAGCACTAAAGTTCACCCATTGCACTCATTTCAAACTCAGCTGTCATGAGTTGCCTGAACTCTTCACACATTTTATTGCATGTGCTTCCAAAAATGATGTCATCCACATAAATCTGGACAATCATCAAATCCTTTCCTCTCCATTTTAAAAACAGTGTTTTATCAATCCTGCCTCTGGTGAAACCAATGGAAAGTAAAAAGGTGGAAAGAGTTTCATACCAGGCTCTAGGTGCTTGTTTCAAGCCATACAAAGCTTTATTTATCCTGTAGACATGATTTGGATAAAATGGATCCTCAAAACCTGGAGGTTGACAGACGTATACCTCTTCTTGAATTTTACCATAGAGGAATGCACATTTGATATCCATTTGATACACCTTGATGTTGTGGTTGACAGTAAAGGCCAAGTAGAGTCTGATAGCTTCAAGTCGTGCTACCGGGGCAAATGTTTCATCATAGTCAATACCCTCTTCTTGTCTGTAGCTTTGAACCACAAGCCTGGCTTTATTCTTGACAACAATACCCCTTTCATCAGTTTTGTTTTTGAAGACCCACTTTGTGCCAATAGGACTTACATTCTCTGGCAGTGGTACAAGCTCCCATACTTGTTGTCTTCTGAACTGTTGGAGCTCTTCTTGCATGGCTTCTACCCAGCTGTTGTCTTTTAGTGCCTCTTGGTACTTGACTGGCTGATGGAGTGATAGGAAGCCAGCAAAAAGACAAATGTTTTGGGACAGCTTTCTTGTGAGCACCCCTTCATTGACGTTGCCAATGATTTGATCTGGTGGATGAGATTTCAAGAAGATTAGCTCTCCTTGGTATGGAATGATGGTATTTTGTGGTGAAGGCTGCAGATCTGTATCATCTGAGCTAACCACTGCTGGTGACTTTGATGACCCAACAGTGGCTTCAAAAGGTGGAGGCATTGGAGGTAAAGGTGTGGACACCTGCTGACTTTGATCCACTGTTTGAGGACTTTTGTCAGCAGTGTTTGATGAGGTGGAAGCAGTGGTTAAGGGGCTACTTTG
Organism: Helianthus annuus; assembly: GCF_002127325.2. Classification (NCBI taxonomy): domain Eukaryota; kingdom Viridiplantae; phylum Streptophyta; class Magnoliopsida; order Asterales; family Asteraceae; genus Helianthus; species Helianthus annuus. The sequence goes on along the minus strand of NC_035449.2, from coordinate 152,925,519 downwards.
GTCAACAACTGTTGAGGTAGCAGTGGTTAAGCTTTGACAACTGTTTTGAACAACTGATGCTCTCCCTTTTGAAGCCGACTTTTGAGGAATGATGATTTCATATCCATAGTCTAGTGATGAATCTTCTGATGGACCTGCAGTGTTAGTCTTGACAGCAGTATTTTCAAAAGTGAATTTTTCAAGATCAAACAATTCCCAAGTGATATCCCATATCGATTTTGGCTGCAAACTTTGAGATAGAATCTTTTATGTTCAAAATGAAGCAGGGGCAACCAAAAACTTTGAAATATGAGATTAATGGCTTTATTTTATACAGAATTTCATAAGCAGTCTTTTTGTGCCTGGGGTTGATCAAAACTCTGTTTTGGACATAGCAAGCAGTGTTTACTGCCTCTGCCCAAAAAGTTAATGGCAAACCTGAATCTGCAAGCACGGTTCTGGCAGCCTCAATCAATGTTCTGTTCTTTCTTTCAACAACCCCATTTTGCTCTGGTGTTCTAGGAATGCTGTACTGCCTTACAATTCCTTTCTTCACACAGAAGGCATCCAACTCCTTATTTTTGAATTCTGTGCCATTGTCACTCCTGAAGACTTTTACTGGAAGGTCAAATTGCTTTTCAACCTGTATCACAAAGTCTTGCAAAATGCCTGCAGTCTCCTCTTTTGAGTGTAAAAAGAAGGTCCATGTAAACCTAGAGAAGTCATCAACAATAACCAAACAATATCTTTTCTTTTTGAGACTCATGACTTGCACTGGGCCAAACAAATCCATGTGCAGCATTTGCAAACACTGGGTTGTTTTGGACTCTTCAATGGACTTAAAAGAGCTCTTGTGCTGTTTTCCTTTTAAACAGGAAACACAGTGTTTAGGACATGAAAACATTTTTTGTGGTAAGCCTCTTACTAAGCCATTTTTTGAAATTTCATTGATTGTTTTGAGATTTGTGTGTCCCAGTCTTTTGTGCCATAGCTCTGTCTCTTTGTTAGAGGCAGCTGAGAACAGACAGGCATCAGCCCTGGGACACTCTTTTGACATGCCAACAACATAAACATTGCCACTTCTTTGAGCAACAAGTTTTGTTGAGCCTTTCATGATTATTGCTTCAATCTTACTAACCATTTCTGGTCCAATAATCCTACAACAATCCTTTGTGAAGAATGATCCAAACCCTTTATCACTCATTTGAGACACACTCAGGTGGTTGAATTTCAGATTATCAATAAGATTGACATTTTCAAATTTTACATTCCCAGACTTTACTGTACCAGACCCCAGAACTTTTCCCTTACTATTATTACCAAAGGATATATCACCCCCTCCATGAATTTTGAAATCTTGAAGAAGGGCTTTACATCCTGTCATGTGCCTGGAGCCTCCACTATCTACATACCAAAGACTATCTAAACATGCAGAAGCTCCCTGCACATGAAGTAAACGGATTAGTTCATAGAGGTCTCCAAAGCCAACAGGGCTTTGGATGGGGTCTCAACAGTGACTGGGATGGAGGCAGATGCATGGACAGTGGTTAGCTCAGGGGTTTGAACATTTTTGGGAATGTTTCTCTCTAACCACTGTTGGGGGTCTTGACCCATCATCTGTTGATAACCAAAAGGATGTTTGTTCACTTTTGGTTTAGAGGGCTTTTTGTAAGCCTCATAAACATGTGGAATCCTTTGGTAAGATGCTTTTTCCTTGCCTTTTCTGAATTGATTGGCAGGGGGTGCATCAGTCACCTGTACATCTCTTTGGACAGACTTTTGGTTCAGCTGTTTTGTGACAGCTGTTTGGACAGGGACAAACAATGGTTGTTTCTTGGTGAACTTGACAGATGATGTTGATGGACTCAAGGATGTTTTTGCAGTGTATTCATTCTTTTTTATGTCAAAGTTTTTGAGATACACACATGCTTGAGTTTTGTGATTATCTTTACCACAGATGGTGCAGCTTTCAGCAGGTAAAATGATGCTTGTTTTGTTTATATCATATGCTTTTAGATGAAAACAATCTTTTGTTAGATGATTCTTCTTTTCACAGAACTCACAAAACAAGTTTTTGATCTTTTCTCAGATTCCTTTGCAACAGAATTTTGAACCTCTGTTGGGATATATTTGATAGGAATGACTCTTGCTTTTGGAGCTTTTACACCATCAGTGGTTGTGAAATCCATTGGTTTGAAATTTTCAAGGATATCACACTCGTCAGACCATGTGGGTTTAAGTTGGTATTTCTCAATTTCCTCAAAAGTTGAGGATCCCACAGATCTTTCCAGAGTAATTTTCTTACCAAGTTTTTCGGTTATTTTAACCTCTTGGCCATTTTTGTTGATTGGTATGATTTCGGAAGAAACAGGTTGCATTGCAGCAGTGCTTGCAATGTCATCATATTTTCTATGACCTATACCAAACTTGACATTGCTTTTATGCTGTTTCTCAAGCATAACCTCATACCATTTGCAAGACTCTACCCATCTTTCACAAGTGATCTGGGTAGACTCTAACTCCTTTTTGCAAACTTGGTATTTTTCTACCATAGTTTGGAGTTGAGTTTTGGTTATGCTTTGTTCTTCTTTCAAGCTGCTGATCTCTTTAGCTTTTTCAGCCAATTTGTTTCTAAGTTCTTTCAATAAATTTTCAAATTTGACCTCATCAGACAAGATTTTATCTCTAAGGTTTTCATTCACCTCTTTAATGTTAGCAAATGTAATAACACAGTTGTCTGAACACAGCTTTTCAAGAACTTGAGGTGATACCTTAGCAGCAGCCATCATGGCACAATCACATTGATGATTATCTTCTTCATCAGCTCTCTCTTCTACATCAACAGCTTTCTTCAACTCTTCTTTTTCCTTGTCTTCTTTAGACCAAGGATCGGTCAGTGGTTCAATCAGGGTTTCTGAACTTTCTTCCAGCAGTAGTTCACCAGCAACTGCAGTAACCATTGCTTCAGCAACTTTATCCACTGTTTCAGCACTTAGCTGTTCACCTTCAGCTTCATCCCCTTCTAGTATTGACTCTAATGCCATCAAACAGTATTCATCATTAAAAGCATCATTAGAAGCATATAGAGCAAAATTTTCATCACCAAGTTCATCAGGCATGCTGCTCCAATCAACAAAGCCTTGTGTGAAAAAGCTTTGCTGATCTGGTTGTGTCACAGTTGGAGCAGCTGTTTGAGGTGCAGCAGGTTGCACTTGTGCCTGAGGAACAGGGGCTTGAACATACTGAATTTGTGGAACAGTGGTTTGAACATAATGCACTGGCACAGGGGTTGCAGCATATTGAGCAGTGTTAACATGTGCTGCAGGGGCATATTGGGTATAGTGCACAGTGTTTTGTTGTTGTGGTCTAGGGTTTGTGCTAGGGTGAGTTATTATGGGACCAGTAGTTTGACTCCTACATTCTCTAGCAAAGTGACCTAGCCTACTACACTTGTAACACTTGATTTTCGACTTATCCAACCCCACCCTTAAATTTCCATGAAGCCCTGGAAATTTTCTCCCTGTTCTTTTGTAGAACTTGCTTGTTCTTACACTAAGCAAGGCCAACTGATGCAAGATGTCCATCTTTTCTAAGTCAGTGGGATCAAAATGTTGCAGATCATTCAGCTCAAAACACAAATTATCTGACATCTGGTTTTCAGTATTTGCTGTGAAAGCATAATTTGTAGAGTGAGAATCAGAGTTGGCAAAGTTACCCCCAGCAGTTATGTCAGTGAAGTGATCATAACTCTGATCCTTACTGCTACTGCCAGATTCTTCCTGACCAAACAGAGTTGTGCTGCCGAATGAACAGTCATCAGCAACTTTACCAGACTCTTTCAACCTCCTTTTTTGGTTCAACTCCCTTTCATAAGTCAGGAGTCTACCATGGAGTTGGGTCAGGGTCAGATCTTTGAATTCAGCTGAATTCCTGGTGACAAAAGCAATTGTGTCCCATTTTTCTGGCAATGATCTAAGGAACCTGCTATTTTGGGTTGCATTTGGAAATGCAACCTTAACAAGCCTTAGTTCACTGATGAGACAACTAAAACGTTCAAATTGTTGGGTTAGTGACTCCCCTTTGATGTGACAAAACGTTTCATACTGCTGATTCAGAATTTCTGTGTTGTTTTTGATAACCTCCTTCGTTCCTCCGAACTGTTCCTTCAATGCATCCCACAATTCTTTTGCACTGTTACAATGTAACAGTCCAGCATAGATTTCGTTGGGGAGTGCAGAGGCTATGATGCTAAACGCTTTGGCATCCAGTTCAAACTTCTGAAAATCCAATTCAATGTAATTTTCAGTTGGTTTAGGAACGGACTTTTTGGCATCCTCTGCGCTTGGCACCATAGGAACATGAGGACCGAAAACGACAGACCTCCAACATCCAGTGTTTTGTTGAGCGAGGATGTGACTCATCCTTCACTCCCAGATGTTGTACTCATTTCTTTTCAGCATAGGTGGTTTAAACAAAGAGCAAATGTTATTTTTATCATCTTGTGATTGCGACATCTTTCCGGTTGTTTTACAGGCACTGATTAATCAACATTATCGGTGATTAAACCTTACTCTGTTTTTCAACACAACGAACAAACGACCAGTATCAACAATTTCGAGCTGAACTATTTATGTCAAAATGATTGTTAGATCAAGTTTGACTGTCCAAGCTCTGATACCAATTATTAGGATCTGAGTTTGGATTGATTGTGATTTGTGTTTGAATTTAAATGAACAAATGGAAGAGTAGTGCAGCGAAATTTAATGGAAGCAAACTTTTCACAATCAAACAGAAGAAATGCTATCAATCATACATTTTCAAACACTGAATCAAATGATTAAATTTATTTTTAAACTCTGATTACAATGCGTGTATGATATGCAAACTCCCCCTCAGCCCGAGCTCAGTGTTTGTTCGTGCAGAAAGAAGATGGTGAAAGAGCTGAACAGAACAGTACAGAGTACTGTTCTATTTATAGGCACTTGCAAACCACTGAGCATCAAAGCTGACGTCACCATGAAAGTGACATCTAACCTCCTAATAAACTCTAACCTATGATTTATACAAACACTGCTATGCTAACTACTGATATTACATTTCAATACATAAAGCAGACTCAAACTGCTGCTGCATCCTTCCACTGCTGTGAACCCAGCAGTTCTTGTTATGATCAGCAATGCTTGAACCAAGGCAGTAGATTGAGCAGCAGAGCTTTAGTTCTTCTATCAGACTTTGTCTGGATCAGCAGTTGTAGGTCAGCAGTTTGCATGATCAGCAGATAGGAGGCCAGCAGATGTTGAAACCACTTTCAAGGGGAGAGACTTGCAACCAAACATCTGCTTATTCTGAATCTACTGCTGTGATCCAGTTTTGGCTTTTATTATCTGTTCCTTTGGTAGGGTTCAATCCCAACACTTGCAAAATTCAAGGTTTTAGCATCCCCCCACACTTAAATTACACATTGTCCTCAATGTGTCCCAAAAATAAGTTTTTAGGTTGATTGAATGTGTAAAATGGTGTTAAAAGCAAAATTTTATGTTACTGGCAGTCTGGACACGGCCCCATGTTGGTTGGACACGACCCCGTGGTCAGGTGCCAGCAACAAAAACTTACAGAAGTTGGACACGGGGACGTGTTGGCTGGGCACGACCCCGTGTTTGGTAAAAATCTGCAGAAACTTAAACAAACAGCAGGTCTGGGAGGTGGGCACGGGGGCGTGTCGGCCGGACACGACCCCGTGTGGACAATCTGCAAGGTTGAAAAACAAGTTTCTTTCTTCGGTTTTCCTGCCCCGGCCTTAGTAGTACCAATGTTTAGTACTCTAAGCCTCGTCTGTACCTGTTTTATCAGTAAATACCACACCAAATAATACCAAACGTCCTAAATTACCAAGTTAAGCATCCAAACAAACAAGTTAAAAATAAAAATAAAAGCAAAAAATAAAAATAAGTCAGGAAAAGTAAATTGTTCAACACTTCGGCACGCAGGCCGGGAATTGTTCGATGGAAAGGGAAATTAACCTGTGGCCTCACCAACCGTCCACTCGTAATCCTTCTTCACCCACCTAGTTCACTGCCCCGAATTGCGCCATGGATATAGAGTATCTTGTTCCCCCACAACGAAATTCAACCCCATTGTCATCAAAAGGGTCGGGCCTTGAATTGAAAGTGAAGGTGCTGTAGAACTCCATGGTGCATTCGTGTACCGATCGGAGTCGAGTGGTTAAGGCAACCCTTAGTGGGCCTGTAACGAGGTTGTTGAAGCGGTCAAGTTGGTTCACCATGATTAATAGGTCCGTGCATGCTTGCCTTGGGTATTCTTCGGGTCTTGTTTGAAGTATATCATATATGGCCCTAGCATCGAGCTCATTAGCGTTGAATCTTGTGAACTTCTTCGACATCTGAAAGAATACACCAAAAGTTAGCATGAAACAGTGAAATTTTCAGAAAAAAACTACAAACAGTGAGCTGGACACGGCCCCGTGCTCAGTGGGCACGACCCCGTGTCCAGGCGTCTGTTACTCAAAAATTGCATTTTTCGTCCCGGTCCTGAAAATCTGAAAATTTTTGGCCAAGTAGGTGCGGTTTCCCCCGAAAATGAAACCCCGAGTGCCTTTTTTCCCAAATTAAACCGTTTACCTCTTCAATTTTATCTTTTTCGGTTCAAAAACAAGGGTTTGTGGTTTTCATGAGAAATCGGGCAATTCTATCAACAATACAAGTGTATTTACTTCCTATTACACTAATCTAATGGTAACAAATTATAACAAAGATTCGAGGTTTGATCCGGATGAACTTCAAGAACCCTAGATTTTTCCCTAAATTTTTGATGTTTTAACTACATGCAAGTAACTAATCTAACTACTAATGATGATAGAATCATACCTTGATGTTGTTAGAATGAGAGGAGACGTCGAAAATCTGCGGAAAATCGCCTGGACCAGAGCGTTTTTCGGGGAAACGGGGCGTGTGGAATGATGAAACTGTTGTGAAAAGGGGGTTTTTATCCCGACAGTTGCGCGGACACGGCCCCGTGTCGAGCAAAGTTTAAATTTTTTTTAAGTGCACGTGTGAGTGGCCTATTTTCCCAGAAACATAGTTCGAAGACTTACCGTTTTCGATGTTTACCCGCTTGTTCGTAACTTACCAGGTACGATGTTGATGCCTTTATTCGTCGACCATTTGGAGCGAGATTTCTTCCTCTTCATCCTCAATGGATCCTTGATAGAGTTTTAGCCGTTGGCCATTGACTTTGAATGGAATTCCATTTCGAGATTTAATTTCTACTGCACCGTGAGGAAAAATATGGGTGATGGAAAAAGGTCCTGACCACCTAGATTTTAGTTTACCCGGAAATAATCGAAGTTGTGAATTAAACAATAGAACTTGGTCTCCTACTCGAAATTCATTAGGTTTAATGTATTTATCGTGTAAATTTTTCATTCTTTCCTTATAAATTTCTAAGTTAGAGTATGCATAATTCCTTAGTTCGTCTAATTCATTTATTTGACAAAATTGATTTTTACCTGCAATATCGAAATCTAAGTTTACATTTTTTATTGGCCAGTAGGCTTTGTGAGCTATTTCTACCGGCAAATAACAACTTTTTCCATAGACGAGCTTATATGGGGTTGTGCCTATAGTGGTCTTATAAGTAGTACGAAAAGCCCATAAAGCATCATCTAATTTATCGGCCCATTCCTTTTTATTTAAACCTACGGTTTTTTCAAGTATTCGTTTTAAACCTCTATTAGTCACTTCGGCTTGTCCGTTTGTTTGAGGGTGATATGTTGTTGAGACCCGATGATAGACCCCATATCTTGTTAAGATTTTTTCGAGTTGATGGTTACAAAAATGGGTACCTCTATCACTTATTAATGCTTCAGGTGTTCCAAAACGAGAAAATAATTTTTTTCAGAAATTTTACCACAACTCTTCCATCATTTGTTGGAAGTGCTTCGGCCTCAGCCCATTTGGACAAGTAATCGACTGCCACAAGTATATATTTGTTTCCTTTTGACGGTGGGAAAGGTCCCATGAAATCGAGTCCCCACACATAAAAAATTTCACAAACGAGAATGCCATTTTGTGGCATTTCATTTTTCGAAGAAATATTACCTGATCTTTGGCAAGCATCACATGTCTTGACAAGATTTTTCGCATCTTTGTAAATGGTCGGCCAATAAAATCCTGAATCAAATACCTTCCGTGCTGTACTAGCGGCACCATGATGTCCTCCATATGGACCTTCATGACAATGGCGGAGAATCCTTCTTGCTTCGCTCCCATGTACGCACCTCCGGATGAGTTGGTCGGCACACATTTTGAAAAGATAAGGGTCTTCCCAAAAGTAGTGCTTTACATCAGCAAAGAACTTCTTTCTTTGGTGATGTGGCCATCCTTTGGTGACTATACCGCTAGCTAAGTAGTTAGCATAGTCGGCATACCATGGTTCTTGTCTGTATTCCACCATTTCCAGGGATTCTGTTGGAAATTTTTCGTTGATTTGCTCGTCCCTGGTTGCCTCCAAAGCTGGGTCTTCTAGGCACGAAAGATGATCTGCTGCTGTGTTTTCTACTCCTCTTTTGTCTTTGATTTCAATATCAAATTCTTGGAGGAGTAGAATCCACCTGATCAAATGGGGTTTGGCGTCTTGTTTCTTGAAGAGGTATCGGATAGCTGCATGATCTGTATAGACTACAGTTTTAGAAAGAACAAGGTAAGAACGAAATTTATCAAAAGCAAATACCACAGCTAGTAATTCTTTTTCAGTAGTTGTGTAATTTTCTTGTGCATCGTTAAGCGTTTTACTAGCGTAATAAATTGGGTGGAAATGCTTTTCTTTTCTCTGTCCCAAGACTGCTCCAACGGCAATGTCACTTGCATCACACATGATTTCGAAAGGTAGTTTCCAATCGGGCGCTATCATGATAGGTGCATTGACTTGCATTTCCTTGAGGGTTAGAGATGCTTGATTGCAATCCTTTTCATTGATGAAAGGCGTATCTTTTTCAAGTAATTTTGTTAGAGGTCTTGAAATTTTTGAAATGTCTTTGATAAACCGTCTGTAAAATCCGGCATGCCCTAAGAAACTTCTGATTGCTCTAACGGAGGATGGTGGAGGTAATCGAGAAATTGTATCAATTTTCGCTCGATCAACTTCCATTCCTTCGCTCGAGATCTTGTGACCGAGTACTATTCCCTCTGTTACCATGAAATGGCATTTTTCCCAGTTAAGGGCGAGGTTAATTTCCTCACATCGGGATAGCATTCGTTCGAGGTTATCGAGGCATTGGTCGTATGAATCTCCAAAGATAGAAAAGTCATCCATGAAGACTTCTATTATCTTTTCTATCATATCATGGAAAATGGCCACCATGCAACGTGAGTTTTTACAAATGGTCTTCCCAACACTAGAGGAGCGTCATCGAGGATGACAAAGTCAGTTGGAATAACCACTTGATTTGTTTGAACTAAGACGTCGTCTACTACACCGATTGACTTAATTACTCTCCGATTGGATAGAAAAATGGGTATTTGAAGTGGGGCAAAATCACTAATACTCAATTTTTCGAAAATGTAATTAGGCATTATGTTAACACAAAGATCCTTATCAATGGTGACGTTACTAATAAATGAATTTTGAAAAAAACATGGAACCGGTGTAATGTTAATTTCAAAAGGGTCTTCTTTTATTAGCGAAGTTTGATCATTAGTTAACTTAACACTTACCATTTCCTCAATTTCTGCGTTAGTGTTTAGCTCCTTTAAAAACTTAGCATGAGTTGACACTAAACAATGATTTTCAAAAGAAGGTGACAAGAGATTAATTTCTTCAAAATTAGACTCTTCTTGAATTTTAACGTTATCGGCCTCACCTATTTCATTGTTTAACTCATGTGTCGGTTTTTCACTTATTCGTTCTTCCATTTTTACATTTTCAACTATCTCTACGTTATTATTACAATTTAATTCTTCTCTTGCGCGGGACTCCTCGTCCCTTGCGCGAGATTCTTTTATGCAACGTTCGATAGTTTTAATATGTTCTATTATCCTATCGGCTATGTCGGTGATAGAGTAAGGATCGGGATCCTCAAAGCTTGAATCCCGTTGTTTAATCCTTGGTTCCTCATAGTACCCATATGAAGTAGATGGTTCACACCATTGTTATTCATTGTAAGCATATGATGGATAAGGGTCGTAATTTTGTTCTTCATAACACTCATATGAGGTAGGTTCTTCATGCCATGGTTCCTCATAATAAGTATATGAAGGTGGTGGATCATATCTTGACTCTTCAAAGTATGAGTATGAAGGTTCATACCTTGGTTCATCAAAATATGAGTATGAGGGGTAAGGTTCATACCTTTGGTCTTCATAGGATGTGTATGAAGTCGATGGCTCGTACATGGGCTCCTCATAATAGTTGTATGAAGTGGATGGTTGAAATAAGTTACAATATTGTACCGAGTGCGGGTTACCACAATTAGTGCAATAGTCTCTCATGTAATCATCCTCCTCATAGGTGTAGTTGTAGCCTCCTGAGTATTGATCCACAGGAATCACTCAACAGACCACAACTAAGTCTAGGGACCAGAAAACAGAAATAAAGATGGAAACAGAAGCTGGACACGGCCCCGTGTTTGGTGAACACGGCCCCGTGTTCAGGGTCTGTATCTGGGCGTTTTAATTAAAGTTACTGGTCTCGTTGAGCACGGGGGCGTGTTCAGTGAGCACGGCCCCGTGTTCAGACTCTGTATCTGGGTATCGAACTAAAAGTATGCAACACGGCCCCGTGTTCAGTGAACACGGCCCCGTGTTCAGGCTACTGTAAATGCAAACTAAACTAAAATGCAGAAAAATGTGCGCGCGTCTTAAAAAGGTTTTGAAAAACTGATTAGGCCATCAATTTTAAGCTTTCTTAAAATCCTTGTGTCCTCGGCAACGGCGCCAAAAACTTTATGCGTGTTAGTGTGTATATGTTTTAGGTATGTATTTTAAGCCCTTTTACACTTTTTAGCCAAGTTTTAAATTTATAAAACACGATATTTACTAACACTAAACACACATATGGGCAAGTGCACCCATCGTGGACGTAGTATAGTGTTGGTAAGATACCGAGGTTGTCCAAGGACACAAGAGCTTTTAGTACCGGTTTATCCTCAACGTCTAATCAAATCAAAATGTTAGAAAAAGATTTTTAAACTAAGAAAATAAAACTAACTAAAATGCTGAAAATGAAATAAAAAGAAAAACAGATAGACAAGATGAATCACTTGGATCCGATTCGTGTGTTAGTGTAACCTTTGATTATTTTCGCACTTTTGCACTTGTTTAAGAGATTATCTTAGTTATTGTAGTAGGCCCCTCTTTTGAAGGCGACGTTACCCTCAACCCAGTAGTTTGAGTCAGCAAGGATACAATCCTAAAGGGTCGGATTATTGAAAGATAATTAATTAAGTTATTAATGCATAATGTGGTAGGCCCCTCTTTTGAAGGCGACGTTACCCTCAGCTAAGTAGTCTGAGTCAGCAGGGATACAGTCCTATGTAGCTGGGTTAAAGTTTTAATAGTAGTTTAACTTATGAGGGGATCAAAGAGTTTGGACCCCCACCATCCAATACCTTTGGGTATTGAAGGAGGTCCTACTAAATTTGACCCAGGTCCTTTGCAGGATCTATACACTGAACAATGGCAAGACTCTTACCAAACCGTTCCCTTAACCCCCGACCAGGTAGCCAACATACCTCCATATAGACCATGGAGATATGAATGGTGAAAATCTTTTATTTTATATAGACAGTAAAATAATGCCAAGACACCACGAACAAACGATAAGGAAGAATCACCTTCAACATAAGAAACTAGTAATTAAAGCCATTAATACAAAACGAATTAAAAAGTGCAAAAGATTAAAAATAAAAAGTATTACACTAAACACTTGTCTTCACCAAGTGATGTAAGAGACTTAGGCAAACATGGCCTTTGATTGTCAAGAACTCATACGATCAATCTTGGATCCCGAGACGACTCACACACTCTATGATGGACAATGGATGATGGTGGTGGATGATGGTGTTATGGTGGTGGTGGGTGGTGGGTGAAGTGTGAGAGAGGTGGTGTGCCAAGGGATGAGTTGAAATGGCTCCAAACACTCCTATTTATAGGCTGAACAGAAGCTCGGGCATGGCCCCGTGTCCATCCTCGTCTCTCTCTTCATTAATTGTAATTCACAATTACAATAAATACGCCTGCAGGAAGTTGACCACGCCCCCGTGTCCGCTGGGCACGCCCCCGTCGTGGGCAGTAGAAGCTTCTAAAGGTTTGTCTTTTCTGCTGCTACTTAGGCATGGCCCCGTGCTCGCTGAGCACGGGGCATGTTCAGTCTTCTGTTTTCTCAGTTTTGCTTGGGAAGATGCTGTCGAGGGGTCGGGCATTCCACTTTTGTTCTTTTTCTTGTATTTATGTTAGATTTTGCTGTCTTTTTGCTTCTTTTGTTAATTTGAGCTCACTTAATCCTGAAAATACAAAAGGAAGACAAAAGCACACTTTTTCCAACATTAGTACTAAAAAAGGGTTAGTTTTATGCCACAATTGATATAATTTATAGGTTGCATTTTGTGCATATCAATAATAGTAATAATGATAATAATATAATACATGAGCATTTTAGTCTTTTAATGAAAAACTAACAAAAAATTTAAACGGAGTTAGAAAGTTGGACTCAAATGGTTAAGAAAAGTGGTTGTAGGGACTCAGGGCGTTAAACATTTTGATCTTGGACTCAAGTGGTTAAAACCACTAAAATACAAGGACTCAAAAAGTAATTTTGCCTTATTTTCAACATATTCAAACCACATGGCAGGGAATGGTACACCCTCCCTTTGGTTTAAATGGGCGGCCGACCCTTCACCATTGGACTAACCAGTTTGTTATTTTTTACACGCTTTAAATTTATGTTTTCGCCCCGGAATAGTGTTTTCCTGCCATTGGTTCAAATGGGCGGCGAGCAATACCCAGTTTATCATTTTATACCCACTTTAAAATTTCATTTTTGCCCCCAGTTAAAAAATACGGTTTTGCCCCAACTTCAAAATACATTTACCTTCTTACCCCGAGCTAAAAAATACGATTTTGCCCCAACTTCAAAATACATTGGACCAACCAGTTTATTATTTTTTAAATGCTAAAAAATCATGATTTTACCCTCAGCCAAAATTACGTTTTTGCACCAGCTCAAAATAAAATTTTGTTTTTCCCCCGGCTTAAAATTACGATTTTACAACAGTTTATTATTTTATACCCACTTTAAAATTACGGTTTTGCTCCCCGTTTAAAATTACGTCTTTGCCTCCAGTTAATAAAATTATGCTTTTGCCCCTAGCTAAAATTTACAATTTTCCTCTCGGTTCAAAATTATGATATCACCCTCAATTCAAAATTACGTTTTTGCCCCCAGTGCAAAATAAAAATATGGTTTTCCCCAGGGAAAAAAAATTGGTTTTTCCCACAAGTAAAAATAAAAATATGACTTTGCCCCCAGCTAAAAATCGTGTCAAGGAGCTGCCTAACACTCTTTTTAATTTTTCTTTCTAGCAAAACTATAGTATTGTTTTTTTAATTGGTTGAGAATTATTCGGCCATTGCCCCACAACACGGGCGGGGCATTACCTAGTATATATTACAATAAGAAGATACATATACAGTAGTTTCACATGGTTCAAATATTTTTTTTTGTTATTTTTTATTTTTTTGGTCTTTTTATATATTTTTGTTTTTCTAACATTTATCCTTCAACATTTAGTATTAACACTTATATCCCTTTAACTTTTTAAAACTTTATAATCATTCTTTACTTGCTTATTTTTATGTATGTCGTCTTTGAAAATGGGTATGGTCAAATATAATATGTTTTTGTGTTCTTTTTATGTACGTTTTCAGTTGATCTACGTCTTGGCATAAATTGTAGGACATGGGTCACCATTTTAATAAAAATTATATAAATAAAAATAGTAAAGATAATCTCTTTACATATTTGGGAAATTATAGTACATGTATCGTGAACAAATCCTTACGATATAACGTATAATACAACATATGTAATTAAATTGATTCAAACTATGGTCTTCAACAAAGGCTTTAACCGCGTCTTCTTGTATAGTCCGTTGTGTTTTCAGTCCTATGTGTATGCTTCAACAAGGACTTGAACCGTCTTCTTGTACATTTATTTCCTACAAAATTAACAAACAAATGTTGACGGTTGTGGTTGAGCCACGTGTTCAACACGCTTCCCTTAAAACAGATTTCGCGCCTCTACCAAAGACGACGCATTTGTCTCCCAGGGTACAACAGCCGAAGCAGTCTATACTGCCGGAGAAGGCCACACGCCCGAGGTTACACCGGGTAAAATCATAGTGTTAGACCTTTTGGAAACTAAGAATAGAAATGTAGTTGAATCGTGTAGAGAAACTTATCTCTATATGTTCCCAACATATGGGTCATCAAGTACTTCTTCTCCAAGTACTCTTCATGCACACATCTCTCTTTCTTGTATCTTTTTACTTATATTTTTTCTTTCCACTAACCCCCATCAAAAGAGGCACGTAGCCTACTAAATATGCAAGAGCCATGGGTGGTGAAAAGTCCAACATAACTAGAGACTTAATTTTGCCGTAAAAGAAACTCTTCTTAAGAGTTGTCATCAATACACCACATGAAGAGTTTATATAATAGTTATAATTTCACTAAATTATAAATTTACTAAATATCCATTCACCAAATTTCCAACAATCCCCTACATGAATGGAGATTGATCAAAACACGCAAAAATCCGAATGCAACGTTGACAGTTAAGTATTGCAGGATAGGTAGGTATTAGCTTTGAACCTTCCTTTGTGAAGCATACTTAGTCTCCTAGTGGTGTGTAGACGCGATGTCCTTGAACAAACCCCCATTTGTGTAGACGACAATACACTTCACACAATACTCTCCTTAGCCGGGTCATCCACTCATAGTCATGTCCAATAATGGACGTGGAACACTTTCTTGGATCTGCGAGAGCTCTATGAATTGCGCCCCCAATTCCATTCAAAGCGACCCCACTTCTCTATAACATAGGTGATTCTCCTTAAATCATTAAAATCATCGTGGTTACCATGATTACGCAAAAAACATTTTTCATATAATATGCTTAGCCTCACAATTTGTCATTGAATTTCATAGGAATGAACTAGGACGTATTTAAACACCCTTTTATCGTTTAGGGGGTATATATGACCATATATACTAGCTTATGCATATCAGCTATGCACCCACAGTGACGACCCTTAGGCATATGAATTCGTTATCCTATTGAACTTAGATCTTGGGATCTCCAGTCAACTAAGGTAGGTTTCCTTCACACACCCTTTTTCCATGGGCTTTGCAGGATCGTTGAATCAATCAAAATGAGACAATCAAAAGAGTTCTAGACCAAATCAGAGGCGGAATTCATTGACTTGATCTTCATTCAGCTTGATATGCACTTAGAAGTAGATTAACTGTCGATTGTATTGATTTTAGAACGTTTTACAGGCTTGCCGACACTTCGGCAGAGGTTCGCTACCGGAACCCAAAGTTACAAATGAAATCACAAGACACCTATTTATAGGCGAACTAGAAAGCATGAACAACGCATATCTACTTCGTGCGAAGTGGTCGGTCCGTACAAACTGGATATTCCAGTTCGTTCGAAGTGGCTGGATTCAATTTGTTTCTCATTTTTCTCGTACTACGTGTCTTGGACTATCTATCCTATTACAAGACTCGATACAAGACGAAGTCGACAGACATATGCACCAACAAACTCCCCCTTGGATGTTGACGAGTCTTCGGTACGAGTCTTCAGTATGACAAGTCTTCAATCTTGATCAGTCTTTTCGCTCTTTTCAAAATGTCTTTCTCTGTAAACATCCTTATCAATCTTTATCTTCTTCTATCTCTTTCTGACTCTTCCAGAATCTCAACCTGGCTCTTCAAAATCTTTTGATCAGATCTCTTGATTCCTTAAGTTTAACAGCATCAGCAACTTCTATCTTGAGCTTTGTTCCTGAATCCTGAGTCTGGCTCTCTTAATCTTTAAACTCCCCTTTGCTAACAGACTCTCGCTTAAGTTGTTCCGGGATCGCAATCTGACATAGCTCTTGTTCTAGAATCGTGACCTGGCTCAAACTCTGCTCAGGTTAAAACACGGGGATCTGCACAAATCTCTACCCAAAACATAAGGTTTTTATTTATAACAATTTTAATCTCTGCTTAATCACTTGTATTCGAAACATTCAAATTTTGGTTTCAAATTAATGAACCATTTAATCATTTCAAAATCATTTCTCTTTCAAACAAATTGTCCCAACCTTGTTGTCCATCATGTTCAGCACTCGGAATTTTGAAAATTAGCTTTTCAACATCAGTTGTCGAAAATAAGATGAAATAAAATCTTTTTGATTTTTTTAAAATTTTATGCTAAAACTGTTGGTGCATCTAGTGTCTGTTAACTACGTCTTAATCGAGTCTTATGTTTAGATAGGATAAACGAACACACAACAGGGTTAAATTAGGGTTTTATATGTAAAATGTGTGTGGTTCTGCTTGAAAGTGGGTCTGTCCATTTCAAGCGAAATCAGATCTTTGTTATTCCGCTTGAACCACACATGGTGATTCCGCTTGAGATCACTTGGAGCGAAATCAGGAGTTCCGCTTGAACAATTTCAAGCGGAATCAGTCCTCCAATATATATGTGTGTGTGGTGTTCATTTGGAGCGGAATCAGGTGAGTGTTTCTGAGCCGAGGTGCTGCTGAATTGTAAACAGAAAGTGTAAAAGCTAAGGAATTCAGTAATAGAAAGGAAATTGAAAGGAAACAAGCTGTTTGACATTGTTTGCATTGATTCCGCCTTTGTAAATGATGATGAACTACTCAACTTGACTGTTTAGGGTCACCGGAATGATCCATCAAGTGGTATCAGAGCTCAGGATGAGGAGTTCATACCAATTCAGCTTGATTTCACCGGATTTTCTTACTTCTACACCTTCTTTTCTGATTTGAACAAGTTTTAACGGTTGAAATGGCCTAATTTTCACATATATCGTGTAAAACATAGTGTTAACAAACCCTACAAAGAATCAGATCGAAATTTGAATTAAAACTGGTAAAAATGGCCTAAAAACCATATTCTGCTTGAACGAGTGCTTGCTAATTCCACTTGAAAACTGTGGCCATTTGAAGCGAAATAACAGATTCCATTTGAAAATACATATTTCGCTTGAAAGTAATAGTCTGATTTCGCTTGAAATCAGATCTCGCTTGAAACTGTTGTCTAATTTCGCTTGAAGTTTAGATTTCGCTTGAAATTCCAAGCGAAATAAGAGATTTCGTTTGAACAATCTGTTTCCGCTTGAGAAGCTTATTCCGCTTTAAAAGTTGATCCCGCTTGAGAAGCTTTTTCGCTTGAAATAGTGATTTCGCTTGATTTTTTCAGGTACTTGAAAATGGATGATTTGTTCATGAATCGATTCTGTGATGTGTTTGCTTATACCAGTGTTTCGGGAGACGACACAACGAACAACACGAATGAAACTACACCAACCCCGAATGCGAAGAAGATTCTTTCTGATGCGATGAGCGTGGAAAGTGCCTGTGGTACATACAACAAGCCTCCTAAACTGATGGCGATTGAAGATTATAATCGGTGGGCTATGAGATTTGAGGAGTGGCTTAAAGCATTCGCATTTCCAAGCTGGAAAAGTTTGAAGAATGGTTATACTTCAGGAGAACGTGTTGGTGAAAGTTTGACAGATACTGGTGATGTTGAAAGATACGTTGCTGAACAAAAATGCATAGCATTGATTCATCAGTCAGTCAGAGACGATATAATTTCATTGATCGAGTATACAAATTCAAAAGATCTTTGGGAAAAGTTGAGAGTTAAGTGTGTAGGTAGTGCTGAGATTATGAAAAACAAAAAGAAACTGTTGTGTAAAGAGTTTGATTTATTTGGTTGTATGAAGAATGAATCTGTTTGTAAAATGATCGAGAGATTTGGGCATCTGAAGATGGAGCTGGCTAGGCATGGAATCACTTATACTAAGGAAGAGTTGGTCGACAAGTTGTTTGATTCATTGCCGAATGATCAAGATTGGCAATACTTTGCCTTAATGTTGAAGAACACCATCAAGCCGCCAGAAGTGTTGACTGTGGATTTGCTGATC
The DNA here is from genome assembly GCF_002127325.2 of Helianthus annuus. Taxonomy (NCBI): domain Eukaryota; kingdom Viridiplantae; phylum Streptophyta; class Magnoliopsida; order Asterales; family Asteraceae; genus Helianthus; species Helianthus annuus. The sequence goes on along the minus strand of NC_035449.2, from coordinate 152,907,296 downwards.
GAAAGATTAGAAAGCCATGAGTTGGATATTAAGAAAACTAAAGTCAACAATTCAGCCTATCAGCAGAATGTGGAGCTGTACTACAGAGTAAATCTACCAAAGATTGGGTCTCCAAGAACAGTGTTTTCTGCAGAAAGTTCAAATACTGTGAATCATGAAACACCTCATAGTGGTTTCCACAGTGGATCTTCTTCAACACGTTCAAGCCAATCTGCAAAGCCGCAGATGGTTTTCTTAGCATCTGTGCTTGAATCGTATGAGAGCCTTGTGGCAGGAAAGATAGGCAACACCAACCTAACAAAGGAAGACTACGATCAGATAGATCCTGAGGAGATGGAATTGATCGACATAAGGTGGTGTATGGCAAGTGCAGTTCGAAGGGCACAACGTTTCATGGAGATTACAGGAAGAAAGTCTATTGGTGGACCTTCTACCAAATTAGGCTTTGACAAATCAAAAGTGACTCGTTTCAAGTGTAAATAGAAAGGTCATTTTAAAAGAGAGTGCCAAAATGCTTTTGCTGATGATTCTGAAAATCCATTCAGAGAAGATTACTACAAGAAGGCAATTTATCATCAGAACAAAGCTAAACCCCCCAGGATGAAGCAGATTGAAGATAAAGAAAAATCTAGAGCTCTTGCTGTCATTCATGACGATGAAGGTTTTGACTGGAGCGCGCTGCTACCTGAGGAAGACGCAGTAGGTTATGCGTTTGTTGCAAAAGAAGAAGTCAAACCGTTCAGAGACACCAGAACAGAAGCAGATAAAGCAAATGATAGATGACAGAGAGCTGAATGGAAAATGATGAGACTTTCTCGTGTACATACTAAAGCAAAGAGAGAAAAAAGATGGGATGCAGATAGAGAATGTTACCTTGATCCTGAAGGAAACATTGCTATTGATCCAAAGACTCTTAGTCTTGAAGCTATTATTGCAGTATTTGCTGAACTTAAAGAGTCTCAACAGAGAAAATGGTGGGGAGGTGGTGAAGAGAAAGAGAAAGAGAAAGAGAAAGAAAAAGAGCAGGAGCAAAAGCCAAAGAAGATAGATGAAGGAATCATTGATACTTCACTAGAGTTGAACGCTGAAAACTTTGGAAAGATGGCTGACAAGGTGCTGGCTGCTAAAGCACTTGAGGTAGACTCTAAGTCTGTTTCTGAGTCTAAAAGCCAGGTCAGTTCAAATGCGTCATCAAGTGAGACAGGTAAAAAAGTCAAAGGTGACAGTGACTGCAAACATTGCATGAAAAACTGCAAAGTTTGTAGTACACAAGATTACCTCAAAGATACGAAGGTTAATGATCTGACAAAAAGAGTCAGAAAGGTTGAAGATCAGATTCTTGATCGTGACAAAATGCTCAAATTTTCAAATGATCAATTTAAAAAGTTGACTGAGAAAATTGACAATGATAAAATTGAAGTAGAAAGAATTAGGAAAGATAATGAAAAACTAATTCATGAAAATCGTCAACTCTCAGAAAATTTTAACAAGTTAAAACAAACAATTCAAGATTCTAATGAACGAAACAGTAAAACAAGAAAAGAAAATGAGCATTTAGCTGTGGTTCTTAGATTTGAAGAAGCTAAGTTGAAGCAAATCAACAAGCAACTGGATGAGATTGCTAAGTTGAAGCTTCAATTTGAAGAAGCTAAGATTGAAAATGAGCGCATCAATCTGAAATTGACCAGTTACAACTCCGCAAGCTTTGTTTTGCAACACATTGTTCCCAAACCTATCGGGAAAAACAAAGCAGGCGAAGATGTATTCTCTGATGGAACAGGGGTGGGGTATCATCAAGTTCCACCACCAGTTTTGAACAATTATTCAAAGAAAAAATCAGGGTTGGTTAATGATGATGATGATGAAAATGAGGTGAAACTTCCTGACACAATAGATGTCACGTTCACTTCATCCTCCGATGAGGATAGTGTCCAAACTGATGTTGTAAAAAGTGTGGTTGAGAATGTTCTAAAATCTGAAAGTGACACTACTGAGGAAGATGAATGTTTCTTGGACAAATACATTCCGAAGCGAAAGTCCAAGAACAACTTAAATGAAGGACCGAATCTTGTCATGTATAAGATGTTGGGTTCGGATAAGTTGAATTTGGATTCTGAGTTTCCACTGGAGAATGTAAATATTGCTAAACTGACAAATGTGTTTAAATTGATTGAAGTTGACCTGTCAGAAGTGAACAGTTTAAATTAAACAAAAAGACAAATGAATTTTGAAAAAGATAAAGCTTACTACAAGAAGCCAGTTGTTCCACCACGTTTTTATAACAACAATCGAAACAAATGGTCGGGTGGTTATCAGGGTGGTAAGACTTATCAAAAAAGGAATATTCAAAACAGAAGGTTTGTTGAGAAGAAAGTGTTTGTGAACAGTTCAAGTTCATTGTCTGATGAAGAGTAAAAAATCTTTTCAAAATCAAACAAAGAATTCTTTGAGAAGAAAGCTTCACAGACTCAGTCTGAAGGCACAAGTCGAGTAGTTGACACTCGAACATGCTTCAAATGTAATCAAGTTGGACATATTGCACGAAAGTGTACCAACTTGAAGCCTAAGACTGAAGTTGTGAAGATTCTAAAAAGGAAAGATGATGCTGTGACAACCCGTATTCTCGTTATCAAGAGAAGGGTATTTTAGTAATATTTATTTATTTATTTATTTATTTATTATTATTATTATTATTATTATTATTATTATTATTATTATTATTATTATTATTATTATTATTATTATTATTATTATTATTATTATTATTATTATTATTATTTATCAACTAATAACGTGCGACAAGAGGAACCAATCATTTAACAACTAACCCCATTAAATGGGCTAGTTCGTTGGATAAGTCGGATCCATGCGCACAAGCCCAAGCCCCAACCAACCCACCTAAACCCTACCCTATATAAGTTCATTATAAACATGCACCCTCATTTTGTTTTTCAAAATGGTAACCCTAGACAAAACACATCAGCCGACAACTCCCCCTTCTTCCCCTCCCTCCTTCTCAGTTGATCAGACCTCCGGCGATCAGAGCCGTCTTCCGGCGACTCCACCGGCCATTTCATCCCCCTTTGACAACCACTCACACTCACACGTTCTCTCCTCCCTCTGTTACACACACTGCTCTTCATCTCTCAAATAAATCCGGCAACGAGGGAGCTCCGGCCGACGTTTCGAAGGCCGTCGTTCCTACAGTAAAACCATTAAGCACCTATGTTCGTATACACATCTGATACAAGAGAGAGACGGCGAGTGCCACCGTTCACGACGGTGGAGGCGGTGAACGGAGATGGTGTGGGTAAATGAAACGGGACGGTGACAAACAACGGCAACCGCCGTTTTTTCCAGTAACCAGAAAAGCTGCAGGAGGCGGCGACAATGAAGGGGTGCACCGATGACGATGAAGACTGGTGATGAAGACGGCTGTAAAACGGTGGTCATCAGTTTCAGCTCAGATTTGATTGCTCGGGTCTCAATGTTTTAGTTACGGTTAGTAATATATATTGTCTTTGAACAACTGTGGTTGCTATGAATCTTTGCTATGTGTATTAGAGGCTGTTTAAAAAGAATGTAAATGTCGGGTATGTGATATTACCTGTGATGTTTATTGTGGTTTTGGTTAGAGCTATAGGTGGTAAACTGTATTGGTATACATGAGATTCAAAAGTATGTTAGGATGTTTAGCACCAACTGTTGGAAAAATGATTTAAGAATGTCTAAATAATGTGGCTGAGTAAGTATGAATTCGGGATTTATATGATGTTTATGGTATTACCCTAAGCTTAACTGTTTGTTTTACAAGTACATAAGGTCCGAGGGTGCTCAAAACTGTTATGATTATATTTAGGTGTGTGTCTGTTATGGAATTGATTGTATATTGGGATGTGTTAACTATTGAAGTGTAATATGTTAGAGGATTTTGTGAATCTTGGTTATACACATATAAATATAGCCACATTTCAACTGCTTGGTATTTTGGTATACAAGATGTTCCTCGCTATGATTAATATGCAACTTGTTTTGGTAATAATATATGATACGAAATGTTGACTGATCATATGAGAAATGTTGAATGAATATGAATGTGAAAACCCTTGATGATGAACTGTTTGAATGATGACAAAAATATTTGAAATGTATGCATTTGATCTGAGTTGGTAAGTGTAGGAAATGGGGAACATGTTAGTGAAACCTGATTGGCTAGTACATGCTTATGAAATTTGGTTGGCTAGTACTATTCTGAGGAATTCTGGAAGCATCTGCACAGCTGCGAGTCGAGACCTTATGGTTGCGATTCGAGACCTTTGATTGGTAACTCGAAACCAGACATCATGCTCCAGGAGTCGAGACCAGCTTGGTTGCGACTCGAGACTGGACAGGTTGCGACTCGAGATGTCCTGATCTTGACTCGATACCAGACTCGAGATCTCAGTGGTTGCGACTCATAACCGCACTACTCAAGACCTCCCGTTTACGACTCAGAACCCAGTGGTTGCGACTCGAGACCTCATAGTCTCGAGTCGAGACTATCCGGTTTCGACTGGACTACTTAAATTCATTATTGGGCCGCACTACGTGATGTTACGTTTTGGGCTATGTGCTACTGTTGTTGATTAACTGCCACTGTTCGACTGTTCACATGCTAAGAGAGGCCCAAAAACATATATGCTGATATGATACGTATTACTGTTGCCATTGCTGTATATTATACAAAGTGTGTGCATTATATGAAATGTTTACGTGCTACGTGTTAGATACGTGTAATTTATACGAGACGTTACTTGCACACGAACCTTATAAATATGTATAACCATAATAGGGTATGGTTGACCAACCTAACACAAGTAAATTGTCTGCCGAGCAAACCAAGGTGAGTTCACACACTAAAAGCATGCGTCCCAGGGAGGGACACGGACAAACTGCCAACTTTGGGAAAAATACATTTGAACTACTATTTCCGGGGGGAAATACGGATGGGTACTTTTAACTTACTATCTCCGGGGGAGATACGTTTGGATATTATTTATAAATCATAACTAGCCAAGCTAAACGAAACTCTATCACCTTAAGTCCCTGTTTACAGTACCGATTAATCGCCGGGGGCGAACGAGTTATTAGTTGATAGCGCTATTAGGTTTGACAACCTCACACCGTGACCAGGGGGATCGGGCGTGAACTAGTAGACCTCGCATCTTGGTCAATGACGATAGACATTGACTCGGGGTACAAAAACTTTCCGTCAACAGTTTCGGTATCTACAGTTTAGTGAGCTTACAGATGGGGTAGCTCCCCACAACGTGATTATAAATGGTATATCTAAACAACTTACGTTTTCGAAAAACTAAAACTGGACAACTCGTGAACTCGCCAACTTTATGTTGACACCCTACTGCATGCTTTGCAGGTTGCTCGAAACAGTTTTGGACGGACATTGCAATCGGCTGGAGTGCGTGGTTTGTAAGTTGCACAATTAATAAACTTGTGGTTTTAAATTACGATATGCTCTCCTTTCCTTTCCGCTGCAAACTTAAACTATGTTTTGAAAAATTTAAATTGGTCACTAATTATACCCTTATTTGTGACAATAACTAACCCGTTCAAAATAGTTAGTGGCTAAGATCCTGGTCAGTCACGCCTCCAAGCGGTAGTACCCCGCATGTGGATTTTGGGGGTGTGACAGATGCGAAAGGAAAAGCTCCATTGGTTGTTGAGAAAAATGTTTTGAAAAATGAAAACATCAAAGTCAAAATTGAACTTGCTAAAAATGTGTTAACTAAAAATGATAAATTTTATAAGCGGGTTGCGTTAGCTCAACAAACATGGAAGCCGAAAGTTGTTGAAAAGAAATCAAGTGTTCCAAAACCAAAGGTTTCTAAGACTGAAAAACAATCGTCTTCTACCACACCGGTAAAGATGAATGTTCCTTTGGATTATTATGTGAAACTTGAGAAAGAAATGGAAAAATCTGAGAAGAAAAATGTTCAAAAGAAAGACCAACCATCTGGTCAACCTCAAAAAGATGAGTTTTTCTTATATAAAAAGGTTGAGGTTGGGTCTGAAGAAAGCTTAAAAATGAATGACAAAAATTTTCCGCCACTTTACACTACAAAATCTCACATCAAAGTTGAGTTACCTGAGTCAAAACAGGCTTGGGTAGCATCCAAATCTAACTAAGTGATTGTGGTTTGTGCAGGAGCTTCCGAGATCCGTTTCAAGATGAATTATGGATAGTGGAGCTTCTCGGCACATGACAGGGAAGACAGCTTTGCTGTACGATGTTAGAAATTTCAAGGGAGGATATGTTGGTTTCACAGGAAATCAAGGTGGTAGGATTATTGGTGAAGGAACGTTATCCAATGGGATTGTGACGTTTGAAAGAGTTAATTACATTGCTGAGCTGGAGAAAAATATGCTGAGTATCTCGCAGATTTGTGACAGGATGTATACTACTAACTTCACTGACAAAGAATGTTTGATCTTGAAGCCAGGATTTGTTATCCCTGAAGAATGGATTATCATGAGGGCACCAAGAGTCAATGATCTGTACATGTTGGACATGAGTGTGGCTACTACAACTACGGGTCAGGCTCATTGTTTTGTGTCTAGAGCAATGGAGAAAGAATCACGATTGTGGCATCGAAAGATGGGCCACATTCACCTACGAAAAATGAATCACCTGGTGCACAACGATTTAGTTTTGGGTGTTCATGTGAAAGGTTTTCATCTGGAAGGGGAGTGCATTAGCTGTATTAAAGGCAAGCAGAAGAAAAAGTCACACCCTAAAAACCAAGTCAATTCAGTATCAAGACCTCTGGAGAGACTTCACATGGATTTGTTTGGTCCTATGAATGTCAAAAGTATTACAGGAGATTACTACTGTCTTGTGGTTACTGATGACTATTCCAGATTTTCGTGGGTATAATTCTTGAAGTCGAAAGATGAAACGTATGACAGTTTGATGGCGTTGTTCAAGAAAATTGAAAATCTGTACCAAAGGCGTATCAAAAGAATCAGAAGTGAGAATGGTACTGAATTCAAGAACAGCAAGATGGAAGAATTTTGTGATGAAAGAGGTATATTGCATGAGTTTAGTGCTCCGTACACTCCGCAGCAGAATGGAGTTGCAGAACGCAAAAACAGGACACTAATCGAAACGGCTAGAACTATGCTTACTGATTCAAAGCTTCCGATAAATTTTTGGGCAGAAGCTGTTTCCGCCGCATGCTATACGCACAACAGAGTTCTCACTGTCAAGAAATTCAACAAAACATGCTTTGAGTTGATCAATAACCGCAAACCTAATCTGAAGTATCTTGAACCGTTCGGGTCACCCTGTACTATTCTAGAGCCTTTTGGAAAGTTTGGTCCGAAGAGTGTTGAGGGAATATTCATTGGTTATGCAAGTCCTCTACGACGTGTCTTCATTCCAAGTGAGAAGCGGATTATTGAAGCTCCAAATGTTGAATGTCAAGGTAATACAATGCCGCCGTAGAATCCTGGAGATTCATGGCGATATCATTACGACACTTTGTGGGATGCGTTTGACGTGATGGAAGAACCAGAAGAAGAAGAAGATTTCTTTGATGAGTTGGATATTCTGAGGGAGTATGAGTCATCCCAAGAAAGATTCCCAGCTGAGTATTCTACACGACCACGGCAAACTTCAAATGACGATGAAGCAGGTCCAAGCAATGCTGGTGAACATGATGATGTCCAACTAAATGAAGTTGCTCATGATAATCAGACGGAACAGAATGATAATCAAGAGTCTGAGAATATGCTGATATTTGATCGTGGAGATTCAGATTCTGAGGGGGAGCAAATTCAGAGTTCAAGTCAAACAGATCCTGTTAGTGAACAAGGTGCAAATCAGAATGTTACTAATTTTGGAAGGCGATGTAGATGTTCTGAGCGAAGTGATGCCAAGAACTCTTTCATACTATCCAGAGGAGCTAATCATTGGAGAGTTACAATTAGGCGTTCGCACGAGACGTTAAATTGACCAAGGCCGTACATGTTTTTATTCTACAGTAGCACCTTTACAAACTGAATTTTCATTGAGTTGTTTTATTTCGCAGATCGAACCGTGAACTTACAAAGAGGCGCTTACTGAAGATTCTTGGGTCAATGCGATGCAAGAAGAGTTGAGTCAGTTTGAAAAGTTGAGAGTGTGGAAGTTAATGGATTTGCCTGATAATCACAGGAAGATCAACACCAAATGGGTGTTTAAGTGTAAAAGAGGTGAACGACGAGTTGTTGTGCGAAACAAAGCTTGACTCGTTGTCCAGGGCTTTAGTCAATAGGAGGGAATTAATTTTACAGAAGTCTATGCTCCTATGGCTCGACTAGAAGCAATCAGAATTTTCCTGGCATTTGCATCTTGGAAAAACTTCAAAGTATATCAGCTAGATGTGAAATCAACGTTTCATTACGGGAAGGTTAAAGAGGAGGTATATGTCGGACAGCCACCGAGATTTACCTATCCAATCCACAAAAACAAGGTCTACTTGCTGGACAAAGCGCTGTATGGTTTACACCAGGCCCCGAGAGCTTGGTACGAGACTTTGTCTCAACACCTACTAGCCAACAACTTTATTCGTGGAAAAGTGGATGCTACTCTCTTCACTAAAGAGGTCAACGGACATCTTCTGATAGTTAAAATTTATGTGGACGACATAATATTTGGGTCAACAAATGAGAATTTGTGCAAAGATTTTGAACAAGTGATGAAGCAAAAATTCGAAATGTCATTAATGGGGGAGATGAAATTCTTTTTGGGTCTACAAGTTGATCAACTACCTGAGGGAATTTTCATTCACCAGACGAAGTACGTCCATGATACTCTAGAGAAATTTGGGATGTCAGGTTCTACTCCAGCGTCAAGCCCGTTAGCAACAAATCATGGGATACACCCAGATCTCACCGGAGATAGGGTAGATGAGACGCTTTATCGTTCCATGATTGGTTCATTGATGTACTTAACTGCTTCAAGACCCGATATCATGTATCCAACGTAGCTCGCAGCAAGATTTCAATTTAACTTAAGAGCTTCGCATATGGTTATTGTGAAGAGGATATTACGCTACCTGAAGGGAACTCCATCATTTGGGTTGTGGTATCCTAGAAAAGGCGACTTTACGCTCGAAGGGTATTCCGACTCAGATTTCGGATGCTGCAAAGTCAATGCAAAATCAACAACAGCAGGATGCCAGTTTTTTGGACCTCGTCTGGTCACCTGGCAGTGTAAGAAGCAAACTTCTGTGGCGCTATTCACATGTGAAGCGGAGAACGTATCTGCTAGCAGTTGCTGCTCTCAGATCTTGTGGATCCAGCAACAGATGCGTGACTACGGTTTGCAGTTTCTTAACACACCTCTCTTTGTTGATAATGAGGCCGCTATAAATATAACGAAAAATCCAGTACATCACGCTAAAACTAAACATATAGAAATTCGACATCACTTCATCCGAGATTGCTTCGAGAAGAAGTTGATACGAATTGAGAAAATCCACACTGACGAACAGAAAGCTGATTTACATACCAAAGCTTTTGATAAAACACGTTTTAAATACCTTTTAAAACTGAACGGTATGATGCTTTTCTCGGTGTCGGATGGAATTATTGGCGTTGATGAAGGTACTGTTGTAGATGAAGATGAGAAACAATCTGCAATGGTTTGTCGATTTTTTACTTGTTTTGGTATTTAGGGGGAGTAAATATTTTCAGAAAATACAAAAACAGTAAAAATTTCAAAAATCCAAAAACATGATAAAAATTCAAAATCCGAAAACAATAGAAAGCTGAAAAAGAGCTTGTGTAAAAAGGGAAAATGATAGTACATTGGCTTGACAGTTACGGTACACTAAAGATTTGTAAAGTTTTAAAGCGTTAACAGTGTTGCTGATGATGTGTCGATAGGTTTTTACACATTTAGTAGATTTGTTCGGGATATAAACATAAAATTCAAACTTGCTTATTTCGTGGGGAACAATACTTGGATATATAGGTAACCCCTGAAATCTTGCTTATTTCATGGGGACTTCTGCTGAATGGAAGTTCTGACGTAGTCCTCGAATAATACTTTCCGCATTGCTTGAAACATAGCACAACCTCAGCATAAAAAACGATGAAACATTGCAAATGATAATCGTGTGCTGTTGAAACAAAAGATCCTCTAAAGGGGACACACCTTAAGTCGAATCGTCATCTCTCTGCTGAACAGAAGTTCTGACCTGAGCTCTCACGGTTTCGCATCCACCCTTTACAGATATCATCTGTGGTATACTCACCTGTAAGACTGAATATTGGGATCTGGATACGGGAGTATATTCAAGAGGTGGGACACATGAATGAGTTTAAGTTCTTAAAACACCTAATTCGTATCCTGAGCAGATTGAAAATTGTGTGAAAATTTAAGTGGATCAGCATATCGACAATCTACATGAATTGTTTAATTCTGAGTATGAAATTAAAGCTTAACGGTGCTAGTGACTTGTCTGATAGCTGATATGATTCCCTAACACGCTCACCAAAAATATGTTTGTAAATATTTTACTTTCATTACATTCTGCATTTAAGTTTCTGTATTTCATTTCTAGTTTAGAAACTTTATTGAAAATTCAAAAAGATTTTATTTCTGCTTTATTTTTCGACAAACCAAAGTGGAGAGTTGATCGTTAGATTCTCAATGTTGAAGCAGATGCAGGAAGTTTCTGGACTGGAGAATGAGGAGAGTTTATCTTGAAAAAATTTGTTTGTTGATAAGTCAAAAACAAGTTCATTAACTAGATTCTTGTTATTTTCAGAAAATGCTTGAAAATTCTTGAACAAAAATCAGTTTGTTTTGTCAAAAGATCAACCAAGGTCATGAAGTTGGACTTGGTAGATAAAATTAAGTAATCAGGGTCATTAACTTGGACCTGAATACTTAAGCGGATTTCTAGAACTGATGAACAGTTGAAAAATTTTAAGTTTGTATAGATTGTAATGTTATATGTTTGAGTAACAGGATTAAACATCCCCATGGCAACAAAATGTTAAAGTTTGAACCAGAAATTCAAGTCCCAGTATTCCGAGAGGAGGGGTTTGTGAAAGGGGGAGTCAGAATTCTGGATCAACATTCAATGGGGAGATTGAAGAATGGAGATTGAAGATTAAAGTTTGAAGATTTCAAGAGAGTTTTTACAAGAAAGACAATTTGGAAAGAGACAAAGACTGAAGACTCGACGCCGAAGACTTCGTCAACATCTAAGGGGGAGTCTGTTGGTGCATCTAGTGTCTGTTAACTACGTCTTAATCGAGTCTTATGTTTAGATAGGATAAACAAACACACAACAGGGTTAAATTAGGGTTTTATATGTAAAATGTGTGTGATTCCGCTTGAAAGTGGGTCTGTCCATTTCAAGCGAAATCAGATCTTTGTTATTCCGCTTGAACCACACATGGTGATTCCGCTTAAGATCACTTGGAGCGAAATCAGGAGTTCCGCTTGAACTGTTTCAAGCGGAACCAGTCCTTCTATATATGTGTGTGTGGTGTTCATTTGGAGCGGAATCAGGTGAGTGTTTCTGAGCCGAGGTGCTGCCGAATTGTAATCAGAAAGTGTAAAAGCTCAGGAATTCAGTAATAGAAAGGAAATTGGAAGGAAACAAGCTGTTTAACATTGTTTGCATTGATTCCGCCTTTGTAAATGATGATGAACTACTCAACTTGACTGTTTAGGGTCACCAGAACGATCCATCAAAAACACATTCTTTTTGGATTTTTGTTTTTAAATGAAAAGCAGTAAAGAAATATATACAGAAAATATTTTTGTGAGTTTGTTTAAGAGGATCATATCAGTTTATGAGACAAATCACTAACACCGTTGAGCTTTAAACACTTTAAGTTCTAAACGATTCACTAAGATTGTCAGTATTTTGATCCACTTAAATTTTCACACAAAGTTCAACTGTTTCAAGATACGAATTTAGTGTTTTAAGGACTTAACTTGTTCGCGTGTCCCACCTCAGAATATACTCCCGTGTCCAGACTTCTATATTCAGTCTTACAGGTGAATGTACACTAATGATATCTGTAAATGGGTAATGCGAGACCATGAGAGCTCATGTTAGAAGTTCCGTTCAGACAAAGAGATGATGGCTCGTCTTTTGGTGTGTCCCGTTTAGGGATCTTTTCTTCAACGGCACATGATTAGCATTTTTCAATGTTTCATCATTTTTTATGCTGAGGGTGGGCTTTATGATTAAAGCAGTGCATAGTATTATACGAGGACTAGGCTATTGCTTCCGCAAAATCAGAAGTCCTGGTATAATACCCCAGATATCCCCACGAGATAAGTAAGCTATTTATTTTTAGGTTTATATCTCGAAATCAATCTACCGAATGCTTAAAAACCTACTGGCATATCATCAGTGAGACCGTTTATCACATATTTAACTTTCCAAATCTTTAGCATGCTGTGATTGTCTACTGATGTACTATCATTTCCTCTTTTTCACAAAAAAACTCATTTTTAATTTTCGATGTTTTTGGATTTTAGATTTTATCATGTTTTTGGATTTTTCAAATTTTCAAAATTTCTAAATTTTTTACTCCCCCTAAAATCAAAAATATGTTTCAATTTTGATTTTCTGGGAAAATTTGAAAATAAACGCAATAAACTGTACAAATAAAATGACAAACTGATGTGAATTGCTTCAATTCGCCATCCTCTTGGCTTAAACAATCAGAACTCCCCTTGACAACAAACTATTTTCCCATTATGATTTCAAAACATTTAAGTTTTTTTAATCAAAATGGTTTTTCCGGAAAATTAGTTTGGTTGACATCACACACCACTTGTAGGATCGGGGATTCATTCATCACATTGTTTTTCAACCACTTGTAAAAATTTAACACTTGTAAGTTCACTTTTCCTTTTCTTTAACCACTTGTATGAAAGTTAACTCAGGTTCAACTTAATAACCTTGATTAACCATTTGTAGATTTTTCACAAAAACATTTTCAAGAAAGATGCCGATTCCTGCTCCACGATTACCAACTTGGGAGTTTCGGCAAGTCAGGATTTTTAAGTATGAAATACAGACACCCAAGCCTGACTATCTTTGGGTGCATCCGGTTTAACTTCACTTGGCTTTTGAACATTCCTTTTTGATTCATAAAAATATTTTACCCCTTTGGCCCTACCATCGACCATTTTTCCAAAAATATTTTTCACTTTGCCATTGAACAATTTTTCGACATCGAATTCTTTCTTTTCAGAATAGAATTGATTCGAAATTTCCACTTTTCCAACTTTTTGTTTAAAATTTTCAGTCCGCAATGGTGGAAAGTTGACGTCATCCATTGGCAGAACTGAATTTTCTCTTTTTAGTTCAACTGGTATCTCCTCTGACTTTGACGAGTCAGATTCATCGCCAGATTTAACATCTGATTTCTTAACAACCCATGTTTGGTTGTTAAGATTCACTCTTCTTTTGTAAAACTTTTTAGAACTCTCACCAACTTCAAATGTAGAATTTTTAAACACTTTGAATTTTTCAGTTGGTGGTTCAGTTCATCAACAACTTTTTCTTGGAGTTTAGACGACACTCCCTGTTGTGTGTTGGTTGCCTTTGGACAGTTCCAGGCGATGTGACCAACTTTTTTGCATCGGTAACAGGTTCTTGTCTCCTTTTTCTGATTAGCTTCATTCTTCTCATGTTTCTATTTTTCTGCAAGAAATGCTTTGTTCGATTGCTTCCAGAATGAGCTCTTTTTCTCTTCTTCAGAACTTGCCCCTGAAACAAATACAGTTTTTGATTTAAAATCTTTAATATTTTGATTATTTTCAACATCAAAATCCAACCCCTTCTTTTTGAAATTACTTTTATGATTCGGTTTCTTTTGATGACCTGGACTGAAACCTTTTTCTTATTTAAACGTTGTTGAACTCTAGAAGCATATTTAGGTTTTGAAAACCCCATTTTATCTTTTATTTCTAAAAACTTTATTTTTATCAATTTAAAAACTGTGTTAATATTTTCATTTTTCACATTTTTAATTGGAAAATCCTTATCAGAATATAATTTGTCTGAATCATTCAAAGTATGTGCCACTTTGATTGGTTCATCATTCAAATTATTTTTTGATAACAGAAATTCTTTATTGTAAACCCTTTTGACTGATGATTTTGAACTGCCAACTGATGAACTCGGTCTCTCAGATTCAGACTTTGACTCTGACTCCTCATCCTTATCCAACACCTGATCGACCACTTTCTTTATTAACTCAGACTCATGATCAGTGTCAGACGATGTAAATGTGACATCAATGTTTTCTGGTAACTCATCAGTTGTTTCAGACGTTAACTTTATATTGACTGCCTTTTTGAGTTGTTCTGAATTTGGGTTTCTGGGAGAATAACCTTCCCAGATCGAAGGCGGACACTTGTTATAATTTGCACTTTGTTTCTTACCAGTATCCGTATCTTCTGACTTCTTATCTTGAAAAGCTTCGAAACCTGCCACTGTTGGATAGATTCTATCAATCAAGTAATCGGAACTTGAGTAACTCTGCAGCAATTGTCTGATTCTTTCATTCTCAATCTTCTTAGTCTCCAATTCTTGCTTCAACTCTGCACACTCTTCAATATAATGATTGATGGCCTTCTGCTTAGACATCATTGTTGCATTCATCATTGTCAAAGCATATTCCCTTTCTGAGTTTGTCTTTTCCAACTGGTTTACTGTTCAATTTAACACATCATAAGATTCTTTTACGTACTTAACACCGAACAACAATTTTTCTTTCATCTCGTCTAGCTCACTATAATTCTTATCTTTCTCGGCACAATGTTTGCATGGTTCCAAACATTTTAGACAAGGTTTTGTGATCTCTACAATCTTTTCAATAACTTTAACTTCCTCACTCTGTTCATTCTTCCCTTCCTGAGCAACATTCTCACATTTTTCCTCTTTCTTTTCTTTTGCTGCTCGTCTCTCCTTTAGCTTCTCCACTTTATCTGCAAAATAAAATTTGAAACTTTCAGGAAATAAATGAGTTTTACCAATGATTATTTGATTAATTTCTTCATCATCATCACTGCTATCAATTGATGATTGATCAAAAACTGGTGTCTTTTCTGAACTATCTTCTGAAGAAACAGACTCTCCATCTTGACTTTTCTCATCATCTGCAAATGCATCCATCCATTCTTTCATCAACTCTGGCTCTTGAATGATTTGTGCAATAAATGCTCTAAACTTTGAGTTGCTTTCCGGTGGAATGTATTTATCCCAGCTAAATCCCTCTGGCAATCTTTCATCTTCTTGATCTGGAGGCATAGTAATACAAGCTTTTTTTTCTTTCCATCTTCAATAGCACGGGATGATGACAGTTTTTGAGCTACTTGATGATATATTGCTTTCTGATAATAATCATTGTTCCCGAATGGATTCTGAGCTCCTCCTGCTTCTCGGTTGGTACATTCCCTCTTGAAATGTCATTTTTCCCTGCAATGAAAACAAGTAACTTTAGACTTATCAAAACCTAAAGTAGAAACATTAGCATCACGTAAGTCATCTCTCCTGTAATCTGCTTAAATTTCTCAGCTCTCCTCAACATGCTCGCTAAACACCACTTAATATCCATTAGCTCCAATTCCTCAGCATCAATCTGATCGTAGTCCTCTTTCGTTAACATAGGATTTCTGATCCTTCCCGCAACCAAACTCTCATACGATTCTAACACGGTAACTAGTAATGCCATATTACCTTTAGCGACTTCTTCAGAGAAATTTCGACCGTTCTGAAGATGCAACGCGATGTTGCATTGTAGCACATGACGATTACCATTGTTTGAGCTTTGAAACTGATGATTTGAAGTTGAAACATTAGGATTAACACTTGGATATGAAGAAAATCCACTGTTGTTGCTTGTACTTTGATTGAGTGATCCGGATGAGTTTTCTGCGCTGAAAGCGGTTTGGATCTTCGGACTTGCTTCAACAATTTGAACATTACCTTTGAAATATAACTTGACATCTTGTTGACCACTTGAATTGTTCATTCTAGCGATCTTTTGTTGTTCAAGATCTTGTCCTTCAAGTTTTTCAATAAACTGAGCAATTGTCAATCTATCATACTCTCCGGTATTTTTCAAAATCATAAGATATGTACCCCATTCTTTTTTAGGTAAAGCATCGGCTAATTTTTCAACCCAATCCTCACGATTTTTGGTGATACCCAACCGACTCATTGAATGTACTAAATGACAATATCTCTCAATAAGAGTCTTTGTAGTTTCACCTGGCAAACTTGAGAACAAATTTTTCTTTCTTTAACAGTGACTTTTTATTCTTGATCATCTCCGTACTTCCTTCGAATTTTGTACGAAGTGCTTCCCAAATCGAACGTGCACTATCATCATGTTGAAGTACTATGAAAATGTCTTCTTTCACCGCTTGTTGAAGTAAGCTGATCATCATTTTTTCTGCCTTGTACATTTCTCTCTCTTTTTCCATAAATTCAGAAATATTCTTTATAACTCCCACATTATTACGAGGTCGAACGTACTTCGTTTCAATACACTCCCAAGACCTTACATGATTTGCTTGAACCCAGTTTTCGAAACGTCTTGCCAACTGTAATATTCTTCAATGCTCATCAACTTAGGAGGTTTCTGTAACGTTCCCGTTTCATTTTCCATGTTCACACTCTAAGCAACGGTAACAGGAGTACCCGGGGCACTAGCAAATGCATTATAAAATTCGTTATCCATGTTTCGGTATTGAGATTTCACAAAAACAGACTTTTCAAACGAACTGGAATTTCTACGAACTGGGATTGAAACGAACTGGTCTGGTTTCAAACGATCTAGACCTTATGTCAACTCGTGCGAACTGAAGCTACACTCTCAAACGATGTGACCAGAAAGCATGAACCACACATATCCACTTCGTGCGAAGTGGTCAGTCCGTACGAACTGGATATTCCAGTTCGTGCGAAGTGGTTGGATTCAATCTGTTTCTCATTTTTCTCATACTACGTGTCTTGGACTATCTATCCTATTACAAGACTCGATACAAGACGAAGTCGACAGACATATGCACCAAGAGGCTTTAGTCTCATTCTACAACTTGATCTCTAATAAACCCTTAGGTTGTTGGATCCATAACATTTCCGTTGTCTTTGAGAAGTCACTAAAGATAACTTTGTAGTTGAGATCAATTGTCATGACGTGTTCGTAACTCGAAAGTTAACATTTCCAATTGTCAACTTCTAAGACTATAACCTTAGTGGCCACTTGAACCTGGTTATAATATTTGTCTTAGAATGATATATTTATCATTTAAGGCAAACACATCTCCATTATGCACTATGATATTTGTGTCCTCCACTTAGTCTTCTGTTTACAATGTTATATTGGATTATAAAATTCTTATTGCCAAAATATTATGGTACAAATGCAAGACACCCCCATATTTAAGTGTTATTGAATAACATCCAGATGGGTAGTGAAAACCATTTCTACATACCCTCATAGGGTTGTTTCTTAAATGGATCCTCCCCCACATTTCATATATACTAGCTTATGAATATCAGCTGTGCCCCCACAGTGACCACCCTTAGGAATATGAATTCGTTGTCCTATTGAACTTAGATCTTGGGATCTTCAGTCAACTAAGGTAGGTTTCCTTCACACACCCTTTTTCCATGGGCTTTAGTTTCATTCCACAACTTGATCTCTAATATACCCTCAGGTTGTTGGATCCATAACATTATCTTTATCTTCGACAAGTCACTAAAGATAACTTTGTAGTTGAGATCAATTGTCATGACGTGTTCGTAACTCGAAAGTTAACATTGCCTATTCTCAACTTATAAGACTATATCCTCAGTGGCCACCTGAATCTGGTTATAATATTTGTCTTAGAATGATATATTTATCATTTAAGGCAAACACATCTCCATTATGCACTACAACATTTTTGTCCCCCACTTAGTCGTCTGTTTACAATGTTATATTGGATTACAAAATCCTTATTGCCAAAATATTATAGTACAAATGCAAGACACCCCCACATTTAAGTGTTATTGGATAACATCCAGATGGGTAGTGAAAACCATTTCTACATACCCTCATAGGTTGTTTCTTAAACGGATACTCCCCCACATTTCTTGCCGTTTGATCAACATTTTCGTAACTTCACTTATGATGACATTTATACACATATGATTGAACAAAATCAACCTTATTGCGTCAGTGAATTCAACTCATATTGCATTAGCTTACATAAGCTTCCTAGCTGACTAAAGCAACACATGCCATTGTCATAAGTTTGTCACCAACTTAGAATAATTCTAATTTAACATCTAGAATAAGCCTTGACAATGAGTTCTCCTCATTAGCTTTTCGAACAACCTCTTCAAAAATTACATGTCTTTTCCTTATATTGAATGAAAATTCTCCCTCAACTTTGTCAATTCACAAATTCCTTTTGTGTTCATACACATTTGAATGTTTAGAGTTAATTAGTCTTCGTCAAGACCCATAATTAACCAAGTACTAGTCTAGCATGCTTTAGACTACAATACTTTAGTATGTGAACAGAAGATGCATCATTCTGATTCTTCACAACCCTAAGGATATCATAATATCACTTTGCAACATTCATTCCTTGTTAAGACAAAATAATGAGACTTATTCATAATCCTAAAACATCAATATTTAGGAAAGTCCCACAAATTATTTTATATAGCACATAGCTAGATTTTATCATTCGATTAAGGACCATAACTTGTTTACCTTTGATCTCCAAAGCTTTACCATTGACTCATAAGGACTTAAACATAAGTCTTAATCCAAGTCACTTGGTGAACACATTCATCACCAACAAGATGAATGTCCCTCGTCTACAATCACTATTATGTGTGACATAGAGTCAACTAGATCGACACTCAACATGGCATTCATAATTTTGCCATAAGTGATTTGCACACATTTATTGTTATTCATTAGGAGATATGTATATTTAGGATGCTCTCCCAAACGAAGGTAAAATCTCCATATAGTTCTAATAATAATCAAGTGGTAGACGCATCTACGTCTAGATCACTCAGAATAAATCTCGTAAGATTTATTAAAGGTATACAATAACATATAGTACTTTTTCTTTCATATGTTAGAATTCACACTTGTGAATTTTCCAATGACTTCTAACGAAGTATGTCGACATGAATCTCATTTATGTATTTCATCTCAATACACTCAGTACATTCTTTCATTATTCTCTCATGATGTGGTTACACCTTTGATGTCTCGTCTTTGACATTTAGTCAATGCAACAACTCTTAAGTTGTTTATGTCCAAGAATTTTCATGTACTATCCGTTTAAAACCATATTTTGTTAAACAATGTATAATTGGTGTTATAATTATTTCCACAAAAAATAATGTATACAATACAAACATTTGTGATTTATTTCTTTGTAAAAAATTGCATGTTTTATCTGAAGATATTGAAAACAAAACAATAAAATACATTGGAAATTAAATCATAAGTGCCTTGAAATTTAAACGGAAGCATAGACGATATGTAGACATCAAATATCAAAGTGCCTTGATCTTCAACACTCTATAATCTAACCAAAATTTTCTCAACGATATCGTCCCATGGCATGTCTTGAGGTACTCTCTCAATAAGATTCCATGCACTTGTAAGTACAAGTTCCCCATTTCATCTTGAAACTTTAAACTTGGACAATTATGCTCAAAACAACACCAAGTTGTTACAAAGACTACATATAAGTAGTAAACTTGAACAATTAAATTTGTTCACAACAACACCAAGTTGTTTTTCACCAAATAGCATCCACGAGACTACTACTTTGTTCACCATATGCTACTTCTAGCAAGAGTAGCGAACCATTTGAATTATATATGTTACGCAAAACTTTGTTTTAAAAATCATTCAAAACAGCTTCTTAGTTTTGCAATATACAATATTAATAATATCAAATAGGGTTATGAAAACATAGATCAAAACCTAAAATATCAAATGGTTTTATATTGTTTAGTCTTACTACACATGTACTAAACATTTTCTAACACGCATGTTAGAAAAAAATGTCATAACGAGCACATTATAGAATCAAACGTTTACATAAAACGTTTTCCAAAGATATAGTTTATAAAATAAACCATTTCTCATCATTTTTAATGCACACATAGGCAATTAAATGTTTAGATAAAACATTTCCGTTCATTATAAACAATTTCTAACCTTGTATTCGTGATACACATTTTCTAACACACGTGTTAGAAAATTGAAGTCATTTTATATATACAAAACATGACCAATTGGATTTAGAAATCCGAAATTAAAGTTGGTGATAAATCCCACACAACTACACCATCACTTTATCACTTTATGGTGATTTAATTCTTGAAGCCAATCAAAGATCAACTTCAATGTATGACATTTTATTTCTAAACCATACAAAGCATTAAAATCAATGCTACAACAAATTACTTATATAAAATGTTTACACAAAACATTTCAAAGCATTTGTATTTTAACCATTTTTAACAATCATGTTAAACTGAAAGAAATTCTAACGCTCACGTTAGAAATATTAACATTTCCACAAAATTTTAATTCGACTTGCTAAAAACACATATATGGTTCAAATAAATAAGTCATTTCTAATAAACACGATAGAAACTAAACAATTAAAAAATTGTTTCCAAACTAACGCTTTTCATTAATGTTTCTAACACACAATCCGTGGGTGGATGAAGAGTCTACTTTAAATAGAGACTTAATTAGAGACATAAAACTCTAATCAAGTAACATAAAACTCTAATCAAGTAACATAAAACTCTTATTTAAAGACATAAAAATCTTTACTTAAGAGAATTTAACGTTTACAAAAAAAAAAAAACATATGATTTACACTAATAATTCCGGTCTAACACACATGTTAGAGAATTTAATGTTTACAAAAAACGTATGGTTCACACTAATAAACCCGATCTAACACAAAAGTTAGAAAAATTAATGATTCCCAAAATCATTTCAAAACCAAATGTTTGAACCCAAACTATTCGTTTTGTACCACGGTATAGGATTTAAGATTGTATCTCAATCTCAATAAATCCAAACACAACAAGTTGTACTACATACATATTTCCCAAAAAAAAAATGTGTATAAGATCATAATCTCTAAAAACTATATATATATTTTTATTATAAATCATTTCATGAACCCAAAATCGTTATAAATAAGGTTTTCAGATTATAGCAACAATCTCACGAAATCTGTTTTAAGCTTGTAGGACATGGGTCACCATTTTAATAAAAAATATATAAATAAAAATAGTAAAGATACTCTCTTTACATATTTGGGAAATTATAGAACATGTACCGTGTACAAATCCTTACGAACAAAACGTATAATACAACATATGTAATTAAATTGATTCATACTTTGGTCTTCAACAAGATCTTTAACCGCATCTTCTTGTATAGTCCGTTGTGTTTTCAGCCCTTTGTATATGCTTCAACGAGGTCTTCAACCGTCTTCTTGTACATTAATTTCCTACAAAATTAACAAACAAATGTTGACGGTTGTGGTTGTGACACGTGTTCAACACGCTTCCCTTAAAACAGATTTCACGCCTCTATCAAAGACGACCCGTCTGTCTCCCAGGGTACAACAGCCGAAGCAGTCTGTACTGCCAGAGAAGTCCACACGCCCGAGGTTACACCGGGTAAAATCATAGTGTTAGACCTTTTGGAAACTAAGAATAGAAATGTAGTTGAATCGTGTGAAGAAACTTATCTCTATATGTTCCCAACATATTGATCATCAAGTACTTCTTCTTCGAGTACTCTTCATGCATACATCTCTCTTTCTTGTATCTTTTTACTTATATTTTTTCTTTCCACTAACCCCCATCAAAAGAGGCACATAGCCTACTAAGTATGCAAGAGCCATGGGTGGTGAAAAGTCCAACATAATTAGAGACCTAATTTTGCCATAAAATCTCTAATCGATTGTCATAAAAGAAACTACTCAAGAGCTGTCATCAATACACCATATGAAGAGTTTATATAATATTTATAATTTCACTAAATTATAAATTTACTAATATCCATTAACCAAATTTCCAACATAAATTTTGTTTTAAAACAAGTCGGCTCAAATATAACACATTTTCGTTAGATTGCATAAATTCGACTTAGTTTACGTTTCGGCACCACCGCAACGCGCGGTACCATTTTTAACTAAAAAACATAATTTCGTGCTTATTTTTATGTATGTGTCGATATAAGTTCAAGTTGATGTTCCACGTAAATTTCTTTCGCAAATAATTTGGGTTAAATATAATATGTTTTTGTGCTTATTTTTATGTACATCTTTACTTTATCTATGTTTTGACGTAACTTTTGTTTAGAAACGATTTGAGTCTTGACATTACAAATCCGAGTTACTTTACATTTGGACCCGTCGCAACGCACGGGAAAATTTACTAATTATTTATCAAAAGGACATGATGTTGAACGTGAATCATGTTTTCATACCACTAAGATAATCGAGAAAAGTGTGGGAGTGTTTGATACCGTCGCATCAAATCATAAGAATAAGTAGACAATTATTTCCATGAAACATTAGACAATAACATCATCTAATTAATAAGAGATCTGATAGAAATCAAGTTTATAGTTCTTAAAACATTCATTTGGACTCCTTAATAGAATAGTGTACCAAACTATATCATTAGTTTATCATAAATATCAACAGCAAGGGACTATAAGCCATCTATTCAAGAAACAATATTTGATTTATCAACATAGCTATTCTAGTATTTAAACTTTCATTGTAAGGGACTAAGCCATCTATTCAAGAAGTAATACTTGATTTATCAACATAGCTATTCTAGTATTAAAACTTTCATTTGAACTCCTTAATAGAATAGTATACCAAACTACATCATTGGTTTATCATAAATATCAACACTCAAATAGTATTGTGTTTCAAAAGATATATGTTTGTGTGGGTATGTATGCATATGTTCACAAGCACACAGTCGTGCTTGTTCGTGTTTGTGTTCGTGTTAGGTTGTATACGTTCATAGACATTAATAGGGAGAACGACCGTGAGGTTGTAGGTTCGAACCTTGATAGCTCCACTTTTTTTTCACTTACTTCTCCTCCCCCTTTTGTTACATTTGTGAGTTACCCATCTCATATCGCCCAAATAAGAAAGTTTCCGATTCCTCTTTCCCTGTATATTAATATCTCACATCGGACAAACAACAAAACTAAGAGATAACTCCTCTCTATAAATTGAGAATTTTTGTGTCTCACTCCTCTCTATAATACTGCTTAACCTGAATTGAAAAGGGTAAAGAAGACTAAGTAGTAATTCAACCCGTTACAAACGAGCTGATTCAAGATGACGCGGTTTATAATTAACAAGTCAAGCCCAAACTCAAAATTTCAACTCGGTTCAACATCTGAACCAAGCCAAGCTAGCGCAATCAGACTTTGAGACTTTGAGTCGAGCTCGAGCTAGCATCAACATAGCTCGGTCGTAAATAACTCTATCTAAAACAATAATCGTGTACTACTGAATTTTGTTTATATACATAAGTTTATATTTTAAGAACCCATTTCTATTAGTTAGACATGCCCTAGATATTAATTTGGTCATAACTTAAATTAAGTTCGTAATACAGTTCGTTTGAAAGAGTATTATTTGCTACACATCATATAATTTAAATGATATATCCCTTTTAGATCATTTTTGTAACATACCCTTATTAAAAATCTTGAAGTACAACTCAGCATGTATCTCTATGATGCCCAGATGTCTAAAAATCAAATGTTTAAATGTCCATGTCTAAAAATCAAACGACCAATTAGTCATTTTTTACTTGCCACAGGCAACAAATAATATAATAAAATTCTTTTTGCACCAAACAAAGAGGTCAAAATATACTTATTTGAAATAGTTTTCTTGACCATAGCATAAATTAACTTTCAGATGGGAGATTTTCTTGCAGAAAAAGTAAATGAACGTGAACTTTGTAAACACCTCTTAGTAAAAAGGTTCACTTTTTAATTATATTTTAGAAAAGGCACAATGCAGGACCCATATAAAGCGGTGCGCTGACATAAACCTTACATGAATTTAAGGATTTAGATTTAGGTGCGGGTATGGGTCAATTATAGATTGAGCTTACAACTAGGCCTGTAAACGAACCGAACGAACACGAACACAAACATGTTCGCGTTTGTTCATTTAACTTTAACCGAACATGAACACGAACATGAACATATAATCGAACATATTTTTTTGTTCGTGTTCGTTCATTAAGAAATCGAGCATGTTCGTGTTCGTTTATGTTCGTTCGTTTAAAGCCTAAACGAACAGTTCACGAATATAAAAAAATAAGTGAATGTATTTGAATAAACAGAAACAAACATAAATTAGCATGATTGAACAACAAGTCTAACGTATTACAGTTCATCCGAAAATACATCTAAATTAGAGTTCATATATATACTAATGAGTTATATTTATATAAGTAATATAACTATTTATGTATTTACTAAAAATTAAACGAACATAAACAAACGTAAATAAGCGAACGTTCATGAACATAAATGAACGAATGTTCATGAACATAAATGAACGAACACAAGGTGTGTTCATGTTCGTTCATTTAATTAAACGAACAAACTTTTATGTTCATGTTCGTTCATTTATTAAATAAACGAACTTCCCGCCGAACAAGTTCATGAACGTTCGGTTCGTTTACAGGCCTACTTACAACATGTTTAGTTAGAGAGATCAATCTCAAATTAAACATAACTAGGTTTAAATAAGTTCGCCGCGTTGCGGCGAATTTCTTTTGTTATTTAGTCAGTGTTTATATGTGTTTTAAAATCACTACGAGCGTACTTCGAACGGAACTGCTGATAAGAATAAAAAGAAAATGTAGAAAAAAACACAAAAAGATAACCGAAAGAAAATCAACCAAAAAAGTTGTATGGTAAAAATGTTGTTCGTATGAAACCCGTGGTCAGAGATGAGCAAATTGTTCTGGGTACCGATACCAAATTTGCCGAACCGAATGATCTTAGGTATCAATTCGGTACCGACTTTTGGTGTTCCTGGTACTGGTTCACTATCTTTTTTTACCTTCATATACCGGTACGGTAACCGGTATTTTCGGTATCAGTACCGATTCTGTATCAGTTGGCACCGATCTCATCCCTACCACTGAAATTAAAAAAAGAAAAAA
Source organism: Helianthus annuus (assembly GCF_002127325.2). Lineage (NCBI taxonomy): Eukaryota > Viridiplantae > Streptophyta > Magnoliopsida > Asterales > Asteraceae > Helianthus > Helianthus annuus. The sequence continues at coordinate 152,881,986 of NC_035449.2, read as the reverse complement.
TTAAAAGTTGAAGAAAATCAACAAAAAAAAGTTGTACAATACTGTTGTTCGTACGGTAACCGTGATCAGGGATGAGCAAATGGTACCGGGTAGCAGCACTGAATTTCCGGAACCAAAAGATTTCCAATATCAATTCGGTACCAACTTTTGATGCTTTCTGTATTAGTGCCGGTTTTTACCTTAATGTACTGATACCGAACAGGACCCGTACCGGTATTTTCGATATCAGTACTGGTTCGATACCGGTTGACACCAAACTTATCCCAACCCCTGATATTAAAAAATGATTAATGTTAAAAAGTAAAGAAAATAACTATTATTATAATATTAAAAAACTATATATTATTATAATATTAAAATCACCCATTTCAATTCTTTTATTAATATATAGTAATGGCATAATGGGTTGACCAGTAGATATTTACATTTTTAAAAGAAAAATTAAATTTATCCAAAAACTTACATATTTCAAAAGGAAAATTAAATTTATCTAAAAACTTAAGCTAGTTAGATATTTTATATTAACACTGGGAAGAGAGAGTGTTTTGATCAGTTTTGTTTAAACATAATGGAAAACATAAATAACATATCTATGATTGCAGACATGCCAACAGAGAATCCAGTAAGAGATGCAACCATCGAGTTCGGCATGTTTGTCAAGATGATCCGGTTCCTCCTTAGGGTGCAATCTACTAATGGTGATGAAAGAACCGAAAAGGGTAATCGATTTGGGAGAGAGAGGCGAGATTGATGTTATGAGCTAATACTAGTTGTCTAACCTTGTAACCTCCATATTAGTCTCCTTATATATGCACCCAAGAGGAAACCTAATTAGTTAATAAGGTTAATATGGTCCATCAACAATTACCAACTAATTATTTAATAGGTTGTTATATATTTTGATCTATATAATGTAAATGATTATAATGGCTACAAGATTAAATACAACACCACAATATATTTAATCTTACATTCTCCCACTTAGCCGAGTAATCATTTACTATGAGTATTAGATAAGTATAATCAGGAGTTAACACTCATTTTAGCCTTAAACCAAGAACTGTAGCAGAGAAATACAGTCATTGAATCATTATGCGACTCAGGACCCTCATTAGTCATACTACAGCCTCAATTTAAAACCTAACCGTTATGATCAAAATACGCATGAGCCCTTTGTTTTACTTGTAATTTTATTTGTCTATATGCCATTATACCGGTTTAACATATTCTTAGAGACATACAAAATCAAACTGAGGAAATTTTATAAAACACAAGCTAGTACAATATGTTAAATAAGGTCATTAGTAAATCCCATATTCCGAACATCTTCTTCATAAACTTTAGGTGGGAGACCTTTAGTCATCGGATCCGTAAGCATATCTTTAGCACTTATATACTTAATACAAAGATTATTTTCCTCAACTCGTTCACGTACGAACAGATATTTTGTATCGAGATATAAACCAGATCCAGTCGAACTGTTACTGTTCGAGAAACTAACGGCAACTGAGTTATCACAGTAAAGCTTAAATGGTCTAAAAATGGAATTAACAATTTTGAGTCCAGTGATCAGATTCCTAAGCAACATTCCATGAAAGGTTGTGTTATAAACAGCAATGTATTCTGCCATCATTGTGGAAGTTGTGATCAACTGTTGTTTATGACTCTTCCATGAAACAGGTCCGCCTACTAACATAAGGTTATAGCCGAAGTGGATTTCTTGTCATATTTGCTGAGATTCTAGAATCCGGCGGGATTAAACGGAATTTTGGCCCTGATAGGACTGATTCGGTAGAATATTATTGATAAGAAAGGAATAGAAGCAGAAAGATACATAGGTTGAATGCTTGCTTCATTCATACCGAAAGAGTTTACATCTTTTACAAGCTGGTGAAATCCTAGAGAAATTTCGCCAACGTTTCCCTTCTGGGAACCAAAAACATCTCAAATGAGGAGCCCCCATCCCCTATTTATAGGCAAAGCCTATTCGTGCAAAAGTGCCTGGGACGAGAGGGCTCTCTCGTACGAACTGGGCTATTGGCTCCTTTCTTACGAATGTGCCATTCGTGCGAAAGAGCTTCAATACAAAACTAGCCCGTTTTTCACTCGAATCTATACAATATTCAACACACGCTCTATCTAGCCTATTCGCATAGTGGCGGACATACAAAATATGCACCAACAGATTCCCCCTTGGCCGTCACTGTCGAATCATGATCTTTGAAAACCTAGAGCCGTACTTTGAACATTCTGCAACTTCAATCAGGCATCTTGAAATCTTCAATCGATTCCCCCTTGATTGATGATTCGGGCTTGCATTATCTTCATTATGCACCAATTCCCCCTGAAATAAATCTTCAGGTCTTTATTTGCACAGTTCCAAGCCTCCTCTGATTTGCTATATTGTAATCTTCACGAATAATCATCAACTTGAAATTTATCAATGCAGCTTCTCTGTTTCGGCTTTTAACCTCCTCTGCATTCGGTTTTTGATTTACCATTTAAGCTCCATTATGCTTCCGACTGCTTGATCCTCTAATCTTCAAAAACCCAACTGGAAATTGATGGAAACTTCGAATACCACACCCGTAAACTTCAAGTTTATGAATACCCACGAAAATCTGAAATCCTGTTTTCCTTAATCATCTTTAAGGACCTTCTGAATGATTGATCAGTGTAAACAGTAATCTCCACAATCAGCAAATCTTCATCAGATAATCAAATCATCTGGTAACACATTCATATCTCAGAAACATTCATCCACGATCAAATTCACATTCTTCCTCTTCAGTCACGATAACAGATATATAGTCTTCTCCGCTAGTTCCGGCAGCAACTTAATCAACAAATATCATCATTTCCCAGCGGTTAGTCCGAAAAACAATTCATCTGCTTGAAGATTAACCATTCTGACACTTTAGACTATCACAAGGCTATGATATCTTATAAGTATCCACAAAACAGTTGCATCTTCTGACGCTAATCCTGCTGACTGGCTTGACGAAGACCCGGGACACAAACCCTAAGACGTCAATCTGATCCTCATCTGTAGAGTCTGAACTTCCTATGATCACGAATTCACGAATCCAGGTCCTATGCATCCCCAGACAATCTGAAGTTAGAACCGCCCGAATACTGTTGCATTGTCATGAATTTCAAAAATGCTGGAATTTCAATATATTCTATGAAATTTTTATTCCCCCTAATTTTTGCAAATTCTAACATCTTATCACTGATTTCCCCCTCAAATTGAGCAATTCAGTCCTTTATTATCTCTGAAAACTCGACTATGTCAAAAATGTGTCATTTTGGCCTCCAGATGTCAGTTTTTCGTCAATGCGGATTTTTTGTTATGGCCCATTAATAGTCAGATAACCCAGATGATAATCATTCTGCATAAGTATCATAACTACCCCACTATTTTCCACAATCTGTAATCGCATCATCATATCTGTTCTCTGAAGCTCCAGACGGTGTCCCCGAACAACCCATCTTGGTCGTTAAAAACTCAAAAAAAATTTCAATCACCAAATTTTTTCTAGAGACTCGTGTCATCATTGCGATCAAAAAATGCCTTTTTAAGCATTTGACCCATTCGTGTGAATGGGCTGATTTTGGAACGAATGGCGTTTTTGGATGAATGGGACTTCTCCTCTCGTCCGAGAGGCCACTTCGTACGAATGGGAGAGCACTTTCGTACAAAAGTGACTGATCCAATCTCACGAACATTCCCAATCACATTTTTCGATCCATAATCTTTATTTCTGCGAATTTCATGATGAAACTTCACAAATATGTGCGAAATCAATTACGAAGCTAATGATGTCTTCAATTTCAAATTACATCCATGAACTGACCTTCAATATGATGTTTATTTGATGTTTACGTCTAAACCCCCTAAAAATCCAAAATTCATGAGCATAGGTGATTCAATCATCTGTTAGATCGATTGAATCGGTACCGTAGCTCTGATACCAATTGAGATTCCAGGATCCGGCGGGATTAGACGGAGTTTTGGCCCCGATAGAACCGATTTGGTAGAATATTATTGATAAGAAAGGAGTAGAAGCAGAAAGATACATAGGTTGAATGCTTGCTTCATTCATACCAAAAGAGTTTACATCTTTTACAAGCTGGCAAAATCCTAGAGAAATTTTGCCGTGTTTCCCTTCTGGGAACCAAAAACTTCTCAAATAAGGAGCCCTCATCCCCTATTTATAGGCAAAGCCTATTCGTGCGAAAGTGCCTGGGATGAGAGGGCTCTCTGGTACGAACTGGGCTATTGGCTCTTTTCGTACGAATGTGCCATTCGTACGAAATGGCTTCAATACAAAATCGACCTGTTTTTCACTCTAATCTATACAATAATCAACACACGCTCTATCTATCATATTCGCACAGTGGCGGACATACAAAATATGCACCTACAACAATCCATACCTCCTCAGCAAACAATGCCTCAACAACAGGGGTAAACTTCAAAGCAATAATCGACTCTGAGGAAGCAAAGACAACAATCTGCAGGTTTGTTTATGATGATTTCTTTGGTGAAATTCCAGGTTTGGATGATCTTCCAGATACGAACTTCTATGATGAAAAGAGATTAAAGTCTATGGAAGAAAAGATCAAGAAGCTCAAGACGATAAAGCTGAGATGAGTGATAAAGTGATGTGTCTTGAAGCTTAGAATGTAGTTTTGAATGATAGAGTTCAGATTCTTGAAGCAGAGATTCTTCAGCTGACTACTTCCAACACAATGCTTCTTTCAGAGAACGAACAGTTGAAGAATATTGTGGATGATCATGAAGAAGATAGGAAGCTAAAAGATAAGAAGATGGAAATGGTATTTGATGTATTTGAAAGTAAGATGGGTCTAAGTGTTGAAGACGAGTTCAATCAGATTGAAATCTGAAAAATCGAAGCTCGAAGGATTGAACGAGAACGTCAGGCAGCTGAAGCAACGTCTAAAGCATCGAAAGATAAAGCTAAGTTTGATGATATTCTTGATATTTCTCAATTCGCCATCGTTGGTCAACTAGTGACGGTCGCGTACAGTGAAGAAGAAACTCAAACGTTGGCAGGAAAGTGATGATCCCACTAATGATCATAAAGATGATGATGATGATAATGATCAGGGTGGTAGTGGTTTTCAGATTGTGAGCAGGAAGGGTGATGATAGATTGATGGATTATTTGAATGATAACCAAAATGAAGAAAGAGATGGAGATCAATCTAAGAGGGAGAAAGATTCTGGTGCTCAACACGATGAAGAATCTTCTAGAATCTTCATGGATGTTACCTCACTAACAACCGTTACAAAAGATAGGCCGAGAACAATATATCTCTGTCTCCACGTTGAAGAAGGTGAATTTGTTCAAAACTATAGCGTGAAGAGATATCAAAGCTGATGGGTATTAATGGAGATTCCTTCACTTTTGATTTCGAAGATGAGCTGAATGAGATTGATGCTGAACAACCAGAGAATTATGTGTTTAAAGATATACCAGAAGCGAACAATATTGATGATGTTGTCGTGGAGGATGATTCTGACAATGATGAATGCTTCGGATATATGGGAGAAGGGTCAGAGGACTTCCCAACATTTCAAGAATTTTTTGCTAAACATAATGAAGATGAGTTACGGAAAAAGGTTAAAGAGAGAGTTAGAGAAGGAGAACCACCAAAGATGAGCCGCGAAGAACTACTCGAAGCTCGTAAGCGCTGGTTCAGGATGATGCCTAATGAAAGAAAGTTTAAAAGGCCTCTGGCGTCCTTTACGAGACATTCAGATGCATCTTTGGGTGATATTCTCTATTGGGGATGGTTTGAAGACTTGAAAGTTATGCTATCAAGAGAGAATTCGGTGTACAGTACTTCAAGTATCTCGTAGACATTAAAACTCTACCGTGGTGGGACGTGCAGGAGTTGTGCCAGACAAAGTTGCTAAACTACGGGATAAGGTGGACTAAACAAAGGCTATGGAAAGTGATAAAGTATGAGGCGAGACATAATTTTCCTAACTTGAAGCCTCGTTATCCAAAGAAGATTGTGAAGATAGATGCAAAGACAGGAGAAAAAGACATCACTCTGCATATAAAGAGACCACACGCAATGAGAAACATGCCGCTGAGGAAGATCGAGCAAGATTTTTATGAAGATTCAGAGGTTGGTACTATGATCCTCAAGCAGCTGAAGCAGTGATTGGTCTAAGGAATAAAGAAACGTGGATGTGGAGAGGAGTTCGGATACTAGACCCAATGTGGCTAGTTAATCTATCAAAGAAAGACGTTGAATGCTTATTCTTTACGAAGATATGGTACTTAGAAGCTGATAAGATTCAAGCGATGCAATATCAGAACATTATCAACGTGTGACACGAGAAGGATATTCATTCTAGACGCATGTGGGAGACTAATTGGAAAAATATAGAAACAAACGAGTATCTGAAAGAAAAGAAATGTGAAGAAAGGTTTGAGGCTAGAGCTAAAAAGAGCAACATTCTTAGGAAGTCCAAAGTTTCCTAACAAGCATGTGCCTAGAGATCAGACTCCTATTCCTGAACAAGAAGGACAAAAGAAGAGATTCTCAAAGTTCTTTGGTACAAGTATGATGCAAAGAGAATGGTGTTAAAGAAAGGCAGATATGAGAAGTGAAGTTATGAAGACCAAACGTGACTGCGGCTACATCCAAAGGGGAGTTTTGTGAGTGCATAATGTCTACAGCCTCGTCTATGTATCGTGTCATGATTTATAGATTATCGTGTAAAAGTGTCGGGTTTGTAATGTAATAGTCCCTTCACACGAAATGATCCATTTGCACAAAGGTGAGTCGCACAAAGGGGTTACCCTATAAATAAGTGTGTGAGTGTTGTCATTTGTAACTTTTGGCAATTGAGTAGCGAAGCTCTGCCAATTTGGTTTCTCGAATCTGTAACTTCAAACTATCAATGAAACAAGTGATTATATGTGATTTCTTGTGTGTGTCATCTCTCCAATTGGATTCCGCACAATATGAAGAGTTAATTTGAATCGGCTGGAGGATTTACAATAGCGAAACGGTCCTCACAACTGTCCAATTCTCGATCAATTTATAGCTGAATTTCAATGTCGTCGTGTCGCACGACCAATTTCCCTTATCACCTTCGCGTAACGCGACGGGGTGATCTAGGGCTTAGGTGGCGTGAGTCACCATGTAGCTGACACGTGGTGGCATGTGTCTCCGGTCGAAAAATGAGGCACCGCATCACGCGACTGCCTTCTACCATTGTTGTCGTGTAGTGCGACGATGCTAAAAATGGATTTCGTCGTTTTTCATTCTGGTTCTCATCATACGTGTTCGGGGTCTCGATTATGAATTGTTATGAGGCCTTTTTGAGGGTTGTTACATTCAATTTTTAGTGATTTGAGAGAGAAATAAAAGAAAATGAACAAATTGAACTGTCCAATTCTCGATCTATTTATAGCTGAATTTCAATGTCGTCGCGTCGCACAACCAGTTTCCCCTATCACCTTCGTGTAACGCGACTGGTTGATCTAGGGCTTAGGTGGTGTGAGTCACCACGTAGCTAACACGTGGCGGCACGTGTGTCCGGTCGAACAATGAGGCACCGCGTCGCTCGACCGCCTTCTACCATTGCCGTCGCGTAGTGCGACGATGCTAAAAACTGGATTTCATCATTTTTCTCTCTCGTTCTCGTCGTACGCGTTCGCAGTTGACGTGTGTGTGTGAGGTTATATTTTTAGATATATTTTAGGCTCTTTTTACTCGCGAATCAAGTTTTAAATTTACAAAACATGATAAAATACTATCACTCTACACACGTTAGGGCAAGTGCACCCATCGCGGATGAAGTATAATGATGGCAAGATACCGAGGTCGTCCAAGGGCAGAATTGCTTTTAGTACCAGTTTATTGTTAACGTCTAATCTAACCAAATTTTGATGGAAAGTTTTGAAAGTTATAAAAAGATAAACTAAAAAATAAAAATAAAATAAGGAAAAACAAATAGACAAGAAGGAATCACTTGGTTCCAACTCCTCTTTTATGTATCCTGATGTGTGTAAAATGCAACATATAAATTACATCAAATGAGGCATAAAACTAACCCTTTTTAGTACTAATGTTGGAAAAAGTGTGTTTTTGTTTTCCTTTGGTATTTTCAGGACCAAATGAGCTTAAACGAACAAAAGGAAAAGGAATAAACGTGGCACGCCCAACCCCTCGACAGCATCTCCACAAAAAAAAAAAACAAGAAACAGAAGGCTGACTACGACCCTTGCCCACTGGACATGGAGGCGTGGTCAGATGTCTGCATAAATGTACAAAGCTGTGGAAGCTTCTATGCCCACCACGGGGGCGTGCCCAACTCAGCACGGGGTGTGGTCAACGCTAAGATTTGCAGAATCTTGCAAATCTTGATAGTACAGATACACTTTGGCACACGGGGCCGTGACCAGCGAACACGGGGCCGTGCCCAGCAAACGCGGGGCCATGTGGAGCCTAATGCAGACAATTGCAATTAATGAAGGAAGAGAAAGGAGATGGCCACGGGGGCGTGTCCAGCAGACACGGGGCCGTGGCCGGGCTTCTGTTCAGGCTATAAATAGGGGTGCTTGGTTCTCTTCAAAGGCATCCCTTGGCAAACCACCTCTCTCCCACTTTGCCACCACTACAACACCCACATCCACCACCATCATCCATCATCCACCTTAGAGTGTGTGTAGTAGTCTCGGGATCCAAGATTGATCGTAAGAGTTCTTGTTAATCAAAGGCCCTGGCTAAGTCTCTTACATCACTTGGTGAAGACAACCATTTAATGTATTACTTTTGATTTTTAATCTTTTCGCACTTTTTATTTGGTATTGTATTAATGACTTTAATAACTAGTTTCTTATGTTGAAGGTAAAACTTCTTTATCATTTGTCCGTTGTGTCTTGGCATTACTTTATTGTCTATATAAAGTAAAAGATTTTCACCATTCATATCTCTACGGTCTATATAGAGACATGTTGGCTACCTGGTCGGGGGTTAAGGGAATGGTTTAGTAAGGTTCTTGCCTTGTTCAGTGTATAGATCATTCAAGGACCTGGGTCAAGCTTACTTGGACCTCCTTCAATACCCATAGGTATTGGATGGCGGGGGTGCGAATGGCTTGATCCCTTCATATGTAGACTACTATTAACACATTAAACCGGCTACTTGGGATTGTATCCATGCTGACTCAAACCACTTAGCCGAGGGTAACGACACCTTCAAAAGAGGGGCCTACCACTTTTCGCATTAATAACTTAATTAATTATCTTTCAATATTCCGACCCTTTGGGATTGTATCCTTGCTGACTCAAACCACTGGGTTGAGGGTAACGTCACCTTCAAAAGAGGGGACTACTATTATAACTAAGATAATCTCTTAAAAAGTGCAAAAGTGCGGAAATTATCAAAGGATACATTAAAGGCGAGTCGGATCCAAGTGATGCATCTTGTCTATCTGTTTTTATTTTTATTTTTATTTTTATTTCAGCATTTTTAGTTTTTATTTTTCATGTTTAAAACTTTTTCTCAAAAATTTTTGTTTGACTAAACGTTGAGGATAAACCGGTAGTAAAAGCTCATGTGTCCTTGGACGACCTCGGTATCTTACCAATGCTATACTACGCTCACGATGGGTGCACTTGCCCATGTGTGTGTTTAGTGTTAGTAGAATATCGTGTTTTATAAATTTAAAACTTGACTAATGTGTAAAATGGGCTTAAAATATCAATAAAAATCATAACACACGTTACACACACCAAGTTTTTGGCGCTGTTGTCGGGGACACAGGGATTTTAAGGAAGTTAGGAATCAACGGCCTAATCGTTTTTCTTATTTTTCTGTTTTTTTAGGATTTATTCTAGATTTTTCAGCTTCTGCAGACTTCAGCACGGGGCCGTGCCTGGTCGGACACGGGCCGTGCCCAGCATCCTTACTGGCAGTTTTTGTTTTCTGAGTTATAAAAGGGTGACCACGGGGTCGTGGCGGTGCAGCACAGGGCCGTGTTGAACCCTCTAGTAACTGGGATCCAGAAAACAATCACTGTAACCACGACCACGCGCCGTGGTCAGTGACCACGGCGCCGTGGTGAAACTTCTGACCAACAATCTTTTTATTTTTATCGCAGGACTTGGGACCCAGGCGCAGCACCTGAACTTCCTACGCAGTGCATGAGCTCCAGTTCCAATAAAGATATAAAAGAACCTCTAGACGAACCCGAACGCTTTCTAAGAAAGAGACTTAAAGCTAAAATCCAAGAGAAAGTTTCGGGTGACCCACTTCCAATGGCGGATCAGCGTACCCTAATGGATTACCTACGGCCCATGGTAGGTAATCCCGGCGCCGCTATCAATGGACCGAATGTCGATGCCAACAAATTCGAATTTCGGCCGCATTTGATACAAATGCTCCAAAACTCCGCAACTTTTCATGGGCTTGCGGACGAAGATCCACATTTACATATTACCAATTTTTTGGAAATATGTGATACTTTTTGGATTAACGGGGCATCAAACAACGCCATCCGCCTCCGAATGTTCCCGTTTTCACTAAAGACCGAGCTAAGGCTTGGCTTAACACCCTCCCAAGTGGTTCGGTAAACACTTGGGATGAACTAGCCCAAAAGTTTCTATATAAGTATTTCCCTCCTTCTAAAACGGCTAAATTAATTACTGAAATTAATACATACTCAAAAGAGGACGGGGAATCCTTATATGAAACTTGGGAAAGATTCAAGGAGCTATTAAGAGATTGCCCTTATCATGGTCTTGCAGTATGGCAACAAGTATCCACTGTCTATAATAGGTTGTTGCCACACACAAGACAAATGCTCGACTCTAGCTCCGGGGGACTTCTAGGTAATCGTCGCCCAAATGAAATTTATGTCACACCCCGACCGCGTTAAAACAACAAACCGCGGCGGAAACGTCAGGGAGTGTCATAACAGAATCATTGTTTCACAACACATGGATTAAAGTTTCGTTTTATTGTATTAAGTTTATTACATTGTATTGAAATTAGAAACAAAACATGAACAAATTGTCTTTCTTTGTTATTGAGTCACTAAGGCCTCGTCCATTCCTACGTGAGTAAGCATCATAATCATTGTTAAACATCAAATTATGGTACCTGAAACATATGTGAAAATACGTCAGCATAAAAATACCGGCGAGTACATAGGTTTTGTGAGAGTATCGGATTCATTGATTGTTTACATGTTGCAATACCTCGTTAGACTACAAAAGTTGATAGTTGAAAACCTTGTTTGAAAAGTGTTTGGTATTGCAATATGATTAACCAACTCAAAACAAGTTAGTTATAATTTATAAAATCTCGTAGCCATGAATCTTAACCCAAAACATTTGTTTGTGTAACCCAAATCGTAAATCTTTTTTTGTAATAAAACTCGTATGGTTTATATCGTTAAGAAAACTTTGTAGTGCAACTTCGTTTTGAAAACATTCGACCAAGTGATCTAGATAACGCAACGGTATGTAATGTGTTAAAAGCACTTATATATAGGAAGTACCAGCGGCGTATCCACCATGCTTTTATCACATTACCCCCGCCCCGTTACCTAATCACTTACCATAACCCAATTGTTTGATAGTTCAAGTAGTTCCAATTGTTCAAATTGTTCAAGTAGTTCACATAAATCAAATAGTTCTAATGGTTCAAATAGCTCAAGTAGTTCACATAGATCAAATAGTTCCATTGTTCAAACAGTTCAAATAATTCGCATAGATCAGTAGTTCCAGTGGTTCAATAGTTCAATAGTTCCAGTGGTTCAATAGTTCACGTAGTTCTAGTGATTCAATAGTTCATATAATTGAAATTGTTGTGTTTAGTATAAACCATAGCATTTGTTTAGAAAGCTCGAAATCGTTTAGCACATATGAATCACCCCAAAACAGTCGAAAATGGTAAAAGAGGGGAACTATGTACTCACATTGAATTGCTAGGTATCCTCGATTAAAGTGAACTAACAAGCTCGGGCAAATCAAGGAATTAAGTGGCACCTAGTATCGGATCACTAAGTTAATAAATCGATACCTAAATTGGAAGATCGGGTAGAATGAGGTCTTGTAAACCAAATGAGTATTGGAACTCATGTGATATGGTTTAACAAAGCCTACATTCTAAATCGGAACCTATCCTAAGTGCTTACGACCCGTTACAACCCATTAAGGTAGCTCACGCTACTTTAACGCGTCGTTCGCGCAAAAGCGCGTTCGAGACGCCTAACTAGTCCTATGACAAGTATTATATGCCTAAACATGTTTAAATATGTTGCATAATCAGTTTAAGTGACAAAAGTTAGGTTACATTTGCTTAAATTCAAATTATGCATGAAAATGGCATTTTGGTCATTTACCTAAGGTATATAAACTACCTATCATACAACTAATTAAACTAAGTGACCATAAGGTATAACCTCGGAAGGTTATTCCCTATATAACTATGGTCCCTAATTGTGCTTGGTCGGATCCTAATGATTGGCCAAACGGGTCGGGTTCGAAAGTATAAGCGGTTGTTTAGACTGCTTATCTTATATCTTATGACCCTATACAAGCACTAGACTAAAAGTAACGAGCTAAACATGTTTAACTAAGTTAGAAAACAAGTTTGATATCAAAACAAAGTGTTTTGATACCCAAAGATAGTTTCGTGGCAAAATACACATACACACGTACTTTGACCGAAACTATGACTCGTCACTACGCCTAATCAACGTGGTAATCAGTAGGTATAGTCACAAAGGACTATAACCATCGTGATTATGCTCACGTTACAAAGTTTAAACGAACTTTGTGTTGACCATTGACTGGTCAAAGCAGAAAGTCAAACACTGTTTGACTTTCACGCTTGAAAAGCAATAACAAGCATGAAAGAAACTTACAAAAGGTCCAAGCATGATCTAAAATACTCAGCTATGATGCTAAGGCTTCAACTTAGAGTAAAAATCAGATCAAATGTGAGGAATGCAAATGAATCAATGTGGGTATTTATAGATTTTAGACAACCATTAGGATCATTTCTCAAAATTTGAGCTTTAATCCTAGCCATCCTAGTGTTACCCATAGTTTACAATACAATGGGACATCAAAAACTATCAAATGGTATTGCAAAATAAGGATCAAAACTATCAAAACCAGCTCAAATGTGCAAATTCAATGCTTTTGTCTGGTCTGTCGCGGGCTGCGTAGACCCAGATAAGTTCTTACGCGTCCCTCCTAGACCAGTTTCACAGATTGTCAGTTTTAGTCCCTACAAGCCCAAAACTTGGTTTTTGAAGCATTTTTGACGCGTTTAAGCCCCGTTAACCCCATTTAAAGGCTCCACAATGAATTTAAAGTATAGGTAACTTAAAATATGCTTGAAAACATCTCGGATGTCGGTTCGTTTGGTCGTACGGTTGCGTTGTTCGGTTAATTACGAGGAAAACTCGAACGTAAGCGAAAACGATCAAAATTGTGCGACGAATGGTATTTTTGCATTCCAATCACTAAAATAAAATATTTTAATGATTAAAAAATTTTTGGATGTCCGGATATGTTCAGAACGTAAGATATGCGCGAAAATGAAAACTTATGCACTTTTTGACGCTTTTAGTCCCTGGTTGATCAAAAAGTTTATTTTCGCATACCGAACCCCTCAAAGACTATTTCTAAGATATGTAAAGGATATTTAGGGTATGTTTAGCTTATGATCAAGTTCCGGAATGTTCGTTACCATACGAATCGGTATACTTTCGCAGTTTGACGCAAATAGTCCCTGCGATCGAATAAACTTGTTTTCGACACACCAAACCATCCAAAACTTATTTCTAAGTTATGTAAGGGTTATTTAAGGTATTTTAAGCCTATGTCACTATTCCGGAGTGTTTGTCGCGTTAAACTGATTACGTTTACGCATCAGTTCGCGTATAACTTTCCAGAAACCGATTTAAAGCTCGAAATTGAACAAGAATTGATATGTGCAAATGATACACATATTTATACAAATCCCAAGTATGAAACACAAGATTTCATTGGTTTTGTATTTGTATGATGGTCGTAGAGGCACAAATGTCACAATTTATAATCAAATTGAGAAAATTGCTCAAAACAATTTTCAATCAGACACTCCGCGAGGCACAAAATCTATTGGCCCGGGCGCCCATGAGGTAGATGAAAGCACTTCTTTACAACCCAAATCGAGGCCCTCTCTTCAAAAATCAAAAAGTTAGAAATGCCAAAAACGGCCTCGGTTATGGCTTGCGAAGGGTGTGGTGGGCCACATGAAAATTGGAGCTGTATGAAAGAAATGGATAATCAAACGGAAATGGTAAACTACATTGATAATAGATCTAGGCCGTCGGGTCCCCCAACGGGTACCTACAACCAAGGATGGTGTAACCACCCTAACCTTGGTTGGAGAGAACCCGGCAATGGTAGTAATCAACAAAACCAAAACCAACGAACAAACTTTCAACAACCAAGAAATGAGTCACAAAATTTCTCTCAACAACAACAAGGGGGACGAGAGAGGCTTTGAAGATACTATCTCACGCCTCATCTCCGACATCGAAAAAAACTCGGATCGATTCCAACAAATGGAGTCGAGCTTTAGAAATCAACAAACTAGTATTCAAAACATTGAAAAACAACTAAATCAACTAGCTCAAAATTTCTCCGAGAGACCACAACGCGCGTTACCCAACAATACCGAGACCAACCCAAAGGTGCAAGTGCATCTCATAACATTGAGAAACCGTACCGTAGGTCCCGAGGAGGCTCCGCTACCTCCATCCGACAAAAGTCCACCCATTCAACCCACGACGTCGCCAACACCCCAAAAAGAAACAACTCCTCCGCCAAATCACGAACCTACTAAGAACCCCTTGGTGCCCTACCCCGGTCGGTTACTTCACCAAAAGACTGATGAGCAATTCATAAAATTCATAAACTTACTAAAACAATTGCACATCATTCTTCCATTTGTTGAAGTCCTCACTCAAATGCCTAAATATTCAAAATTTATGAGAGACTTTCTCACTCACAAAAGGAAAACTGAAACATTGCAATTAGTTAATTTAAGTGAAGAATGCTCCGCCATACTACTCAACAAACTCCCACAAAAGAAAATCGACCCCAGAAGCTTCACCATCCCTTGTTCCATTGGGGGATCACCTATACGCAACGCGCTAGCCGATCTTGGGGCTAGTATCAACCTCATGCCCGCATCAATGTTTGACTGACTCGGACTAGGTAAAACAAGCCCCACAAAGATGAGCATACAACTCGCCGATAGGTCTATCAAATATCCACAAGGTGTCGTCGAAAATCTATTGGTAAAAGTCGGAGACTTTGTCTTCCCGGCCAACTTTTTCATACTCGATATGGAGGAAGACACCGAAGTACCACTCATTCTAGGAAGACAATTCCTAACCACCGCTCACGCAATGGTAGATATAAGTGGTGGGAAGTTAACATTGAGGGTCGGAGACAAATAGATGGAGTTCGGGGTTGGGAAAAGAGTAGAAGACGACGACCCGGTCAACTACATGGATGTATAGACTCAAGCTTGGATGATGCTCTCCGATGGCGCAACATGGGATGCAAGACATCCCACTTGGGTAACATATGACTGACTTTGGGTCTAGCCAAGGACCCTTAGAAATGTGGCGCACCATGGAGGCATTCCGCGGAACTATCCTTAGTTTTAGTTTAGATTAACTTTTATGTTTTCTAGTTTAGCTTTACTTTTCAGGAATAAAATACACTCGAAAAGGTAGAGGTTACCAAGGGAAAGAATAACCCACACCCCATGCACAAAAACAGAGCCTCTCGACAATTTTCCATCATTATAGCAAGTTCAGCACGGGGCCGTGCTCAGCCAACACGCCCCCATGCCCGAGGTTCTGCAGAAAATGCCCAGTACAGGTACCTGGACACGGGGCCGTGCTCATTGAACACTCCCCCGTGCCCAGCCTTCTGTTTGTTTATGATACTGGCGATCTGACCACGGGGCTGTGCCCGAACCATCACGGGCCCGTGGCCAGACGCCAAATAACACAAAACTTTGTTTTTCAACACCTTTTTACACATTCAATCAACCTAAAATCTTATTTTTGGGACACATTAAGGACAATATGTAATTTAAGTGTGGGGGGATGCTAAAACCTTGAATTTTGCAAGTCCTAATAACAAGCCTTACACAAAACTCTATTGGAACTGCTAATCACCCCAATTTTTTCAAAAACTTTTCATTTTTTTACTTGTCTTGGTTTAATTTGGGAATAACAAGTTCTAAAAAGGTTATATTTTTACAAATTTACAACCGATAGCGTCGTGATAAAAAGAACCAACATAAGAAAATTAAGAAACGGCATGACAAATCTAGTTAAAATTTGATTATATATACTTGATCACATTATAAACCCATTCCCACAATAAGTGAGTTTTGAGCATTTATTGAGCATACAAGCATACATCTTTAAACTAAATGCTCATTTTCGTTTCTTGTGTGAATAGCCGCTTGGCTCTTACGACTCTAGAACTTGCCATGACGATACATTCCTGATCCTTACCAATTTAAACCCAAGTAAGTAAATGACTAACATAAATACAAAGAAACGGAATAAACGTGGCATGCCCGACCCTTCGACGACATCTCCACAAGCAAAAACAAGAAACAGAAGGCTGACCACGGCCCGTGCCCACTGGACACGGGGGCGTGCTCAGATGTCTGCAGAAATGGACAAAGTTGTGGAAGCTTCTATGCCAACCACGGGGGCGCCCAACTCAGCACGGGGCGTGGTCAACGCTAAGATTTGTAGAATCTTACAAATCTTCATAGTACAGATACGCTTCTACACACGGGGCCATGCCCAGCGAACACGGGGACGTGTGGAGCCAATGCAGACAATTGCAATAATGAAGGAAGAGAAAGGAGATGGCCATGGGGGTGTGTCCAACGAACACGGGGCCGTGGCCGGGCTTCTGTTCAGGCTATAAATAGGGGTGCTTTGTTCTCTTCAAAGGCATCCCTTGGCAAACCACCTCTCTCCCACTTTGCCACCACTCCACCACCACTACAACACCCACATCCACCACCATCATCCATCATCCACCTTAGAGTGTGTGTAGTAGTCTCGGGATCCAAGATTGATCGTAAGAGTTCTTGTCAATCAAAGGTCATGTTTGGCTAAGTCTCGTACATCACTTGGTGAAGACAAGCATTTAATGTATTACTTTTGATTTTTAATCTTTTCGCACTTTTTATTTGGTTTTGTATTAATGACTTTAATAACTAGTTTCTTATGTTGAAGGTGAAACTTCTTTATCATTTGTCCGTGATGTCTTGGCATTACTATACTGTCTATATAAAGTAAAAGATTTTCACCATTCATATCTCTACGGTCTATATAGAGATATGTTGGCTACCTGGTCGGGGGTTAAGGGAATGGTTTAGTAAGGTTCTTGCCTTGTTCAGTGTATAGATCCTGCAAGGACCTGGGTCAAGCTTACTAGGACCTCCTTCAATACCCATAGGTATTGGATGGCGGGGGTGCGAATGGCTTGATCCCCTCATATGTAAACTACTATTAATACATTAACCCGGCTACTTGGGATTGTATCTCTGCTGACTCAAACCACTTAGCGGAGGGTAACGTCACCTTCAAAAGAGGGGCCTACCACTTTTTGGATTATTAACTTAATTAATTATCTTTCAATATTCTGACCCTTTGGGATTGTACCCTTGCTGACTCAAACCACTGGGTTGAGGGTAACGTCACCTTCAAAAGAGGGGCCTACTACTATAACTAAGATAATCTCTTAAAAAGTGCAAAATTGCGGAAATCATCAAAGGATACATTAAAGGCGAGTCGGATCCAAGTGATTCATCTTGTCTATCTGTTTTTATTTTTATTTTTATTTCTGCATTTTTAGTTTTAATTTTTCATGGTTAAAACCTTTTCTCAAAAATTTTAGTTTGATTAGACGTTGAAGATAAACCGGTACTAAAAGCTCTTGTGTCCATGGACAACCTCGGTATCATACCAACGCTATACTATGCTCACCGCATGTTAGGACCGGTTTGACTCCGAAACGATTGCGTATGACACGTTCGACGTGCGGAATCCGTGAACGTGAACGACCGAAACACTCGAGACGTACTCAATCTGTGATTCTATAGAAACGTATGAAAGTGTACAAGCAACACGAATCACCTTTTGCCTTTCTCTCTCTACTTTCTCTCTCTAGCTTCTCTCTCTAACCTCTCACCTCCAAAGCTCCAAATGGCAAAAGTTCTAAATGAGAACCCTAATGGTTCTATTTATAGGCCAAAGGTGATAAGGAATCTTTCCTTATTTACAATAATGCCACCTTGCCTTTTAGTAACAAGATATTACATTATAATCACTAAAGTTCTTCTGTTTCTGCTACGAACGGAAATGACGGAGGCGATAGACATTACTGCACTAACAGACTCCCCCTTGGATATTGCCGCAGTCAATCCGTAGTCAAACTCGTAGCGACTTTTCTTTCTCTCTCTCTTGAGTCTTCTTGAATATTTGACACGTATTCAACAATATAGACTCCCTCTTGCTCAAACAGAATCCCGGTAGATCTGTCTTCAGCTTCAGCTCCCCCTTTCGGTACACTCTTTAGGCTCCCCCTTTCGTCAAGCTTCCGTGCTTTTGGGATCGACACCTTGCTTTCCGGTTACAAGCTCTTCTAGGAACGATACCTGGCTACTTACACGCTTCCGTTTGCGTTGAGCTCGTCTTCAGACTCCTTCTCAGACTCGGCTATCGGGATCGTAGTCTGGAATATCATCTGGAACACTCATACGTTTATAAGTGACAATGTTTTGAAATTGTCCAGAAATCGTATTCTGGCTCTTTTAAACTTTCTAAATCAAGATCCTGGTATTAAGATATAATAATATGAATATATCCAGGATTATCTTGACTCTCTCCCCCTATCAAAAAGCTTCATAGATTTGGCAGTATTTAAGCATCCAAAATTAAAAACTGACTCTTTTACAACAGATTTTAACAATATCAGCATCCAAATCCTTCACGGTTAATCATCCAAGGCCAACTTAATGACCTTGGAGATATCACAAACTGTTTTTGAATTTTTGATTTTAAGGTTTCAAGTTTCAAATTAATGAACTTGTTTTATTTTCAGAAACACGATCAGCATACTTAGATTTTGAAACTTAGCATTCAGACATCGGTTGTCGAAAATAAAGCAGAAATCAAAATCTTTTTGTATTTTTCTGAAATATAAAGCAGTAAAGAAATATTTACAAATATATTTACAGACAATATTTTTGTTTGAGTATGCGTCAGAGGATCATATCAGTTTTTGACAAGTCACAAGTACAGTTGAGCTTAGTTACACATTAAGAATTAAACAATTCACTTAGATTGTCGATATATTTGTCCACTTAAATTTTCATACAAATTTCAACTAATTCAGGATACGTATTAGATGTTTTAAGAACTTAAACTCATTCATGTGTCCCACCTCTTGAATATACTCCCGTATCCAGAATCCCAATATTCAGTCTTACAGGTGAGTATACTACAATGATATCTGTACATAAATTAGGTATGCGAGGGCCGAGGGATCTCAGGTCGATACTTCCGTATGCGCAGAGAGATATCAGCTTCGACTTTTTGGTATGTCCCCTTTAGAGGATCTTTTAGTTACAACAGCAGCGACTATCAATTTTATTATTTCATCTGCATACTGAGGGTTTAAGCTATGTTTCAAGCATTAGCAGAAAGTATTATCCAAGGACTAGGTCAGAACTTCCATTCAGCAGAAGTCCCGGAATAATACCCCAGACATCATTGAGCATAAAGACCTAGTATATCAGAATACGAGACCTTTCAAACGAGATTTCAGGGGTTACCTATATATCCAAGTAGTATTCCCCACGAAATAAGCAAGTTTGAATTTAGGTTTATATCCCGAAAAAGTTTACTAAATGTATAAAAACCTATCGGCATATCATCAGTGAGACTGTTTAACGCTATTTAATCATTACATTTCTTTAGCATACTGTAACTGTCTACTGATGTACTATCATTTCCTCTTTTTACACAAAAACTCAATTTTTGAATTTTATCATGTTTTTGGCTTTTTCAAATTTTCTAATATTTTTGGATTTTCTGATAAAATCTATATCTTACTCCCCCTAAAATTCAAAACCATTTAAAGAAAATTTGATAACCGATGTAGATAGCTTTGTCTCACCATCCATTTTCTGCTTCTCATGCTCTAATTGATAGTATCATGTTGTCAAATTTTGTACCCTCATGATTTACAACACATTGATTTTTACAGTTTGAAAACCGTTTTTCAATCTTGTGAAATTAATCATGTTTGTTCAGTCGTGAGGGTTTCGGCATATTCAATCAGAACTTCCCCTGATAACAAACTATTTTCCCATTATGATTTCAAAACACTTAAGTTTGTATTAATCAAAATGGTTTTTTCGGAAAATAAGTTTTGTTTGATTCACACACGGGGTTTATTCATCATCTTGTTCTTTCATCAACTAATACGAAAGTTAAATCAAGTACAACTTAATGTCCTTGATAAAACATTTCTCAAGAAAGATGCTGATTCCTACTCCTCAATTACCAACCTGGGAGTTCCGGCAAATTCAAATAACATATTTTTGAATTTTTGTATTTTTTACAAATTTAAAAACAACATATTTTTGATTTTTCAAATTTTGACAAAATGAAAACATATTTTTGGTTTTTAAATTTTTCAATTTTTAGGGTTTTGAAATATTGTTTATTTATGTACAGAAAACAAACAAACTCCCTGTTTCAACCAACGCAGGGATCAGCAGCCTCCTGTGCCAGGCTGCTTCGAGTCTCCTTTGGTTGACAATCAGTTTTCTTCAGAAGCACCTGCACATTCAAAGTATTCAATTACTTGAACAATTTAGCCCAGGTCTGTTGAACCTTAGGCATTTCAACACAATATGCATCATTCAGCTTCGGAAAATCTTTGTCATTTTGTAAAAAGACTTTGTCAATTTTGACTTCAACCTTTTCATCTTTTACCGAAGCAATTTGTTTCTTAACACTCCATGTTTGACCTTTTGGAGTCCCTTGTTTGTAAAAATGTGACTCTTTTTGAACATTTGGACTCTGAACAACAACTTTTGGTTTCCAAAACTGGTTTGGTTTTGTTGCATCAACAGTTGTTTTCCAACTTTGTGTTGTTCTAAGTCTGGGTGTCACAGGTTTCCATGTTTGTTGTGAGTCAACCTTTGACATTTTAGGCTTCCAAGTTTGCTTTGAATCAAACTTGGTTGACTTCTGAGTCACAACATCATACTTCTTTTTCGTTTTAGCACCAACAGGTTTCAGATTTGGACACTTTCGACCAAGATGTCCAATTTGATCACATTTGAAACATGTTCTCTTGGACACATCTTTGACCTATTGTTGTCGCCTTTTCTTTTGAGCTAAGAACTCGGCATTAGACTGTCGTCTAAATTTTAGTTCTTTCTCTTCTTCTGACGTTGTTCCATGAACAAAATTCATTTTTGCTTGAAAATTTGGAGTTTCATTTTTATTCCAATTTTGTTTCTTCTTATAACCCAACCCAGCCTTCATGTTTTTCTTCTTGAAACCAGGTTTGTTATAAAAAGTTTTGTGACCTTTACCAGCAGACTTTTGAATTTCAGATTTTTCAATCGCAACCATTTTGAAAACTTTGTCAATCTTTTCTGAAATCACATTCTGAATCGGGAATACAACATCTAAGAAGAATTTGTCTGATCCAATCATGGTATAAACCAATCCCTTTGAATCATCATTCAAATTTTTCTCGGATTTTGTGTTCTTCAGATATCTATCATGAAGATTTCCTTCATCTTCATCTTGTGATTCAGATTTACCTGTATCAACCCACTCTTCTTTCAACACACTTTCAACGACTTTACCTACCACCTCTGAATCATGAGAATCATCAGATTTGGAATAGGTTATGTCAATGTTGTCTGGCAATTGATCTACCATGTTGAAAGCTTTTTCGACCTTTTCCTCATCATAAAATGCAAACTTTTCCGGTGGTGGAACTTGATGAAACTCTGAGCCAATGCCTTTCTTGTTCTGCTCAGACTCACCATCACCCGGTTTTATATTGAAAATTCGTTCAAGCACATATGACGACACGTGATAACTTTTTAACTTGTTGTTTTCCTGTTCTAAATCAACAATCTGTTGCTTTAGCTTAGCAACATCCTCAATATAGGAATTAACAACATCTTGTTTTATAGCATACATTCGTTTAAGTTCTTTGGTTGTTTCACATAAATGATTCATTCTTGATTGAGCATATTTCATTTCATCTTTCACCTTTTCATATGATTCTTTTATAATGTGATATGATAATTTCATTGAGTCATATTCTTTCTTCATTTCTTGAACCACATTCTCTTTTTGTGAACATTTATTTGTCGTTTTCAAAACGTTTTCCTTCAAAACTTCATTTTCTTTTTCCAATTTGTTACATTTTTCTGAAAGCTTTTCATCATTTTCTTTAAAAACTTTTTCTTTTTCTAGCATTTCTTTGCATTTTTCTTTAAAAATGTTTTCAACTTTTGTGAACTCTAGATCTCTTGTTCTGAATTGCTCATCTTTTTCAGTACAAGCTCTGCATGGTTCCATGCATTTCTTGCACTGAACAATCAGTTTCAAGTTTTCAGAATCAGAATTTACCTCAGTGATTGGCACTTCGGTGTCTTCAGTAGCTTCTTTTTGCTTTTGATCTGCATCATTTTGTTTTTCTTCAACACTGACTTCCTCACCAACATCACCAGCTTCTGACTTCACATCCTTCTTTTCTTCTTCTTTTACCTCTTCTTCAATCTGATGTTCTACAAAAACAACTTCTTTAACAACTTCTGCTTCAACAACCTTTTCAGCAACCTTCTTCAAATTATCCACCATCTCTTCAACATTTTTCTTCATTCTTTCCTCATCCCTTTTTCTCAAACATGACAGCATAGCATATATGATATCCTTTTCATACTGTTTAACGTATGCATCATCTTTCATCACCCTTCTGTAGTATTCAGCTCTCAACGGGACAACAAGAAGAACATCATCAAAAATTATGTCTTTCTTTGGAACAACTGGTTCTCCTTCTCTGTTGTAGTAACATTCTCTCTTCTTATCCCATCTTCTGTTGCTGACAGCACTTTCATATTCTTCCTGCATCTCATCCATTCTGTTGTAGACCACATTTCTTTCTCTGTAAGTCTTCTCACTCAAGATATCTTCTCGAGTTTTCTCCTTGATCTCAACTTTTTCTTCATGGATTTCAGCAGTGTCTTTGTCTTTGTTTTCATCTTGAATCTCAGCAACGAAAACAAACTTTCTTTTCTCTGTAATAGCCCTTCCATGAGCTGTTTTTCGAACATTTTCCAAACGATCTTCTTCTGGACAAATTTCGCTCCAGTCAAACCCTTCATCATCGTGAATGACAAAACAGGCTCTTGATTTCTCTTTGGGTTTATCTTCGATTAATTTCGGCTCTTCTCTGCTTCGGTGGTAGATTGCCTTTCGATAATAGTCATCGTTGAAAGGACGTTCATTTACTTCAGCAACTTCTGCATTCTTACACTCTCTTTTGAAATGACCCTTTTGCTTGCATCTGAAGCAGGTCACTTTTGACTTGTCGAATCCGAGCTTCGTTGATGGACCACCAAGAGATTGTTTCCAAGTAATTTCCATGTATCTTTGAGCTCTTCGAATGCAGCTTCCCAAACACCAACGAATATCAATAAGCTCCATTTCCTCTGGATCAATCTGGTCGTAGTCTTCTTTTGTCAGTTCCGAATTACCGATTTTTCCAGCTACAAGACCTTCATATGATTCCAGAACGGATGCAAGAAAGCTCATTTGCTGCTTTGCTGCATTGATGCTCATCGAAGGAGAATTCTTTAGTTTAAGAGCAATGTTGCACAAAATCTCCTCTCCATCTTCAGAACTAGTTTGTGAGGATGAATGATATCCAGAATGATGACTTGTTGACGTTGTTTGTGGTTCCTTCATCTTTTCACCACTGAATGCTGTCTTTGGTGAACCAACGCCTTTATCAGAAGGTACACTGCCTTTGTAGTACAATCCAACATTCTGTTGATGTGAAGAACCAGTCATTTTGCTTTGCTTTTGTAGCTCCAAGTCATGACTTTCAATCTTTTCAAACAAAGAATCAAGAGAAATTTCATCGTATGAAGCATCATTTTTTAAGATAAAAACAAACGTTTGCCACTGATCGACTCGTGGTAACGCTTTAATTACTTTATCTATAAGTTCCTCTCTTGTTTTGTCAATTTTAAAACATTCAAGCTCGATTTTAAGGTGACAGAATCTCTCTATCATTTGCCTCACCGATTCTCCTTTTAAACCATCAAAAAGATCAAATTCTTTTTTAAGTAAAGCGATTTTGTTCTTTTTTATCTGTTTGCCACCCTCAGCTTTAACACGTAAAGCTTCCCAAACCGATTTGGATGACCCACTATGATTAAGCAATGCAAATATATCATTCCTAATTGCTGACTGTATCAATGCAATCATCCTTTGTTCGGCGGCAAATTCTGTCATCTCTGGAGAATCTTTTGAACGGTAGTTCTTCACCTTTGTCATCTTTTGGCTTTTCGTATCCATACTCTAGACAAAACCAACTTTCATGCGCATACGCTTTTGCCCAATTGATGAACCGTTCTTTCCACCAAGTGTTGTCTTCAATACTTTCAAGCGTTGGTGGCTTTGAGTGCGTTCCGTAAAAGTTATCATGCTTGATGTTCTCATTCATCGCCTTCGTGATGGTTTTTGGTGTAACATTTGCAATTTCGGATGATTCGGATGTGAACGCGTTGAAGAACGTGTTGTAAAACTCTTTAGCCATGATGGTTTTTCTTCTCGAATCACCTGAATCAATCACGTAAACAAATGATTAGTTTAAAAATATCAAGCAACTTGTACGTACGGGAGTTTGAACAGTTGGACAGTGATTTGTGCAGTTCGATCGAATACACCAGCCGATCGAGTGAAACGGCCGAACCAAGACAGTGCTAGCCGATCGAACGAAATGTCCTGCTAGCCGATCGAGCGAGATGTCCTGCTAGCCGATCGAGCGAGATGTCCTGGTAGCCGATCGAGCGAGATGTCCTGCTAGCCGATCGAGCGAGAACTATTTCTGGCCGATCGAGGTTGTTAGCTGAATGAAGACACTACACAAACAATCACTACACGACAATGAGTAATGCACTTATTTGTTTTGCTCAATTCTTTAACATATCACGTGCATTTGTTAAGTGGCACTTAATTCTCATAGGGCCTCACTTATGAAGTGGCTGACAAAGACTTTGAATCATACAACAATGATTTAACCGAACAAAAGGTGCAATAGAATTCACATGCAAACTATTAATGGTAATGTCTGACAAATTATATTAACCAAGACTATTGATTGGCCGAAATGTTGGTGAATCTTTACACATAAACCATGTGAATTTATGAAATCATGTGAATCAAAAATGGCCGACAAACAGAATAAAGCTTTGAATTTAACTTGACCGCTAAACGTTTTAATATTTGATTTTAATTCACATCAAAGTGGGTCGGTTATCTTGACCAATCATCAACAGTAGCCGATACATTTATATCATTTAGTCGGTTGTGATGTCATCTTTACAAAGTAAAACACATGGGTCTGATCAATACTGATTAAGTTGTCTGATAAAAATTGATTTTTGTTGACAAAATGTGAAAGTGTTGATTTAAAAGGATGATGTGTTATAACATGATTTGCTAATCGATCGGTTGAAAGTGATGTGTTATACAATAATTTGCTGTTCTATCGGCTGAGTTTGACAATGCAGTGAAACGGACAAGTATGCTGGCCGGTTGGCTGAATACTAGCCGATTGGATATGTGTGACGGTGGATCGAACAAGAATGCTGGCCGATCGGCCGGACTAGCCGATCGGCTGGGCTAGCCGATCGAGTGGGATGTTCGATCGAACTTGCTAGCCGATCGAGTGGTTGGTTCGATTGAACTTGCTAGCCGATCGAGGCAGCTAGCCGATCGAGGACAATGTACTGGCCGATCCAAGATTCCTAGCCGATCGGCTAGAGTCAATTAGGTCAACCCTTTTAATGAATGTCAGGTAAAGCTGCTGTTCGATGAGATATAATGAAACAAGTATTCTTCACGTGCAAAACGATGAATTTTCACATGCTGACTGACACTTTAGTGAATTGATTAAATGTGTATTTTATCTATTGAACCGTTAATTTTCAATTCAGTCAAATCACATCATGACCATTCCACTAATGCTTCATGATGAGGATACGTCCCTAACCGGACCGAATCATGGCTACAAACAGATCGGACCGGGCCTTGCACCACGAAACGAACCGGACCCTACGATGGTCCGGTGTAACTAACTAGGCCCCACCTCCATAACCGTCATGACAGCGACTGGTCCGACCCTAACTAACTCGCCACGTCAGCACACCCAAAAGCTATAAATACCCCGCCAAAGCCTCCAGCAAGGGGTAATCGCTACTCTCTCTCTCCCTGACTTATTTCCTCCTCACAAATACTTATTCTCACGCCCGAGCTTGGTCACAGAGAGGCCCCCCTCCCTGTGACGAGGCTAACGGCGTGCTTGTCTCTTGTGATCTTGCAGGTCTCTTATCGGATCGTCTGAAGTTCTACTCTGGCCAGTTCGCATCAACTGGTTTTTGAGTCTTCAGTGGCGCCATCCCCTCGAATTCACATAATTCATTTCGTTGTTCTCATTTTTTCGAAGTAATGGCAGAATTACCAGCAGTAGTCTCCACCAGTCCTTTCCCATCTTACAATGATATATGGGAAGGAAATGCTAATTCCACAATCGCTCCAGCAGCAGTTATCGCTTCAGCAGCCTCGATAGGCTCCACATCGGCTCCTCCAGCTGCAAATGTTGTGGGTGGAAGTTCTGTCACCACACTGTCCGTTACCGCTCCAGTTGTCACGCCACTACCGAGTTTTGACAACGCTTTCCTCTTAAGGAACGCTGATCTGTTGCGACAGTTACAGCAGCAACAGCAGAGAGATGAGATGCTGCAAAGTCTCCGAACAAACTTGTTTACTAGTGCCTACTCAGGGGGAAACCCTGTCTCCGTCGGTCCTTTTGCTTCTGGATCTCTGGTAAGTTCTATGATCTCCACTTCTATACCACATGTTACACAATTCTCATCCGTAACAAGTGCTCCGATGAATAACGGTCTAAACGACCTGTTTCTCCAGGGATCTCTGGGTTTAAACCCCCAAGACCAAGAGCTACTCATGCCATATCATCCCACGTATATGACGTCGCAGTCGAAGTTCACGCTACGGATTGTCAATGCTCCACTCCCAGCTAAGCTGAAGATGCCTCCCACGTTAAAATTTTACGATGGTACGTCCGACCCGGACGACCACATGTTCGCGTTTGCCGGAGCGGCTAAGGTCGAGCAATGGCCAATGCCGGCTTGGTGTCTTATGTTCGCCCAAACTCTCACCGGATCGGCTAGAGTTTGGTTCGATGGGTTGCCAGAGGGGTCGATCGACCACTTCGAGGACTTCCGACGTATATTCTTGCAAAACTTTTGTCAGCAGCGTCGCTGCAAAAAAGATATTACTGAGGTACACCACATCAAGCGCCGCGACGGAGAGTCCGTAGAGGATTTTATAGACCGTTTCAACCGAGAAAGTATGCAGATAAGTGGAGCAGTAGATCAGCTCCGAGTATCGGGTTTTTGTCATGGTGTACGGAACAATCAATTGGTGGAAAAACTTCACGAAGATCTCCCAAAGACCATGGAGACACTCATGGAACGGGCTCGAGCTTTTGTTCGAGGGAAGAGTGCTTGCGGCCAACCGAACGAAGCGACTGCCAGGAGCTCCAAAGCCCGAACCACGTCATGGAGACGGAACGCATCACCACCAAAAGATAGGAGCAATAACTGGAACAGAAACCGTGGTCCGTATCAAAAATCCGATCGAAGCAGTTTCCGGACAGGAAACGTACGATTCAACAGTTTCTCTGAATTATCAAAATCGCCGAGCGAAATCCTCAGCACGGAAAACACTCGATTCCCCACGCCATTAAAGCAACGGCCCACTTCAGATAAGCACTCCAAGAAGTATTGTGAATATCACCGAGACAAAGGCCATACAACTGATGAATGTTGGGCTCTAAAGCAAGAAATCGAAAAGGCCGTTCGATCCGGTAAACTCTCACATCTTGTGAAAGAAGTAAAAGATGGAAAGAAGCCAGCAACGGTAGTTGACAATCCGAACACCGAACCGGGAATCAATATGATCCGGTCAGCAGAACCGAGAGGAATTAAACGGTCGAACCAACATATGGCAGCATGGATGCGTCAGCCGACGTATTTTCCTCCGGTCGACCCCGAAGACGCTCGAGACGGACCGATCATAATTTCAGCTGTTGTCGCCGGACACCTAGTTCGACGTATTTACGTGGATGGAGGAAGCGCCTTTGAGATCATGTATATCCAGTGTTTCCAACAGCTGAATCCCCAAACAAAAAGGAAGTTAATCGAAGTATCTACCCCATTGATAAGCTTCTCAGGAGAAGTAGTCCGTCCGATAGGACAGATTACTCTTCCAACCACATTCAAAGATGGTAGCAAAAGCAGGACGGTGCCACTAACTTTCCTTGTTGTTCGAACTCATTCTTCGCACAACATAATACTCGGACGCCCCGGATTACGAGCTCTTGGAGCGATCAGTTCGACAATACACGGAGCTATTAAGTTCCCTACCGAAGCCGGTGTTGCAACCATCTGTTCAGAATCGAATTCACTGGTCACTGAAGTAAGGCATACAGCCGAAACAAGCTCTAAGAAGTCTGAAGTACCTACGGAACTATGGGCAATCAATCCGGATTTCCCCGAACAACAAGTGGCTATCGGCGCTCAACTCCCAAAACGAACGAAGAAAGTTTTATGGGAATTGTTAAGCAACTCGATAGATGTCTTTGCGTGGCAGCACTCTGATATGCAGGGAGTCCCCAGATCGATGGCACAGCATCACCTAAATGTAAAAGATTCAGTCAAACTAATAGCACAAAGAAAGAGACACATGGCACCGGATCGAGCTAAAGCCATAGCAAAAGATGTTAAAAGCCTCCTAGACGCGGGGATCATTCGGGAGGTTCGGTATCAAACATGGGTATCAAACCCCGTGATGGTACGAAAAAAAGATAACTCATGGAGAATGTGCATCGATTTCACCGATCTAAACAATGCGTGCCCGAAAGATTGTTTCCCTCTCCCAGAGATCGATGAGAAAATTGACTCCGTTGCAACATTCAGGCTAAAATGTTTTTTGGACGCTTACAAAGGCTATCACCAAATACAAATGGCGGTCGAAGATGAGGATAAGACGGCCTTCGTCACCAATGAAGGAGTGTTTTGTTTTACTAAGATGCCGTTCGGTTTGAAAAACGCCGGTGCTACGTACCAGCGTCTGATGAACAAAGCTTTTAAGGACCAGATCGAACGAAACGTGGAGGTGTACGTCGATGACATCGTGATAAAAAGCCATGATGAGGCCGCCATGCTAAAAGATATACTCGAAACATTTTCTCGGCTCCGAAGCATTAACATGAAGTTGAATCCGA
Source organism: Helianthus annuus (assembly GCF_002127325.2). Classification (NCBI taxonomy): domain Eukaryota; kingdom Viridiplantae; phylum Streptophyta; class Magnoliopsida; order Asterales; family Asteraceae; genus Helianthus; species Helianthus annuus. Next base: position 152,852,243 of record NC_035449.2, on the reverse strand, counting down.
AAAAATGTACATTCGGGGTAGAAGAAGGCAAGTTTCTCGGGGTCATGGTCGGGTCAAAAGGCTTACGAGCCAACCCCGACAAAATTGACGCTGTCCTTACAATGAAGCCCCCGACATCAATTAAAGAAATTCAGTCCTTAAATGGACGATTGGCTGCTCTCCATCAGTTTTTATCAAAAGCTGCAGACCGATCGCTCCCATTCATGGACGTTCTCAGAAAGAGCTTTAGATCGGAGTTTAAATGGACGGGAGAGGCCGCGCGAGCTTTCGAAGAACTTAAAGAATGTTTGGGCACCCTACCAACCCTCACCGTACCGGAAGAAGACGAAGTATTAACGGTATATTTAGCTGCATCGTTCGGAGCCATCAGCGCGGTATTAGTTGCCCACCGAACTGGAAAACAAATCCCCATTTGTTATGTAAGCCGAACGTTAAAGGACTACGAAACAAGATATTCAAATTTGGAAAAATTAGCCTTGGCCCTAGTCCATGCTTCAAGAAGGCTTCGCCGATATTTTCAGGCCCATCCAATCGAGGTACGAACGGACCAAAGAATCCAACACGTTCTCCGACGACCAGAGGTCTCAGGCCGAATGGCGAAATGGGCGATTGAGTTGGGTGCATTCAACATTACCTTCCGAACTAAAGGTCCGTTGAAGGGACAGGTGATAGCTGATTTTTTGGTCGAAATACCGGAAGAGAAAGAAATTGAAGAGGCAGGTAAAGCTCCGGAGAAGCCATGGTCTTTATATACCGACGGTGCCTCTAGTGCCGAAGGATCAGGAGCGGGCCTAATTCTCACCGATCCAGACGGAACGGATGTAACGTATGCGCTCCGACTAGAATTCAAAAGTTCCAACAACGAGGCTGAGTATGAAGCTCTCCTGGCCGGCCTACGCCTAGCACAGAAAGTCGGAGCCAAGAATGTTGTAGCCCATGTAGACTCGCTGCTCGTAGCAAATCAGGTAAATGGAGAATACGAGGCGAGGGAAGCAAACATGATCGAGTATCTCGAGCAAGTAAGGCAGGCAATGGCTTTGTTCGAAGCATGTAGGGTCGAACATATCCCCCGAAGCAAAAACAAAAAAGCGGATGCATTAAGCAAATTGGCATCGGTATCATTCAGCCACTTGGCCAAAGAAGTGAGAGTGGAAGTTTTAGCTACACCGTCAATCGCAGCTCCGCAAGTAATGCAAGTTGAAGTTCCACCACAAACATGGATGACGCCGATAATTAATTATTTGTTGCATGATGTTCTGCCAACTGACAAAGCGGAAGCAAGAAAAATCCAGATCAATTCCCTTCAGTATCAGATGCAGGAAGGAGGATTATACCGAAAGACCTTTCTCGGACCATTGCTAAAGTGTCTGGATCCAGAGCAAGCTAGTTACATCATACGGGAAATACACTACGGCATCTGCGGTATCCACGCCGGACCCAAAATGATCGTAACAAAGGTAAAAAACGCAGGGTACTACTGGCCCGGAATGCATGAAAGCGCCGTAAAAGAGCTCCAGCAATGTGACGAATGTCAAAGGCACGCACCAACCAGCCTCCGAGCTAAAAATGAAATGATACCAGTAACCGCCGCATGGCCTTTTCAGAAATGGGGAGTTGACATCGTCGGACCCTTTCCGAGATCAAGCGGAAGCGCACAATATCTGTTGGTCGCGGTGGATTATTTCACCAAGTGGGTAAAAGCTCGTCCGTTTACAACCATCTCCGGCTACAATGTGACGCGATTTTTCTGGGAGCAAATAGTGTGCCGATTCGGCCTACCGCTCTACATCATAAGCGACAATGCAAAACAGTTTGCAGAAAACCCCTTCAAGCGATGGTGTGAAAGGTTAAAAATCAATCAAGTTTTTTCCTCGGTTGCCCACCCTCAGGGCAACGGGCAGGTTGAACAGATCAATCGACGCATCGTCGACGGCATAAAAAGAAGGCTAGGTCAGGAAGGAAAAGGTTGGGCGGACGAACTGCCAAACGTCCTATGGGCACACCGAACACTGCACAAGACCAGCAACGGTGAGACACCGTTCAGCTTGACCTACGGTACCGAAGCAGTTATTCCGGCCGAAATCGGGCTCCCAAATCAAAGATGCAAGAATTGGGAAGAAAACGAATGTGAACTCCGGTCCAACCTTGACCTGCTAGAAGAACGCCGAAACATAGCGGCAATCAAAGAGGCTCGGTATAAGAAAAAAATCAAAAAGTATTACAATGCTCGGGCTAAAATTTACAAGTTCAAAGTCGGAGATTATGTGCTCCGAAACAACGACGCAAGTCGCACCGAAACCCCCGGCAAACTAACCCCAAAGTGGGAAGGGCCATACCGAGTCAAGGAAGCCAGTGAGAAGGGCTCGTATGTGCTAGAGAAGCTTGACGGAACCCCAGTGCCTCGAACATGGAATGGGGTACACTTAAAAAAGTGCTTCATGTAAACAACCAGCTACGGCTGAGGAAGATCGCTAATTTACATTTTTAGTATTTCCAAATTTCAATATGTAAATCGGGAGGGTATTACCCCGATAACTTTTTATTTCCTTTGTAATCGGGATGTTTTTTCCCCGAACTAGTAAATAAAGCGATCTACATCTTTATAAACATAAAGATAGCATACATATAAGTTCGAACAAAATTTCTAAACGTGCACGAACGGGCCACGACCCATGCCTCGCGCTGATCGAGAAGGCTTAAATAGTTAAAAAAGAAATTAAAATCTATTGAGCAGGCGAAGCACTTCATCCGGTGCGATCGCCAAGTTAAAAGTATACGGCTAAGGTTTGGACGCAAACCGAGGCTAAGTAACTAAGTTAAAATAAAAATGACTTAACACAAAAACAGTCATTCGTTGTGCAATTAAAATTGTTTCAAGCGAAGCATACCAACGGAACACAGTGTACGATTACAAGGAAACAAAAACATTTAAACTTGAACTATATTATCATCGTCCCCAACAATGGGAAGTTTGCTTCTTTGTTGGATAACAGGTAGGGGCTCGTCTATCAAATCAGCTACCTTGTCAAGAACGGAGATATTAAGCTCATCAAAAGCTTTCACCGCAGCGTCCAGGGCACTCTGAGCTCCGGCATCGTAACCTGGAACCTCCTCCGCAGAACCAACCAGATCCTGCGCGGCCTTAAAACCCTGTTTTATCCCTTCATTCACCCCAACCGCGTTGACACTGTTGACCAGGTCAGCAACCACCTTCTCCAATTCAGGGCTTTGATGCACCAACTTCACAACCCATGCAACCCCCTCGGTCAAAAACCACTGCTTAGTGAGTTTGAGCTCCGATAATTGCGCATATGCCTCAATCATATCACGCTCGCACCGAATCAACATCCCTCTTGCTTCATCAATCGTTGTCTTATGCGACTCGATCTCCCTGTCACGAGATCTCTCTATTTCGTCTTTAGCTGCAAGGAGACGATGCTCCAAAGGATCAATAACAGTAATATATAAAAAAAGGGGGGAAGACGAGAAGGTTGTAAACGTACCATCAACCAAGCGATGGTAATCAGCCAGAAGCTGATCGTGAGACGTCTGCATCTCTTTCAGCTCGGCGGCATGCTTCATCTCTGCTCCGGTTAATTTTTTCTCCAAATCAGCAAGTTTCGACTTAGAAGTCTCCAAATCTTGAAGAGCTTTGTCACGAGCCTCATGGGCCGCAGCGGCCGAAGCTTGAGAAGACTTGGTAACTTCTTTGGCTTCCGATACCTGCCCTTTCAGTCGGTCAACTTGAGATCGCAGGGAAACCAGCTCCTGTTTCGTTTTAGATCGAACATCACCCTCGCCTTTCAAATGAGCAATCTCACGTTTAAGCTTGTGGCACAACGACTCCGACTCGACCCAACGTTTGTACGTCTCCACCACCAGAGAGTTCGACTGAGCTTGATTCAGCATCAAGGTGTTTCCAAGCTCCGGTCCGCTCATCTTGCGGTAATGGGAATGTTCTGCAGGAGTTCCCAAATGAAACAAAGACATCTTGGCCGAAAGGGCGTCCACGATCCTATCTTTATTCACCAGCGACCATTCCGGCACATACTTCTCCAAAGCATGAGCCGCATCCGCACCTTCAAAATCGCCCGAACCTAATTCCCGAGACAAGAACACAGCCTCAGTGTCATACCATAGAGGGGAGGAAGAAGCACTGTCCCCACCATCAAGCGGCGAAGAGCTTGGCCTAGACACATTAGATGCAACTCCCGTAGTAAACTTACCCGAAGAAGAAAGCACAATTTTCTTGGGGTCGGACGTGCGCAAGTCCGTAACAACCTTAACACCCCCCTTACCAAAAGACAACGGGCTCACAGGAGTTTGCAGCGGATGATCCCGCGGAGTGCGGCCCTCATGGAGATGAGCATCCAAGTTTGCTAGTACACCCCCAGCAGTAGAGAATTCGGTAACTTGGTCGTCAACGTCGAGTGTAATTGTTTTAAAATCTGCCTTCGTCCTTTTCGGCTGCTTGGCTTTTGGGTCGTTTTTAGTGGGAGCAGCCCGTTTCCTCTTCAAAGCAATCTGAGGCTGTTCACCTTCGTCTTCACCATCTCCCCCGACGTCCTCATCTTCGTTCCGATCATTATCTCCTTTCTCCCCACTAGCATGCGTCCCAGAATCTCCGACAGAAAGATGGACCCCCTCATCCTCGATAATAATTTTAGAACCGGAACCCTTCGTCATCGACGAACCAGCTTTCCGACCCCCAGCATCATCTGTCGTAACCATCGCCTGAACTTGAGCAGCTGGCGACACAATAGGGGCCGAACCTGAAGCACCTTGACAACCAGGAGCCTCCGGCTCACGAATCAGATAAAGATTTTGTTGCACGAGCTGCAAATACGGAGTATCACCCTTCGGAGTCTTAGTAGCACGAACATCCAGCTCCTGCGAATCAAAGGACTTCAACCGCAGCGCCTCCTTCAAACCCATAACTGCACAAGAAGGCAAATGATAAGTAATATCTACCAACCTAAAAAAGAAAAAGAAGGGGGCTCGAATATAAATAAGTAACACATAAACGTATAAGAGACTCTATACAACTAACCCTCTTTGTTCCACCGAAGGGTAGGATACCACTCTGGCTCGGCCCACATCGTACTGATCCGACCCATGACGAGGATGTGTTCCGGATATTTCTGTATACGTCCGGCCTCCTTTATCAAATCGGCGTATAGCTTCTCGTTATACGAAAAATCTTCAGGAAGAGGAGGCGGGAGTTTCGACTTTTTTATCCTCCACACCATGAATTCCGGAACGCACCGATCATCAACTAGAAAAAAGTGATCTTTCCAGTCCTTTATACTCGTGGTGATCCATGTGTAGCAGCAAGAACTCTTGTCCCTAACTTCAAAAGTATACCAATTTCCGGACCGGTTCAACTTGTAGAAAGCCCGGAACACATCCAAATCCGGCTCGGACCCTAAGCTACGACAAGCCAACTCAAAGTGACTGATTTTGGCAAGGCCAAAAGGATTCACTTGAGTCAAGTGTACCTCATGAAAAAGGAGAACCTCAACCAAGAACTTCGTCAGAGGCAGACGGCAGTTACAGTAGTCGAAAAAACGGGTGTAAATCCCAATCTTCCCCGGGACGAAAGGGTAGATAGGCGTATCTTTTTCCGGAAGAATAGGGTTTAGCGATTTAGGAATCGCATAACTCTCCTCATACCAGTCTAACCCCTTTTGAGTCAAGACATTAAAGCAACCAGAAAGATTGCTTTTATTCGCCATAACAGAAAAAAGAACTTACTAACCTGAATAAGCAGATCGATGTTTTTTCTCGCCAAGAAAGATGAAGAAAGGAAGAGAGGAAGATGAAGGATAGAGGTATAAAGTAAAAAGTAAAATCGAGAAATCACCTCTTCCCTTTTTATAGGGATATGAAACCGCCTCAAACGCCCCAATCAAACGACGACACGTCATGATAACTGACGCACACCAACCGTCACATCGGGCGGAAAATTTAAAACGACTGACAGTCACCAATCTTAGATCACCGCCCAATTTCAAAATTTTAAAACCGCCAAGCAAAAAGACCGTGAACTCCAGAACACTTTGACAAATAGTTCGACATTTTTGCTAAACAAACATTGCGAACTAGGGGGACTTGATGAGGATACGTCCCTAACCGGACCGAATCATGGCTACAAACAGATCGGACCGGGCCTTGCACCACGAAACGAACCGGACCCTACGATGGTCCGGTGTAACTAACTAGGCCCCACCTCCATAACCGTCATGACAGCGACTGGTCCGACCCTAACTAACTCGCCACGTCAGCACACCCAAAAGCTATAAATACCCCGCCAAAGCCTCCAGCAAGGGGTAATCGCTACTCTCTCTCTCCCTGACTTATTTCCTCCTCACAAATACTTATTCTCACGCCCGAGCTTGGTCACAGAGAGGCCCCCCTCCCCGTGACGAGGCTAACGGCGTGCTTGTCTCTTGTGATCTTGCAGGTCTCTTATCGGATCGTCTGAAGTTCTACTCTGGCCAGTTCGCATCAACTGGTTTTTGAGTCTTCACTTCACAAATACATTCAATGATTCACATGACAATATGAATGTGGCCGACAAAGAAATCAAATTACAAACCAATGATTGGGCCGGTAATGTAAAGAAAGATATGATAGGGCCTTACAAAGCACTTATGATGATAACAGACTTCTAATAATCAAACAATCTTATTGGTTGTTTACACTTAGTTGGGCGGCACTTATGAATTTGTCATCTATTATTAAACTCACATGCATAATGAATATAGTGGCCGACACACATTTAAGTAATTCAATTCAGACATGCAATTTATTGGATTGTTGATTGGGCCATTTTATATATTACATGTAATCGATGATGTATTCACATGCAATACTGATAAAGATGTCTGATAAAGTCTGATTTATGTTGACAAAAAGTGGTTGTATTGTTAGCCGATAGGATGAATGATACGGTGACACTGCTAGCCGATCGAGGCAGCTGGCCGATCGAGGTAGCTGGCCGATCGAGGCAGCTAGCCGATCCAGGCAAATGTTCGTATGATAAAACTTCCTAGCCGATCGGCTAGAGTCAACAAGTCAACGTCTTAATGAAACACGTGGGCCAATCGATTAGAAGTCTTAGTGAAACAAGTCAACAAGTCTCAAAATTGTATCAGAAAAATCACGTGGGCGGCAAGAACTTTATATAACAATTAGAGATGTTGGTCGATCGATTGGGCTAGCCGATCGGCTGGGCTAGCCGATCGGCTGACATCCATCTTCAACATCAACATCAACAGTAAACATGTTTGAACAACTTTTTCGAACACAAAATTTCAGATTTCTCTCAAACGGCTTGGAATTTAGATCTGAAAATTTGTAGGATTATAGATCAACTGATTACGCACAACATATCAAAAAAATCACCAATTTTTAACCGTGAAAAGTCGTTTAATTTTGCGATTTTCAGATAAAAACGTGAAAGAGATGAAGAGTGAAGAAATTTTGACAAATCTGAGTGAAATCGACTCTGAATCTGATGAATTTCTGTGCGAATTCGTGCGTTTGATCCGTGCAATCGAGCTCCTGCTCTGATACCACTTGTTAGGACCGGTTTGACTCCGAAACGATTGTGTATGACACGTTCGACGTGTGGAATCCGTGAACGTGAACGACCGAAACACACGAGATGTACTCAATCTGTGATTCTATAGAAACGTATGAAAGTGTACAAGCAACACGAATCACCTTTTGCCTTTCTCTCTCTACTTTCTCTCTCTAGCTTCTCTCTCTAACCTCTCACCTCCAAAGCTCCAAATGGCAAAAGTTCTAAATGAGAACCCTAATGGTTCTATTTATAGGCCAAAGGTGATAAGGAATCTTTCCTTATTTACAATAATGCCACCTTGCCTTTTAGTAACAAGATATTACATTATAATCACGAAAGTTCTTCTGTTTCTGCTACGAACGGAAATGACGGAGGCGATAGACATTACTGCACTAACACCGCACTTGCCCATGTGCATGTTTAGTGTTAGTAGAATATTGTGTTTTATAAATTTAAAACTTGACTGATGTGTAAAATGGGCTTAAAATATCAATAAAAATCATAACACCTTACACACACCATATCCTTTAACGATTTTTGCACTTTGGGCATTTTAAGATAGTATCTTTAAGTTATAGTAGTAGGCCCCCTTCCAGGCAGTGTTACCCTCAAGCTATTGGTCTGAGTCAGCAGGGATACAGTTCCGCAAGGTCGGATTTTTGAATCATAATTAAGTAAGTTATTAATGCGAAAAGTGGTAGGCCCCCTTATAGGCAGCGTTGCCCAACCATTGGTCTGAGTCAGCAAGGATACAGTCCCACATGGTCGGTTTAAAGTTTTAATAGTAGTTTATAGATAAGGGATTCAAGCGGTTTCTTACTTCTCCTAAGGCGAACAGTACCACCCACTCGTGAAGTCTTACTAAGCTTGTACCAGGTTCTCGCAGAATCTATACACTGAACGAGACAGAGAATTACCCAACCACCCTTCTAACCCCCTTCCAAGTAGTTAACGTGCTTTATATAGACCGTAAAGACACGAATGTGTGAATCAACAACACATGAAGAATGGTTAAATAAATTCGCCTTCAATATAAAAAAAACTAGTTATCAAAGTCATTAATACATATCAATCAATCAATCATACCCAGTAAAATCCCACAAATAGCAAAGCTATTGGTAGGGTTTGGGGAGGGTGGGATGTAGGCACACCTTACCTCTACCCCTAGGGATAGAGAGGCTGCTTCTAGTGAGACCCTCGGCTCCAAAACACCTAGGAAAGAAATAAATAGAACATGAGGTGTGTGTGTGTGTGTGTATGAAGCTTGTTGGTGCATATTTGTGACAACAGCTTAGATTTGGTCTTTGGATATCTTGTAATTAGTTAAACGATAAACAGTTAGCGGGTTTAGCTTTGTATTAGTGAGATAATAGAGTTTGGGCTAAACTAAACCCAATTGGATGTAGGGGGGACGAATTGGGCCTTGCCCATGTAGGAAACCCTAGTCCAATTAGTAAACCTTGTGTTATATAAACAAGGTTAGGCTTTAGGGTTTAGGTTAATCAGTTAATCAGCCAAAACAGTTGTGTAAGAGATTGAATTTCGTGAGAGCATAGCTTGGACGAAATTAGGGTTGGTTAGGGATCTTGATTGATTGTAATCAGCTTTGATAGATAATCAATAAAGATCCGGATTGAAAGTGAACTGTTGTTTCTATTTCTACACGATTTCTGCTATATTCTGATCAAGAGGATTCCGCACTCTTGATCGGATTGACAATTTTGTGAAGATCCATACACATCAAGGGGACTTACAATTGGTATCAGAGCATTAGGCTCTTGAAAGCTCGGTTCAGAATTTGTTGCTGTAGAATTCGGGTGGATTGGCTTAAAATTTTTGAAAATTTTTTAAAACCTGAATTAGGGTTTCGAAAATTTTTGGGTTTTGAGTTATTTTCGAAAGTTGTTTTTAATCAAAATTGGTTGTTTTGATCTTTTGGTTTGTTTGTTTGTTGATTTGAAGGTTTGGAGGACAGTTCTTGGTTGATTGTTTGAAGAATTTTGGGCTGAAAAGGATTGAAGATTCGAAGATTGTTCTTCATGTTCTTCGTGTTCTTCGCTAAGTTCATAAATATTTTCGAAAATTGCTACTGATTTGGTTGCTCAAATTTTGCAGGAAATTGATATGAAATCAGAATAAAATCTGAAAATTTCGGAAAAGATTTGATCAAATCTGGCGGATTTGCTACTGCTTGCTGAACAAGATAGTTAAATTTGCTGAGAAACCAGAGAATTTAACTGACCAGCGAACTACTCTGGCGAATTTAACAATTACATTGATCTGTCCCAGCGAATTTAACTGACCTGCGTACTTGTCGGCGAACTTAAAATCCAAAGGCGACTTTGGTAACCGTAAATTTTCCTCAGCGAAAATATTACGAGTTTCGGGGACTTTACCAGTCAGCGAATTTACCAGCGAATTTGACTTGACCAGCGAAATTAACTGATCAATGAACTTGAACATCTCAGCGAACTAGGCTAGCAAAATTAACCAGTTTGACCAGCAAGCGAATTTAGGGCAGCGAAATTAACAGCATACAACGAATTTATCAGCATAATTAAGGGGTGGAATTTTCGTTGGCAAGCGTCGGAAAAATTTCAGTGTTTTGAAAATAGAAATTGATCCGCACCTCGTTTGACAGAACCGTCTGAACCGTCTGCACCGTTGGATTTCTCTGGAATATCCCGAAATCGGTTTTTGACATTATATATCATTGGATTCGTCTTCTCGAGACGATTCTAAAGGTGTAATTTGGTAACCACTGTTTTCGGAGATATTTTGTACGGTTTTACCAGTCTGTTACGTTTAAAATGTCGAACATGGCCAACTTGAATGCTCCTAAGATGATGAAGGTGGAGAACTATCTTACTTGGAAAAACAGCTTCAAATCCTTCATTATATCTCAGGATGCAAGGATGTGGACTTGTATAATAGATGGATATGTTGCTCCTACACGTCATGTTGAAGGAAGAGTGAAAGTGATCTCTTATGATAAGATGGATGAATCTGAGAAACTTATGGTTAATGCTGAAAAGAAAGCTTTAGCAGTGATCAAGATGTCCTTGCCTGAGGGAATTAAACATACCATCAAGCACTGTGGGACTTCTTATGAGCTGTGGAAAGCTTTAGAAAAACGTTATCAGAGTTCATCAAGACAGCGTGTAGGAGGTCATGCTTTAGATGAAGAAGCAGATGCTGTGAAAGAAGAAGGCTCAAATGATAGTAGTGTTCATCTGGAAGATAATAAGAAGGCTACTCAGGCATTCATGGCAGAGATAGTGCATGAGGCTGAAACTACTGTGAGTGATGCTGAATCTCAAGTGGAGAATACTGAAGCAAAAGTGGATGCTGAAGTCGAGAAAGAGAGTGAAGCTGAACAGGTTGTTGCTGATGAAACTACAGAAGTTCATGAGGAAGAGGTAAAATCTAATTTTGTATGTTTAAGATGTTGTGAACTACAGGGTGAGGTTGACAGATTGTCAGCTCAAAATCAAAGTCTGGTGAGCGAGATGTTTAGCATAAAAGAGTCAAGTTTTTTTGCTAAAAGAAATGAATCTCTATACTTGAAGAAGATAAAAGGTTATGAAAGTGAAATCGAAGCTTTAACATGCAAATTAAACGAAAAACTTCAAGTAATAGACTTAGCTCACGAAATGATGGCTGAGAAAACAAAAGAGAATTCTGAAAAATGCAAAGAGTTGTCAGATGCACAACTCAAAATTATTGAATTTGAGCAAAAATAAAGTCAATTAAGAGATTCGTCTTTTGTTATGAAACACATGATGGGTGGGTTAAAGAAGAGTAATGACAAGACCACTGTGGGCTTCCAGGGCTTTAATGAAGTCCCACCTCCTCTTAGTCATGACTATTCTTTCCTCCCTGATGAAGATGAGCTAGCAGCCTATATGTCAACTGCACCAAGTAGTTTCGGATCGACATCAAGTCAAGGTGAAGGGTCTGAGAGTGGTGATGCTAAGAAGAACAATAACAGACAACTTTTGAAAAAGCAAAATTCACATCCTAAGAGCAAAGACCAAACTTTTGTTAAAAAGATTAATTTTGTTCAAGGTAGTGATATGAAAAATGAAACCGCTGTTATTGAAAAAGAATCAAATGTAGAGTTTGCTAAAAATAAGAACATAGAAAAATCTGAAATTAAGCAAACTGGACAAAATTCTTCCAAGGCATCATCACCATCAGATAAGGGATCTACCTCAGAGACTCCAGCAAAGAAGTCTTTGAAAAGGAGATCGTGCTTCAGGTGTCACATAAAGGGACATGTAGCCAGCTGCTGTCCTAACAAAAACAGTGAAGCACAAATGAGTGACAAACAGAGAGGAAAATTACCACAGAAGGAAGGTGATAGTGAGGAGAAAGGTTCAAATTCTCCAAAGAAATCTGTTCCTAAGCAACCACAAAATGTTGCTATTGGTGTAGATAAGGCTGAAAATGGAACTCCACAAGTTCCACATTTTCAAAGAAATCAACAAAGATTTCAGCCTAGATCTCCACCAAGCAGATATTAGAGACCTAAAAGCAGTTCACCTAGAATGAACAATTTTAATGGAAATACAAATAATTTCAGAAGTTAAGGTCAATATCAAAATCGATACCAAAATAATGGTGGTCGAACTTTTTATAACAATGGCTTTAGAAATTATAACAATCAAGCTTCTTGGAATAACAATTCAAGGTTTCAAAATCAAAATTTCCAAAGGTCAAATTGTCCAAATGTATATAGGAACCCTCAGGACCAAAGGCCTAGTGGAAATCAAAATCAAATTCCATCAACAGGTCTAAGATCCAAGACTCCAGTTAGGAGTAATGGATATTGGATGGATGTTCCGGTGGTTGGTGAATTTGGATGACCCAAGACCATTAAGGCTTGGGTCCCCCAATCTAACTAATTTTTAAGTTAGTGTGTGCAGGAGCTGCTAAGGAGGATTATCAACTTATGTTGATAGTGGCTGCTTCAGGCACAGGACGGGGGATGTGAGATTGTTGATATGTATATATTTTAAATAATTTAAATTGAAGTTCAAAGTGCTGAGTCGACACAGAGGATAACCTGGCAGATCTTTATACTAAAGCATTTGACAGGGCTCGCTTTGAACATTTAGTCGAACTCAACGGGATGAGGAATCCTGAATAACTGGTTTTTCATAAGAATTTTGTAAATAGTTTACTGCTTTTTCTAAAAAATCAAAAATACAAAAAAAAATTGAAAAATCAAAAACATAAAAAAAAATTGAAAAATGAAAAATGAGATTTCACTGTGTGAAAAAGAAGAAGTGATAGTACATTGGCAAGTTAGACTGTCACACTGAAATTGAATCAAAATTGCTTAAGTGTGATAGCAGCTTCATTATACGATGTACCAGTAGGCAAAAGCATGAAATAATCAACTTACCAATGTGATATAAACTTAAATGAACTGATTATGAGTGGGGAACACATCAGTGGTGCATGGTTTAATGACCTAAATTCTTGCGTTGATAGATTGCCAAAATCTGAAGTTTTGGGTCTTTATACTATTGTTTCAACTAGGGATATCTTGGCTGTCTGTCTGTTAGAACTAAAATTGTACATGACCCCAGGAAAGAAAGTCACTTGGAATTAGCTCATTTCTATTTGAATGTCTGTATATTTCCCGATACACACAATTTTGATCTGATTCTGAAATCTTCCCTGAAAAAAGTCGTGTACCTCCTCTGCTGCATCCAGATATATGTTGACCTGGAGGTGCTAGGCAACGACAGCTTCTGCTGCATCCAGATACATGCTGACCTAGCTGTACGTTGTCGCGCTATAGATCTAATACACCCGAAAGAGGCCCTCTAGTGCCCAAAAGAAACCCAAGAAACCTATATCAAACTGAGAAAATCTCATTTGATCTGTATATTATACCATGTCTACTAAAGATCTATTCTGTTCTCTTCTCAACCTATTCCCAGTTAAGATTTCAGAAATCGGGATTGGACTTGTGAAATATGTGGTAGGGAAGATACTTGCATGATAGAGTGTGCTGTTTATATTTCCAGGATTTGATTAGTATTTATTTGGGTGTTCATAGTTAAGCAATCAAAACATGATAACACATATTATATGCAGATCTAGACACCGTCATGATATCTTAAAGGATGAATTCAGTATACTCACCTACTACGATGAATCTTTGTGCATACCTTGATCGTGGGGTATATCCTGAAGTGGGACACGCTCATATTTCAGAAAATAAAATTACCTTAACGTATCATATGGTAATGGTACTTGAAATGTTCATGCATTTTGTTTAAGAGGACAAACATACTGGTAATCGTCTTGAACTGCTTTTCACCAGAAATTAAACAAAAAAAATTATCTAATTGTGTGAAACAGTTTTATTGAGCTGATATGATCTTCTTACCGGTGATTCTCACAAAAATAGAGTGTTTATTGCTTTTGTTATTTACTTGCTTTCAGAAAATATAAAAAATCCAAAAATAGTGTCATTTTCTTTTTAAAATTCTTAACGTACGGAAAACTGTTATTCTTGGAGGAATTGTTACTGATAGGGGGAGACGGTGTTAGAAAGTGAGTTCAAAATTTTAAATCATGCAGGTTCTTGTGTGTTGAACAAAAAGTTTTGTGTGTTGATGATGAGTTGAAAATGCTTAATCTGTGATACAGTTAAACTATCTCTTGAATAATAATAATTTATTTAACTTTGTTGAAAAATTCTTATGGTTTCTCGAGATATTTGTTTTATAGTATACAGATTGAAGCAGTTTGTTGCTGAGAAGTTGCTGTGAAATGTGAAGATGAGAGTTTGATTGGATGCATGGTAGAACCTCCTTTCTATATTGCAGACAAAGATTGAAGAGTTTGAAGATTGCTGTGCAAATGCTAAACTGGAGTTTACTCAAGTGCTAACATGTTTGAAGCTTTGGTGATTGGATGCATCAGCTTAGGGGGAGTCTGTTGCTGACAGAAGCTATTGAAGCTGAAGCTATCCAAAGACCAAAGACAGTGCAAGATTACTTGAAGATTGCAAGAAGACCGAAGACAAAGTTTTGACTGAAGACAAAGTTTTTATGAAGCAATTGTCAAGGGGGAGTTTGTTGGTGCATATTTGTGACAACAGCTTAGATTTGGTCTTTGGATATCTTGTAATTAGTTAAACGATAAACAGTTAGCGGGTTTAGCTTTGTATTAGTGAGATAATAGAGTTTGGGCTAAACTAAACCCAATTGGATGTAGGGGGGACGAATTAGGCCTTGCCCATGTAGGAAACCCTAGTCCAATTAGTAAACCTTGTGTTATATAAACAAGGTTAGGCTTTAGGGTTTAGGTTAATCAGTTAATCAGCCAAAACAGTTGTGTAAGAGATTGAATTTCGTGAGAGCATAGCTTGGACGAAATTAGGGTTGGTTAGGGATCTTGATTGATTGTAATCAGCTTTGATAGATAATCAATAAAGATCCGGATTGAAAGTGAACTGTTGTTTCTGTTTCTACACGATTTCTGCTATATTCTGGTCAAGAGGATTCCGCACTCTTGATCGGATTGACAATTCTGTGAAGATCCATACACATCAAGGGGACTTACAAAGCTACCAATATAACATGAGTGGTGAAGGAGCGCATGGTAAACAAGACAAATATAACAACACAAACAGCCTATACACATAGATACATATCTACGACCATACACTACACCTAAAAACACAATTAAAAGGAGCCAAAGATTCGAAATCAAAAAGTAACACATAAAAGATTTGTCTTCACCAAGTGATGTAAGAGTTTAGCCAAGCATGGCCTTTGTTTGACAAGAACTCTTACGATCGCTCTTAGATCCGAGACTACTACACACTCTAAATGATGGAAGATGGATGATGGTGGTGGGTGTCGGTGTTGTAGTGGTGGTGGATTGGTGGCAAGTGTGAGAGAATTGGTTTGCTAAGGGATGGATTGGAATGGAACCAAGCACCCCTATTTATAGCTGAAGTCAGACAATCAACACGGCCCGTGCCCGCCTGGCACGGCTCCGTGGCCATCCTTCTCTCTCTTCCTCATTAACTGCAGTGTCAGGTCTTGTACTAACACGGCCCCGTGCGTCAACGGCACGGCCCGTGGCCATTATACTTGCTATACTATCTCAGATTCTGCGACTCTCAGAGTTGACCACTCCCTGTGTTACCTTAGCACGGCCCCGTGTTGGTATGTTAGGTTTGTCCTTTGTTGTGTCTTCAGAGAATCTTGACTGGGCATGGCCCCGTGCCAAAGCTTCTGATCTTCTTATTTTTGTTGGTTTGGATGTGGATGGGGGCTTGACGAGTCGTTTCAATCCTCCTTCTTTGTACTTATGTTGGTTTTTGTTGTTATTTTTCTCCTTTTGTGCGTTTAAGCTCTTTTGGTTCTGTAAATTAAAAAGGAACAAAGAAACATGTTTTTTCCAACATTAGTACCGAAAAAGGGTTGATTTTACGTCGTATTTGATATAATTTATATGTTGTATTTTACGCACATCAGCGGTCTCCAATATGAATTGCTATGGGGACTTTTTGAGGGTTGTTACATTCAATTTTTAGTTTTTCTGGTTATGAACAAGGGTTTACTAAAATTGGTGAATTTTCTGTTTTTTCAACAATGGTTTGATGTTTTTCTCTTCAAAACACTTCTACTATCTACTACTAACAAGATCTAAGAAAAAATTTCGGATTGACAAGGGTCAAGTTCAAGAACCCTAGATTTTTTCCCAAATCTTGATGTTATTCAACATGCAAATCATTAATCGAACTAATCTAGATGTTAGGAACATACCTTGCGGGAGATTTGTGTAAAGAAATCGTTGAAAAGTGGCAGGAGTTAGCCGGGAACCGTCGGTGCAGAGAAACGATCCGTGTTGGTTATGAAAATGAAAAGACTGAAAAGGGGGTTTTATCCTTTCTACAGGTCAGGCACGTCCCCATGTCTTGGTGCCTTTTTTTAGAATAGAATTTTAGTTATTGTCGTTTCTCTATCCACTTGGTTCCTCAACTTGTCTTACCTATCATGAAGACTTTTTGGCAAGATCTTTTCACAATGTACTTACAAGATGGATTATTATAACAAAATAATAAAAATATTTACAAGCAGTTTTTATTATCCGATTACTTATCTATCTCTCGTATGGTTATTTTCGTTTCTTCATCTTCGAGGAATCCTTCATAGAATTTAAGCGTTTAGCCATTTACTTTTAATGGTTTTCCGTTAGGAGGCTTAACATCTATGGCACCGTGCGAATAGACCTTGGTGATGGTAAAAGGTCCGGACCATCGAGACTTGAGTTTTCTAGGAAACAGACGTAGCCTAGAGTTAATGAGGAGTACTTGGTCTCCTTCTCTTAATTCCTTAGATCCGCTTATATATTTATCTTGTAATCTTCTTGAGCATTCCTTATAGATTTCTGAGTTGGAATATGCTTAATTTCTTAGTTCATCTAACGCATTTAACTAGTGTAAGTGATCTCTTCCTGAATTCTCTTGATCTAAGTTTACATTTTATAATGCCTAATATGCCCTATATTCAATTTCTACTGGGAGGTGACAGTTTTTTTTCCATAGATGGGCATATATGGTGTGGTACCTGTTGGTGTTTTATAAGCTTTTCGAAATGCCCAGAAAGCATCGTCTAGTTTGTTTGCCCATTCTTTTCGGTTTTGACCCACAATTTCTTCTAAGATTATTTTTAAACCTCGATTGGTCACTTCGGCTTGGCCATTGGTTTGAGGATGATAAGCAGTTGAGAGAAGGTGAGATACCCCATATCATGTTAGAGCTTTTTCCATTTGCATATTGCAAAAATGGGTTCCTCTATCATTGATGAGGGCTTTTGGAGTGCCGAAACCAAAGAATAATTTTTTTCAAGACTTTTAAAACCACTCTTTCATCATTGGAAGGAAGAGCTTCGGCCACGGTCCATTTAGAAACATTGTCGACAGCCACAATGATGTATTTGTTTCCTCTTCATGGTGGAAATGGTCCCATAAAATCCAAACCCCAAACATCAAAGATTTCACAAATGAGAATGTTGTTTTGTAGAATTTCGTTTCTTCTCGAGATGTTACCTGCCTGTTGGCATGAATCACAAGTTTTGACTAATACATAGGCATCTTGTGTATTGTTGGCCTGTAAAATCCTGCATCATACACCTTTCGTGCGGTGCTGGCTACTCCAGGATGTCCTCCACATGGTTCTTCGTGACAATGGCGAAGAATTTTTCTTGCTTCACGAACATGGACGCATCGTCAAATGAGTTGGTCAGCACATATTTTGAAAAGATACGGGTCTTCCCAAAAAATAGTGTTTTACATCAGCGAAGAACTTTTTTCGTTGATGATGTGACCACCCTTTGACAAGAGTGCCACTAGCTAAGTAGTTTGCATAGTCTGTGTACCTAGGTTCTTTTCTATATTCTACCATTTCTAAGGATTCTGTGGGGAATTTTTCATTGATGAGCTCTTCTCGAGTCTTATCCAGAGCATGGTCTTCAAGAAGAGATAGGTAATTAGCAGTAGTGTTTTCAGCTCTTCTCTTGTCTGTTATTTCAATGTCGAATTCTTGAAGGAGGAGAATCCATCTGATGAGACGTGGTTTAGCATCTTGTTTTTTGAAGAGGTACCGGATAGCAGCATGGTCTGTGTAGACTATAGTTTCAGAGAGCACAAGATAGGAATGAAATTTATCAAATGCAAATACTACTACTAGTAACTCTTTTTCAGTGGTTGTGTGTAGTTTTCTTAAGCGTCGTTAAGAGTTTTACTAGCGTAACATGTGGGATGGAAATATTTTTCCTTTCTTTGTCCCAGGACTGCTCCAACTATAAAATCGCTGGCATCGCACATGATTTCAAAAGGTAGTTTCCAGTCTGGTGCAATCATGATTGGTGCCTAGACTAGCATATCTTTAAGGGCAAGAAATGTCGTCCTGCAATCCTTATCAAAGACGAACGGGGCATCTTTTTCAAGTAGCTTGGTTAGAGGTCGAGATATTTTGGAAAAGTCTTTGATAAATCGCCTATAGAGTCCGGCATGTCCTAGGAAACTTTGGATGGCTCGAACGGATGATGGAGGAGGTAGTCCGGAAATTATATCGATTTTTGCACGATCTGTCACACCCACAAAATACCACATGCGGAATCACCGCGGGACGTGTGACGTACCAGGATCCAAGCCACCAATCCATTGAACCATTAACAATAATATAAGTAAAAGCATTCGATTCATTTCATAATAAGAATCCAAGTCAAAGTTAAAACCAAAGTAAACATTCAGCGGAAGCATATGGTAAATCGTTAAACAACTGTTTAAAAATAAGTGCTCAAAATCAATGTATCAAATATCCAAGAGTCTCGATCCATGACCTCTCTAGCACTCCCAGATAGCAAGTCCATAATTAGAAATCTAACGACCTGCAAGCATGCAGACAAGTGTGTCAGACGACGCTGGTGAGTTCAAAGTTTGTTATCGTGTTTAGTTACCAGTTACTAGTTTAAAACGTTTCACAGATTCATCGTTGTTAATCACACGCTTACCGCCGATGGCTCCAGATTAATTGCCCTAAACCCCATTGCCTCTATCAAAGCAATGGTCAAGATGGGGGTCACTAGTTCACTCCTGACCTCCTCGGTGTGGAGTGAGGGTGCCAAACCTAAGTAGCGCTACTAACTAGCACCCTGTTGCCCTACAAGCAACGATCGGTAGGAGGGACTTGAATGATAGATACATACATGTATTAACCAACAACTCAGGTTTAACATTCCAGTCATACCCATTACCCGACATTCCCTTCCCGAAACGTTTACCAGATGTCCCCAACCCGGGACGCATGCTTGGAAAAAGAGCAGTGAACTCACCTTGGTTTGATCGGTATGTTAAATTACCCTTCCAGTTGGTCAAACCCAAACCCTATCGTGGTTACCAATCATTATTAGTTACGAACTCAGACTAGTCACATACATGCACACAATGAATCACGTTTTCATATACAATTTGCATCTAGCACAGGATCACCGATTATCATACATCCAACACTTTGTCCTATACGTACCCACATCCCATGCACAACATGTAATAGCACACAATAGTTACAATCATGCGATAGCATACAACACTTACAACATGCAATAGTAGATAACAGTTAGCTGGGCTTTCTACCAAAGCCCAACAGACTTCCCCTCAGCGAAAAGCCCTTTCAACGAAAGTCCTCCACTGACGAAAGTCCCCACTTTCGTCAGCATCCCCGATGACGAAACTCCCAACTTTCGTCAACACCCCAGTTGACGAAACATCTAACTTTCGTTGGGGACTATTATGATGAAACTCTAGCACAGTTTCGTGGCCACAGAAACATCAGTTACAGCATGTTTACAGGATCACATGACAGTTTCATTACCAAGTTCACAGCAATCTTAATTATTGACAGTTTCGCAACAATCTTAATCATTGTCCACCATCATAATCAATAACCCAAATATTAACACTGATGACAATGATATACATCAATATGGATCCACACATGATATTAGACGTTGATTAAGACCGATTACCTATTCGTAATCACCAGTTTCCATCGTTAATCCCTAAGTCATCATGAGTATGTTCGGTCACGATTTCAATATAATCAATAACATTCTTATGTCAATCTGATTATCATTACAAGTTAAACACAATCATCAACATACCCTAATCACACAGAATCACAGAATCATAGCAGCAAACACAGAATCATAACACACCAATAATGAGAGGACACTAACCGTGTACCGAAAGATCTTAGGTTAATTGAGACAGAATACTTCGTGATCTATTGATTGCCATCGCACAAGATTTCTGGAGAAGGAGCCTTAGGGTTTGTTCTTATGACAATAGGTTACAAGTAGGTTATTATACAAAACAAGTTGGGCCGCGAATGAGTTTGGGCCTAAGGCCTTCCCGGCGAAACTCCCTAGTTTCGTCGAGCTTGAGGATGGCAAAACTGTCACACCCCCAAAATCCACACGCGGAGTACTACCGCTTGGGAGCGTGACTGACCAGGATCAAGCTGCCAATCATATAGAACAATGTATATAGTAAAAGTAAATGTCATTAAACCAAACCCATCCATATGAAAGGTGTTCAAAACATAAGTAATAGTTCAACGTCTAGCGGAAGCAAATAAGTAAAAGCCCAATCATAAATAAGTATGTAATGTCATAACGTTCAATCATAGCATTCACGATCCTTGTCCACAACGACTTGCTCCTCCCTGTGCAAGCTCCATATGTACCTAAGGTCCTGCAAGGCATGCAGCAGAGAGTCAACAACTAGTTGAGCGAGTTCACAGAAAGTAAGTTCGTAGCAGTAATTCGTATGTTCATTTAGTGTGGGCTTCCCACGTATGTATGTACTAATAGTGGGGGTTTCCCATGATTATATTTATTACTAATGGGGGCTTCCCATGTTTATCCTTACTAGACTATTGTAACCATGTGTTCTTTTTAATCCGAGAACAGGAATACGTACAAGGTCACGTAGGTTTTACGTGAGTGCCCTTCCCCGAGGACAGTGGTACGCGTGGGGTTTACGTAGGTTTTACGTAAGTGTCTTTCCGACCCGGAAGACAGTAGTAGGTATGAGTTTACGTAGGTTTTACGTAAGTGTCCTCCCGACCCGGGAGACAGTGGTAGATACTAGTTTACGTAGGTTTTACTTAAGTGTCCTGACTAACCTGAGGACGATGGTATATAGTCTAGCAATAGTGTAAGTACGAGTAATTATCCATTTCAAATCTTCCAACCCAATTCCCAACCCGGGAATCCCATGCCTTGGCTGTGTGAACTCACCTTGGTTTGCTCGGTATGTTATTGCTTCTAGGGTTAATTAATGTTTAAGTCCGTTACTCACGACCTAAGGTACATTGCACATAAATCCAAGATAAGTGATTTCATTCAATTAGGGTTTTCGTATCTTTAACATCAGTTGTAATCCGTGTGAGGGTGGTGTACAGAATGATATGACGAGATTGTTCACACATACAAGATCATGCAATTCCATTCAATAGCATACAGTCATATACAGAACATACATAACATATGGAATTCAGTCTATGCATCTCAATTGAAAGTCTTGTATCATCAGAAGTCAGACATCATAAATCATATTGTGACATTATAACTTTCAGTCATACAATCAGGGTAACATCATGTTTAAATCGCAGAGGTTGGACACAACATCACAAGCAAAAGATCAGACAACACTCCAAGGTAAGAAATTCGGACCCTAGGGTTTACTCCCTTCAAAACTCGGACAAGGTGGCCAAAACTCTGACTTATCTTTCCCTAGGTTAAAACTCGGACAAGTGTGAGAGTTTTGGGGCTATGAAACTCGGACAGGGGGGTGGGGATCTTCAAAAGGTCGGACAAAGGGGGAGGGGGTTGAAACTCGGACCAAGGTAACACTAGAAAGTCGGACAACCCTCCCCTTTAACAAAACTCGGACCCCCCTAATGTTACATCAAAAAGTCAGATCCCCCTTGTGCATAATGTTCGGACCTCCATAAACAAGCCAAAAGTCGGACCCTTATTAAACAAACAAAGGTCGGACCTTTGTTAAACAAGCAAAGGTCGGACAAGGCCACCCCTACAAACTCGGACTCTCATATGGGTTAATAAAAGTCGGACACATTGGACACATATTATTCGGACCTTATGTGGACTTAAAGTTCGGACCACACAATGTAAGGGAACCTCGGACTAGATAATCATCACAATATTCGGACTATATTATGCATAAAGAGGTCGGACTAGTTAACATCATTATGCGTGCATTTGAACAGTTACGTTTCTACGATTACAACCCTAATTTCATACACTGGCGATCGTTGTAATCCAATTATCAATCACAATTCTAACATATCATTTATCTTAATCATCAAGCAATCGATTATACGACTAATCAACATCATTATCACAATAATCAGAATCCAAAACAATAATCACAGAACATCATATGAAGAACTAGGGTTTACAAGGATTACAAGAATCAAGGATTGATAACAATCAAATAATCAACAAACATTTACCTTGTATTGATTCTAGAGAAAGTGTGGAATCAAGGTGATTAAGAACTTGTGCCAATGATGATGATGATTGCCAGAGAAGATCAGAGCATAAGCAAGTACGTGTTTTGGGTTTTGTGTAGTGATTAGTGAATGATTAGGGTTTAGAATGATTAGAGTTTCACTAATTACTCCATACATCCCTAAGTATCATATTTTACAATAGTACACCATCTCAAACAATTTCACAGTTTCACCACCAATTCATACATTTGACAAATCTTTCATAAATAACACATAATCATGCTCAAATACAATATACTCAACTGAATCCAAATGTTACAGTTTCGCAGCAACTAATTATGCAAATAAACCACTAAACAAACAATGAACGTGTAATAATTGCGAAAATAGAATCTTGGAAACTCGAGTTGTCACATTATCCCCAACTTGAAAGAAATTTCGTCCCGAAATTTAGCATGCGGTTACTGAGGAAGCTAGGTAAGTTATATCGTTTACTGGTTTTCCTGGGGTGTCACATCATCCCCCCGTTGATTTGGAATTTCATCTCGAAATTCTGCAGTAGTAGCTTCAGACTCAGTAGTGGTTGCACGGTTTTCGAATAACTGGGGATACTTGAGTTTCATTTGATCTTCTCGTTCCCAGGTATACTCTGGGCCACGACGGGAGTTCCAACGAACTCGTACAAGAGGTATTCTAGTGTTCTTGAGGACCTTGACATCCCGGTCCGTGATTTCAACTGGTTCCTCGACGAACTGCAACCGCTCGTCGATAGTGAGTTCCTTAAAAGGAACTATGAGGGTCTCATCTGACAGACACTTCTTCAGATTCAACACGTTGAATACGTTGTGAACTACACCGAGTTCAGCTGGTAGGTTTAGTCTGTAGGCTACTTTGCCTATTCTTTCACGGATTTCGAACGGTCCAACATACCGTGGATTGAGCTTGCCCCGTTTACCAAATCGAACCACACCCTTCCAGGGTGAGACTTTGAGTAGTACTCGATCCCCAACTTGGAATTCGAGCGGTTTTCTGCGTTTGTCAGCGTAGCTTTTCTGGCGATCACGAGCTGCCGCCATGCATTGTTGTATCTGTGCAATTCGTTTAGTAGCGTCAACTACCATTTATGGACCTGTGATTTGACTATCCCCCACCTCTGCCCAACAGAGAGGTGACCGGCATTTACGTCCGTACAATGCCTCGAATGGAGCGGCTTGAATGCTGGTGTGGTAACTGTTATTGTATGAAAACTCCACTAACGGGAGATGCTTTTCCCAGCTGTTGCTGAAATCGATAACACACGCCCGAAGCATGTCTTCTAGGGTTTGAATAGTGCGCTCAGACTGCCCATCCGTCTAAGGGTGGTAAGCTGTGCTCATGTCTAATCGAGAGCCAAAAGCCTTGTGCATTGCTTGCCATAATTCTGACGTGAATCGTGCATCGCGATCCGAGATGATAGAGGTGGGCACCCCGTGCCTCGAGACTACTTCCTTCAAGTATATGTCTGCTAGTGAGGAAAATTTGTCTGTTTCTTTGATAGCCAAGAAATGAGCAGACTTTGTGAGTCGATCTACGATCACCCAAATAGTATCATTCCCACGCTGGGATCTAGGCAGGCCAGTAACGAAATCCATGGAAATTTCCTCCCATTTCCATTGGGGTATCCTGGGTTGCTGAAGTAGGCCTGAGGGTTTCTGGTACTCTGTCTTGACTCTCGCACAAGTCAAACATCGACGTAAGTTGCAATATGGGCCTTCATGCTAGGCCACCAGTATGTAGTTCTAATGTCGTGATACATTTTATCCGAACCTGGATGTACCGAGTAGCGAGACTTATGAGCTTCATCCATCACAAGTTCTCGTAAACCGCCGTATAGTGGTACCCAAATACGCCCTGTTACATAGTAGGCGCCGTCTTCCTTTTGTTCTAATCGTTGCCTTGAGCCGCGTAAGGCTTCAGCCCTGACGTTTTCTGGTTTCAATGCTTCCACCTGAGCATCTTGAATCTGTCCAGGAAGATCAGACTGAATAGTGAGCTGCAAAGCTCGTACACGCCTGGGTAGAGTGTCTTTTCGACTGAGAGCGTCAGCCACAACATTGGCTTTGCCTGGATGGTACTTGATGGCGCATTCATAATCATTAAGTAACTCGACCCATCGTCGTTGACGCATGTTCAATTCCTTCTGCTTGAAGATATGTTCGAGACTCCTGTGATCGGTGTAAATAGTGCACTTGGTACCATACAGGTAGTGTCGCCATATCTTAAGCGCGAAAACAACAGCTCCCAGCTCTAAATCGTGCGTCGTGTAATTCCGTTCATGAACTTTGAGTTGCCGCGAAGCGTAGGCAATAACTTTATCCCGCTGCATCAATACACAACCAAGCCCATGTATCGATGCGTCACAATAGACCACAAAATCATATGTGCCCTCTGGCAATGAGAGAATAGGTGCGCTGCATAGCCTATCCTTCAGGTACTGAAAAGTCGTTTCTTGTGTATTACCCCAACGATAGGTAACACCTTTCTGCGTTAGCAATGTAAGCGGCTGTGCGATCTTGGAGAAGTCTTTGATGAATCGTCTGTAATAACCCGCCAAACCCAAGAATTGGCGTATTTCCGTTGGTGTACGCGGTGCAGGCCAGTTCCTGATCGAATCTACCTTGGATGGATCGACATGAATCCCATCCCTGTTCACCACATGGCCTAAGAAGTGGACTTTACGAAGCCAGAAGTCGCATTTTGAGAACTTGGCATACAATTGTTCATTTCGAAGAAGTTCTAAGATAAGACGTAAGTGCTGCTCGTGTTCCTCCTGACTCTTGGAGTAGATCAGAATGTCGTCGATGAAAATGATGACGAACTTGTCAAGATAGGGTTTGCACACCCTGTTCATTAGATCCATGAAAACTGCAGGCGCGTTCGTAAGCCCGAATGGCATGATTAGAAACTCGTATTGGCCGTAGCGAGTTCTAAATGATGTCTTAGAGATGTCCTCATCCCGGACTCTCAGCTGATGGTAACCAGACCTTAGATCAATCTTGGAGTAGTAACTCGACCCTTGCAACTGGTCGAATAAGTCGTCAATACGAGGAAGAGGATAGCGGTTCTTCACTGTGACCTTGTTCAGTTCGCGGTAATCTATGCACATTCTGAATGTACCCTCTTTCTTCTTCACAAATAGTACTGGAGCTCCCCAAGGCGAAGAGCTTGGACGAATAAAGCCCTTTTCCAAGAGCTCTTGTAGCTGCTTTGACAGTTCTTCCAGTTCAGTTGGAGCTAAACGATACGGTGCGCGGGCTATTGGTGCTGCTCCTGGAGCTAGCTCGACTTGAAACTCGACCTGACGATGAGGAGGTAGACCAGGTAAATCTTCAGGAAACACTTGAGGAAATTCGCGTACCACAGGAATATCCTCTATTCTTTTCTCTTTCGTTGATGCATCAGTAACTAGTGCCAAAATGGCAGTGTGCCCCTTTCGTAAACACTTTTGGGCCTTCAGGAAGGAGATGATGCCAACCACAGCACCACTCTTGTCGCCTTGAACTTCGAGAGGTTCTTTACCAGAACGAGGAATACGGATGATCTTCTCTTTACATATGATCTCTGCTTGCTGCTTGGATAAGCAATACATACCAACAACGATGTCGAAACTACCCAGAACTATAGGAATGAGGTCGATGGAGAAAGTCTGACCAGCGAGGATAAGATTACAACCCTGAACTATGTGTGTGGCCTCTAGACTTTTTCCGTTAGCTAACTCTACGACATGTTTGGTGTTTAAGGGAGTGGGTGCACGTTTTAACATTTGACTAACATTAAGAGACACATAACTTGTATCTGCACCCGAATCAAACAAAACAGTAACGTAAAAGTCGTCGAGAAGAAACTTACCCATGACTACATTAGGATCGTTCCTTGCGTCACCTTGACCCAGCACAAAAGCACGACCCCTAGCTTCATTGCCGTTATTGTTCCCACCGTTGTTGTTACCATTGCCTTGGTTGTTGTTGTTGTTGCGATTCTGGTTCTGGTTTAACTGGGGGCAATCACGCTTGAAATGACCTTCAGCCCCACACTGAAAACATCCCCTGTTGCCCCGTTGTTGCTGTTGCTGCGGGTTTTGTGGAGCTGGTAATTGCAGTTGCTGGTTCTGATTCGCAGGCCGTGGACTCCTATAGTCTTTGGCCTCGTGACCCATCTTGAGACACCTTTGGCAACGACCCTTGTAGGATCAGTTTTGACCTCTCGAGTGAGTCAATCAGAGCTAGTGCTTACTGAAAATGTGGCGGAATCACATTTTCAGCATGATACAAAGAAAAACGTAACAGAAAGGAGTAGAAACAGAAGATTCACACTTAAACTACTTTTTCTTCACTTGATAACGCTTGTCGTACGGACAGCAGTTCGACGTTGAGTTCCCGAAGACGTTACAAATGAAGACTACTGCGGGGGTATATATAGGGATCCTGGTCCGCTCTGATACCAATTGTAGGACCGGTTTTGACGCCGTTCGATTGCGTAACGAACGTTTCACGTGCGGAATCCGTGAACGAACGTGACCGAACACACGATAACGTACTACTAACGTGATTCCATTGAGAAATACTACTTGAACGATACAAGAATCACGATTACACCACTTTCTCTCTCTAGACTTTCTCTCTCTAGAAAGTCTTTCTCCTTCTTCTACTAAACTCTTTTCCACCAAATCTTACTAAAATCATGACATAACCTCCTATTTATATGGTCAAGGCAACTTAATGAAAGTTCTCATTAATTACAAGTTTGCCACCTTGCCATTTCTAACTAAATATGACATTATGCGCTTGATTTCTTCCGGCTTCTCACTACCACTCGGATTGACGAAGGCGATAGACAATAAATGCATCAACAATCTCCCCCTTGGATATTGCCGTAGTCAATCTCGTAGTGAAACTCGTAGCAACTTGTCTTTGTCTCTCTCTTGAGTTCCTCTTGCTTGAACAGAATCCCGGTGGATCTGTCTTCAGCTTCCGTTGCTCTTTCTTCAGATTCTTCAGGCTCCCCCTTTCGTCAAGCTTCCGTGCTTTTGGGATCGACGCCTGGCTTTCCGTATTAACAAAATCAGAAATCTGCATATCTCAAACACACAATTATAACAAACAATATAAAGTTGTGATTCAACTTAATGAATCAACTAAACATTTGAGAATTTTCACATTTAAACCTTTCAAAATTTGAAACATTCCAATTTCTGATTCAAATTAATGTATCATCTTAAACATTTCAAACCATTAACCAACCTGTCTGTTCATCTTGTTTAGCCTTTGAAATTTTGAATGTCAGCTCTCCAACATCAGTTGTCGAAAATCTTTTTGGATTTTTCAAAATAAGAAACATAAATGCAAAGACAGAAATTAAATGCAGAACAAACATATTTTTTGTGAGTTTGTGCAAGAGGATCATATCAGTTTTTGAAACACATCACAAGCACCGTTAAGCTTCTAATCGTTTTAAGTTCTAAACGATTCACGTAGATTGACGATATAGTTGTCCTCTTAAATTTTCATACAATTTTCAATCTATTCAGGATTCTATTTAAGTGTTTTATGAACTTAGTTCGATTCATGTGTCCCACCTCTTTAATATACTCCCGTATCCAGAATCCCAATATTCAGTCTTACAAGCAAGAATACTACAATGATATATGTACATAAATTAGGGGTTAAATGCGAGAACTGAGGGATCTCAGGTCAGAACTTCCGTTCAGCAGAGAGATATCAGCTTCGACTTAGCAGTGTGTCCCCTTTAGAGGATCTTTTCAGCTACAACAGATGATTATCAATTTTATTGTCTAATCAGCTGAGGGCTTTATGCTATGTTTCAAGCATTTTGCGTAAAGTATTATCCGGGGACTAGGTCAGTATTTCCATACAGCAGAAGTCCCGGGATAATACCCCAGATATCATAGAGTATTAACACCTAGTATATCGGAATACGAGACCTTTCAAACGAGATTTCAGGGGTTACCTATATATCCAAGTAGTGTTCCCCACAAATTTCACAAGTTTGAAATTTTAGGTTTATATCCCGAATAAATCTACTAAATGTATAAAAACCTATCGTCACATCATCAGTGAGACCGTTTATCACATTTGACATTACATTTCTTTAGCGTGCTGTGATAGTCCACTGATGTACTATCATTTCCTCTTTTTTTACAACAAAACTCATTTTTGACTTTTTCAATGTTTTTGACTTTTTCAAATTTTCTAATTTTTTTAAAATTTTTCTCCCCCTAAAATCAAAATATGTTTCAATTTTGATTTTCTGAGAAAATTTGAAACAAACTGTAGAAACTTGACAACTTGATGAGAATCACTTCAATTCTCCATCCACTTGGCGTAAACAATCAGAACTCCCCCTGACAACAAACTATTTTCCCATTATGATTTCAAAACACTTAAGTTTGTTTTAATCAAAATGGTTTTTCCGGAAAATTAGTTTTGTGTGACATTTCATAAACACGGGGTTTCATCACCTTGTTTTTCAAATTACCACTTGTAGGAAAGATGAATCAAGTACAACTTAATGTCCCTGATTTATCTTTTGAAAGACGAAAAATCACCAGAGTGAAATTTCTCAAGAAATATGCCGATTCATGTTCCACGCTTACCAACCTGGGAACTCCGGCAAGTCAGGTTTTTCATTTGAACAATTTCACCCAAGCCTGACTGTCCTTGGGTGATTTTGAATTCTTGTTCAACAATGGAGGAAAGTTTGCATCATCCATTGTTAAACCTGAATTCTCAGATTTTATCTCAACAACCGGCTCTTCTGGTTTTACCGAACCAGAATCATTGCCTGAATGTGGCTTGTCTGACTTTATTGAGTCAGATTCATCGCCGACATGTGGCTCCTTTGTTTCCGAAGAAACAGATTCATCGCCACCAAATGTTATCTTCTTCTTTAACTCCTCTTTTGTCCTCAGATTTGCATCTGACAAACTCGGTTTACTTGACTTTGCAGTTGAGTGAAGCGATTCATCAGTACTCTTATTCGATCTTTCCGGTGAACCCGAGGACAAAATCTTCTCCAGATATTCTCTGGCTTTCTTCCTCTTCTTTTGCAGTTTGTCTTTCTGCCCTTGAGAAAGTTTCACTTTCTTTTCTTGAACTTTAGGTTCTTGAACCTTCTGTTCTTTGACTTTCCGGTCTGAAACTCTCAGTTCCTTGGGCTTGACAGTGACTGGTTTCTTTGCCAATTTCTGAGAATTAACCCTCAATCTTTCACTTGATTTCCTTGGGCAATCCCTGGCAATGTGTCCTTTGATTTGACAATTATAGCATCTTCTTGTCTCAAATCTTTGTCTCTGGCAGTTAACAGCAATGTGTCCTTGATAACCACATTTGTAACACACTCTGTTATCGTACCAATCACCATTGTCATACCAAACGCTCAGATCAAAGCACTGTTTGGCTTGGTGATACTCTTTCCTCTTCTTGATTGTTGGATTTGTCTTTTGAGCACTGTGGTCTGACCTGCACCACTTATTACCAACAATTTTTGAGTTTTCGTTTTTTAATTTTTGTGATTTTTGAATGCGATTGGATGATTGATCTGATGAGCTTTTATTTTTGTTTTGAACATTTTTCGACTTTTTA
Source organism: Helianthus annuus (assembly GCF_002127325.2). Taxonomy (NCBI): domain Eukaryota; kingdom Viridiplantae; phylum Streptophyta; class Magnoliopsida; order Asterales; family Asteraceae; genus Helianthus; species Helianthus annuus. The sequence goes on along the minus strand of NC_035449.2, from coordinate 152,821,936 downwards.
ACAATTTGTTTTTGTTCAACAATCTTCTTAACAGGTTTTTGCTTTGAGCATTCACCTATTTCAGTAGATCGCAAAACAGTATTTTTGAATTTTTCTTCTAATTCTAAAAACAATTTTTGTTTTTCAATTTTTTCATTTTCATCATCAGATATCTCATCACAATCTTCAACTTTGACATTGTCAAAGTTTGTGACACAGTTACTTATTGGAACAGAATTGATTGGTTTTGGACAGGGAAAATTCACATACGCTGAAGAAATTACAAAACCTTTCAATTTATTTTCAAGCTCGTTGATTTTCTTTCGAGCTTGCTCTCCTTCTTTTTCAAATTGGATAATCTTTTGAAGATGAGAATTTATCATTTTTTGCTTTTCGATGTTATTTTTACTAAACGCATCTCTCCCATCTTCAAGAATTTTTATTTGACTTTGAAAATCTTTTTCCATTTTTACTTTTTCAATTTCTGAATTTTTTATTTGATTTTTCAAAACATTTTCTGAATTTTTAAGATTTTCGTTTTATAATGTCAAACTCTCTAAATCCCTCAAGAGTTTGGCATTTTCGGATTTCAGATTTTCACAGTTTGAGCACTTCTCAATCATATCTACAGTTTCAGCTTTCGTTTCCACCTCGATAGCTGAAATTTCTTTAACTTGCTCCTCTACCTCTCGAACGATTGCCTCAGATTTTAATTTTGCTTCATCAGCTGCTTTTGCATTACTAATCTTTTGGAATTCACGTTCTCGAGCATGAATCTTTTCGATAAACATGCTCAAATTCACGTCTAAGTATATCTTCCTTAAATCTGACAAACATGTTCTCCACCCATCACCCGGTAAAACATTTGCCAACTTGTCAACCCATTCCTCATTAGTCTTGGTTATCTGCAATCTCACCATCTCCCAATACAACTCGATATACCTATTAATCAATTCTTCAATTGATTCTCCATCGATACCTGAAAAATTATTGAACTTGTTCAGTGCAGTATAGATTTCAGAATCCATGTCTTGGTAATGAGAAATACACAGCAACAGATTTTCAATCAACTAGAAAATTTCACACAAATAAAAAACTGATGAATATTCGATTGATGAAAATCCGGTGACAACAAATCACTTCAAATTACCTGCAACCACACAAATAAACGATCAAATCAAAACAAATTGACTAAGTAACAGTGTGTTGATGAACCCAATCTAAGACTCGTTGTCGAAGATTCGTGAACCCGTTCCAATGAATGCACACTGTTAATTCAAATGCCCCCCAATTCTTTATAGAAAAATAATGGTTTTTATTTTTTACTTTTTATTTTATTTTTTTAAAAAAAACTAATATCAACAAAATTGGACTCGTAGTGGGCTTTTGTTGTGTTTTTTAAAACAATAACAACAATTGGGCGGTGCAAACTGTGTTTATTGGACCATAGATGGCGGTGACCTAACACCAATCAACAAACAATATCAATTCAGCGGTGAATATGGGCCGGTGATGTTGGGCTGATGTAGGTTAATGGGCGGCACAAAACACCAAAACAACAATAACAAATGGGCGGTGCATCAAAACAACATCACATAGGCTTTCTTTTCAATCATTGGGCCTTTCAATTAAAAGTGGGGCAGTGGCAATTAAAGATCTTAACTGATGTCGTTTAATTTGGTTGCACAACAACAGCAATTGGACCAAAACTTTTCAATGTGGGGCGATGATGTAATGGAGCACTTGGGCCTCAAACCTTAGTGGGGTGGCTACAACATTATTGTGATTGGATAGTTTTTTCTTTATTTGGGCGGTGTCAACAACAAACTGGGATTGGACCAAAGATAAAGAGTGTCGGCAATGTTGGCTTAAATGTTTTATGAACTCATCACATGGGCCGTCAATCACAGGGACGGTGCATTCAAATTCAACAACACATGGGCCTCAGTTTATTGAACCTTCACTTCAAATGGGGCGGTGATGTAATGGGGTTTTGATAACAAACAGCAACACCCTGCCACAACTTGATCAAAGATTGGGCCCTTTTAAAACAACTGGGCGGTGCAATTAAAGCTCTTTCCTTTTAATGGCAGTGAATAAGTGATTGGTCCGATAAAACTTAGTGATCAGAGAATCAATCGTGAACTTTTATGTTGCCGATAACCTGTAAGATCAGAGAATCACGTGAAGAAGATGACATATAAGCGAACTAAAACCAAACCTTTTGAGCGGACCACAATATGTCACATGGAGCGAACCATAAAGTCAAAAAAGCGAACCAATAAGTTGTTTGAATAAGCGAACCACATATGTAATTATGAGCGAACCTGCTCAATGTCTCACGAGCGAACCACCACAATACCAAATAAGCGAACCAAACCTGTTAATACGAGCGGACCTGTTTGACCTGTATGGTTTGGTGCGAATTCAGACCGAAAAACCGCGATTACTCCTAAACGACTTGGAGTTTCAAGCTGAAACTTGGTAGGGTTGTAGATCAGGTCTATACGCACAACATATCCAAAAATCAGATGAAACGGACCATGAAAACCCGTTCAATTTGACGTTTTTCAGTAAAAACGTAAGAAATGAGTAGAAGATGAAGAAATCGATGAAATCGGATCTGATTTGGCTCTGAAATCGTTGAAATCTGGTACGAAAACGATGTGTTTGATCAAGCAATCGAGCTCCTAGCTCTGATACCAATTGTAGGACCGTTTTTGACGCCGTTCGATTGCGTAACGAACGTTTCACGTGCGGAATCCGTGAACGAACGTGACCGAACACACGATAACGTACTACTAACGTGATTCCATTGAGAAATACTACTTGAACGATACAAGAATCACGATTACACCACTTTCTCTCTCTAGACTTTCTCTCTCTAGAAAGTCTTTCTCCTTCTTCTACTAAACTCTTTTCCACCAAATCTTACTAAAATCATGACATAACCTCCTATTTATATGGTCAAGGCAACTTAATGAAAGTTCTCATTAATTACAAGTTTGCCACCTTGCCATTTCTAACTAAATATGACATTATGCGCTTGATTTCTTCCGGCTTCTCACTACGACTCGGATTGACGAAGGCGATAGACAATAAATGCATCAACAACCCTTGTTGCACTGGCCGCTGTGATGCCTGTTACAGTTGTGACACTTGGGGTGAGATCCTTGATACCTTTTCTGCCTGTGACCACCAGAAGATTACTGACTAGGACTGTGGTAGTGATCAGTCTTCTGCTGTTGAGCCTGAGACTGAACTGTTGCTGAACCCTTGCTAGAATCCCCCTCCGACTTTCTTTTGTTGTCACTAGGGGTAGTAGGAGTAGCGGCTGATGTGGTAGCAGTAGTAGCGCTGATACGTTTGGGCAACTTGTTCTGTTCCACCGCCTGATCTGTGAGGCGACGAGCAAGACGCTGAATGTCTTGGATATTGTCGAGATTAGCTGAAGTCACATGGCTCTGAATTTCTGATGTTAGACCCTTGAGGTACAACTCAATGCGCTTGATCGGAGGGTCCACCATGGTTGGACACAAGATGGCCAGTTCGTTCGACCGTTTCGTGTAAGCTTCGATTTCCGACCCTATCATTTTCAGATGGTAAAACTCATCTTCCAACTTGTGGATGTCATCCCGTGTGCAGTATTCCCTCTTGATAAGTTCCTTGAAATCGTTCCAAGGGGTGGCGTTAGCAGCTGCCAACCCTAAAATCTGAACTTGCGCGTTCCACCAAGTTAGCGCAATTCCTTCCAGCGTGCCAGTGGCGTACTTCACCCTGCGATCCTCAGGGCATTCACACATTTCAAATACCGACTCGAGCTTTTCGAACCAATGGAGTAGTCCTACTGCTCCCTCTGTGCCACTGAATGTGCTTGGACGACAGTCCATGAAGTTCTTGAATGTGCAGACAGGTTGTGGGGCGTGTTGACCTATTGTGTACAAATAGGACAAAGTTAAACACAAGAGTTAATGTAGGATCTAAAGATCCTAGTGTGAATCACATCCGCAGGGTATACTACCTGTTTGTGCGGCTGCAAGTGCCGCAGCTACTTGTTCATTGATAAGAGCCGTCAATGTAACGCCCGGCTCTTTTGTACTTTCCATTTATAGAAGGTTTTGTTCGTATTTCTATTTTTGGAAACTTTGTATTCTTGTAATCGTTCCCTTCTTTGTAATCATTGTCAAACCGAGACTTGGATCATTAATGAAGCTTGTATTTTGTTACATTTATGTTATACGCATTCTATATATGCTCGTATGTTCGACTTCGTGAATCAGTCACTGTTTAAACGTGATTCTTGGAAACTATGTGTGAAACTTGCAATTAATCTAAACTTATGCATTGAACGTATTTTGAACGAGAACGACACTTGATTTGATACTTATACGATTGATTATACTTAGTTTATACTCCTCATACTAAATCATAACCTAATCCATGCTTTTGTGACAAGAATGGCCCTTAAAACACCTTAAAAGCATCAATTACACAACTTCAGGGGCCAAATTGTAAAAAAATGAAACTTACCCAAAACCACAAATGGCTCACGGCCCGCGTGAACTTAGCCTGAAACCTCAGGCGGGCCGCGTGGGGATGCCAGATCGGGAAAAAACACAACAGCTGATTATCTACGCGAATTAGCACGAAATCCTAAGTTCTAACACTCCCCAATCACCATTAAGCCACCTCTAAACACCTCCAATCATGCTCAAACTCTTCCACTATAAATATACACCTTCTCCAAGCATTTCTACACTTTCAACACTCACAAATCACTCCAAATTCACTCTCAATTCAGCTGTAAATCTGCATTTTCGGACAGATTCATACTCTTGCACAAAAGTGAGTATAACTTGCTCATTTCTTAACGAAATCACTCGATTCTTCTTCCTACTTGCTTGGATAATCATGGGGTTTGATTCCTTGACTTCTCCTTGGGAAAATCAGACCTGGAATTGCTCCGAAATTGTCCACAAACTTTCTGTTTTGTTTCAAGTTCTTCAAAAGTTTGTTTAAACTCATCCAACTTGTGTCTAACACATCTCAAGCCTATGTCCTAATGCTTACAACCTCTCTTATGGTTGGTAAAGCTTAAAAACAAGGTTGAGACACTATAAATCAGAGGTTAAAACCTCAAATACTTTCTGTTTTATTAGGGTATTCCACCCACAAGTCATGTTCAAGCTTGGTTCTTGATGAGAAGTGATTATGGAACAACTTGGGTTGTTCCAACATAAAATCCTCACATGATTTGATGATTTCTCTTTAGTTAGATTGTTTGTATTATTGTACTAAACCTAGTTCGTGACCCTCCTTGGTTGTCTTTACATCAAGTGAAGTGGTGAACATTCAAGGGGTCCCTAAATGGGAGCATGTTCTTCCTACCCCATACATGACATTCATGAATGACTCGAGGTACCTAAACGAAGATCTTAATCTTCTACCTCCTACTTGAAATATTGAACTTAATAATATGTAATACTTAAATATATATACACACACATTCGAACCTTTAATATTAAACTTGTGTTTATATGTTAAAGTAGTAGAATGACATCTAAGACTTGACACTCCAAGTATGATTCTAATGGGCTTACTACCCATGAAATACAATATAACCCTAGTGGTTACGTAGTGTCATATAAGAGTATAAGTCAAGGATGATTATTTTGATATCCTACTTTATGCTATGTTAAACTCCAAATTATAATCTTCCGTTTTACGCCAAACTCACACACCTACGTTTCCTTGTGTAGAAGGACTAGGTGCTCCAACTTAATCCATCCGCCAAACTCGCTCGCGGGATTTCAAGTAGGAAAGCTTGCAACCACCGTGAGTATACTCGAACCCATTTTTACTTTTAAACACTTTGGGTGCAACATGTATTCTATATTAAACGCACGTGACACTTGAAACTGATTTGAAACATGCTCTATCCTTTTAAACATGAAACATGAATCTTGTGAAACTTGAGACTATTTTGGGCTATGTGAACGTTTAATCCTTGTGTGTAGTTCCGCCTTAACAATGGTAGCGCTATAGGGGTAATGCACCTCCCCGTTAGTCTTTGGGGTGTTGTTAGGAGGAGACATATTAACCTCCCGTGAAACTTTGGGTTAGGTACTTTAACGCATTGGAAACTTGGGCTATCACTTGGACTGCGTAAACTAGCATGGTTGAAACTATTTTAATATGTTCATGTTGGATATGAGTTTTTATTCTATATGCTATGTAAACAAACTTGTATACTCGCTCTTTGCTTTTGCATTGAAACTCTATTTTAATACATGTTGCAGGTTGATTATTGAAGTATGGATGATTGATGAAATAAGTTAGGGTGGCTAGATACACACCTAAATTAATCTATCTTTTGTTGTTATGATTTTTGTTGGAACGATGTTGTTATCTCCTTTTGAAATTGTATGACATTTAGTATTGCAACGAAATTTGAATTAAATTAAATATTGTCACATAGTGTTATGACGTCTCTAGCAATCTCTACACACTTCGTCTCATCCCGATGTTTCCGCCATCGGTTGGGGTGTGACAGATTGGTATCAGAGCCATAACTATAGGGAATTAGGAAAATTGCCATGCTTTTGCCATAATCTATAGTTCTAGGAATTTTGCCTCTTATTTGTTGTTTAAAACTTTTGTGCTCTACCATGCATGCTTCCTAGCTATACTTTCTATTAAAATTATGTGCCTTTCCTAAGGCTAACACTAATACACTTATGCTATTTTTATGCTCTTATAACACCAACGAGAAGAACTTACCAAAATAGGCGTGAAACCCACAATTTGGTAAACGACTCTCATTCTACCTTTAATCTATTTTGCACGAAATTTCACCATTAAGCTAGGAGTGACATCCACAACTTAATGGTAATTTCCATTTCAACTCTAGTGGACCCTCGTCAAAGTGTCAAAATTTTATTTTGATCGACGAGTACCAACCACATTTAGGGTACGAAATCGTCAAGTTAGGGGTGAAACACGCATCTCGTCGATTAAGTCCCATTCCTCGATTTTTATTCTCGCCAAAGTCCCGAATGTTTCAATCATTTAGAGATGTGTAGTAACCGGAAGGGTAAGATACCTTTAATCGCTTCTCGACGAGAGTATCTTACTTATAGGCCAAAGCACAATATCTCTAATTCGAAAGAACTTTCGACCCACTTTGGAATAGTCGACGTTTCTCTACCCGAAACAATCCAATGTTTTATTGAGCCTCTCTTTTATGTATCTCAATTTATATGTGATTTTATACTTGAACGTTCATTCATTTCCAAATGTCGTTTTAATCATTTCGCACGTTATCGCAATCACAAACAATAATAATCCCTCGTGAACAAACTAAATTTACGATGCTTTCTTTTATTCATGTTATGCTATGTGGAATTCATGACTGTGCTATATGAAACACTTTTATGCTATGTGAATCAAATTGAACCTTTTATGCAATGTGAATCAAATTGAACCTTTGATGCTATGTGAACCTTTATGCTATGTGATCAATTTTGTTTTCTTAAACAAACATTATGACCAAGTCTCACCTATTCGTTCTTTTGAATCTTAGATGTCTTCTCGTCACTCCAACGTGTCTAAGAAGTCAAAGTCTCGCTCCACCAAGAAGATGATGGCTTTCATGGCCGATCAATTTGCTCGCGTCGTTCCAAAGGTCATTTCCGAGATTCGAGCCTCTGAAACTCCTCACTCTTCCGTCGACTCTAAGGTTGAAGCACGCAAGCCCGTCTCGTTCAACTTCAAGCACTTTTCATCGTGCAATCCAAAGCCATTCACTGGCAATGATGGGGTGACCGCCATGCTTGAGTGTAGGATCGTATGTTGACCCAACTGAGTCGTTCAGAGATTTGCTCTTGCTCTTCAGATGCGGAATAATAAGAAAAACAAGTAGAAATAGCACGATCTTCCTTTTAACTATCTTTTGTATTGAATATAAACGTTTTACAGTTCAAACGTCACACCGGCAGAGCTTCGGCGTGGAATTCAAGACCTCTACTACTGGAATCGCTCATGGACCTATTTATAGTGTTCTGGAGCCGCTCATGTGGTCAAGTGACACATGAGCGGTCCATACATGTACACATAAGCGATCCAAGGTGACACATGAGCGACCCGACCATATCATGACCCTAAAAGCGACCCGACAATCTAAAACCTATACCGACTCCTGTTTTCTCGTATTTCGAGCCCTATGCTATACAATATGGTATAAGACATGATTCTAGACACTTAGACGGAATCAACAGATGTAGTGCACCAGACTCCCCCTCAGATGTTGATGGAGTCGTTATCACACTCTGAATTTAACGCTGTATCTTCCCCTCGTCAGGCTAGATCAGTCTCTGGGCTTTCTCATTCTCTCTATCTTCAGACTCCCCTTCTCGATTTGCTGGTATTCTTTTGTCCTTCAGCAATATCTTCAGGATCGTTGTCTGGCATTCAAACACTCTAATTCTCTTGATCAGATCTCTTGATTCCTTAAGTTCATCAGCATCATCAGTTTGTTATGATCTTCAGAATCAGAATCTAATCTTCATAGACTTTTAGAATTGATTTCCAGGATCGAAACTTGGCTCTCTCCTATCAATTTCGAAACCTGGTTACCTGCAAAATCTTAACCCAGAAATAAATTTTCTAGATTCATCATATATCAACAACCTGTACAACAACCTATGACTCTCTCTTATCTAACTATGATGAACCACTTGAAGAAGGTTGGATTTAACGAAAACAGTTAGATTTACACAAACACTCCCCCTCAAAAACTGCTCATCATGTTTAGCACACGGAATTTTGAAAATCAGTTTTTCAATATCAGTTGTCGAAAATCTTTTTGACTTTTTTCAAAATTTATGCTAAAACACACACAAAATCTTTTTGAATTTTTCAAGGTGAGAAAATAAAATGCAGAAATAAACTATTTACAAACAATATTTTTGTGAGTTCGTGCAAGAGGATCATATCAGTTTGTGAGACAAATCACCAACACCGTTAAGCTTGATTTCATTTTTAGTTTTAAACAATTTACCTAGATTGTCAGTATGTTTGTCCTCTGAAATTCTCAACACAAATTTCAATCGATTCGAGATACGATATTAATGTTTTAAAGACTTAAACTTAATTGTGTATCACTCCACTTGAATATACTCCCGTATCCAGATCCCAAATATTCAGTCTTACAGGTGAGTATACCACAGATGATATCTGTAAAGGGGTTAAATGCGAAACCGTGAGAGCTCAGGTCAGAACTTCCGTTCAGCAGAGAGATGACGGCTCGACTTTAGGTGGGTCCCCTTTAGAGGATCTTTTTGCATTACAACAGCAGCGACTATCAATTTTATTGTTTCATCAGCATACTGAGGGCGGCGCTTTTTCAAGCATTTGCAGAAAGTATTATCCGGGGACTAGGTCAGTACTTCCATACAGTAGAAGTCCCGGGATAATACCCCAGATATCACTGAGTATAAAGACCTAGTATCTCAGAATACGGGACCTTTCAAACAAGATTTCGGGGGTTACCCATATATCCAAGAATAGTTACCCACGAATCAAGCAAGTTTGATTTAGGTTTATATCTCGTTTCAATTTACTAAATGTGCGAAAATCTACTGACACATCCGCAGTAAGATTGTTTAACACTTTTTAACTTTTCATTTCTTTAACGTGTCGTGATAGTCCACTGATGTACTATCATTTCCTCTTTTTCGCAACAAAACTCATTTTTGAATTTTATCATGTTTTTGGCTTTTTCAAATTTTCAAATGTTTTTGGATTTTCTGAAATTTCCCTACTCCCCCTAAAATGCAAACACATTTTAAAGAAAATTTGAAAACTTCTAAACTTTTGACTTACAAGAAACATAAAAAAAATAAAACAAACTATACAGAAATTTGACAACCGACACTGAATCACATCAAATCGCCATTCACCAGGCATAAACAATCTGAACTCCCCCTATCACAAATCATTTTCTCATTTAGATTTCAAAACACTTAAGTTTGTTTTAATCAAAATGATTTTTCCGGAAAATGAATATGTGTTGATAACAACCACTTGTAGGTTTATCAATCTTAAAAACGGGGATGTGATTCATCATCTTGTCTATCTTTTGTCATGAATAGTAAATCAAGTACAAATTAATGTCCCTGATTTACCATTTGCCTCTAAGAACCTTCTGTACCACTTGTAAATGTAAACACTTCAAAGTATCCAAACATCTCAAAATTTAACCACAATTACCACTTGTGGGATCAAGATTACCACTTGTAGATACAATGGTTACCACTTGTAGGAATGTGACCTCTACATTACCATTTTTCAACCAAAATGCCGATTCCTGCTTCGCAATTAACCACCTGGAAGCTCCGGCATAGTCCTTTCACCTGCAAACAAAACATTCAAACATTAAACACACACATTCAAACTTCTCAAATACAAGAAAGATGCCGATTCATGATCCACGATATAAACTTGGGATCTCCGGCGTAGTCCTCTGACTATTCTGGGAAGCAAACTTCCCTCCAAGTCTTTTCAGACTTGATGGTCTGTAGCTCTTGAGCTGTTGGGTTGTAAGTAGCCTTTTTCGTTGCATAAAAATCTTTCACCCCTTTAGCTCTCCCACTCAACATTTTCTCAAATATCTTCTTAACATTCCCGTTGAATGTTTTCTTAACATCAAAATCTTTTTCATCATCATAGAATTGATTTGAAATTTCAATCTTTCCAATTTCCTTCATAACCTCCTCAAACTTCAATGATGGAAGAACATCATCATTTTCTGAACTTTTCTTCATAAATTGTGGCTCGTCTGGCTTTGTGGAACCAGATTCATTGCCGTCTTTCACTTCTCCTTTCTTCGCAACCCACACTTGGTTGTTCTTTCCTTTCTTCTCATACTTGTTCTTTTGTGAACATTCTCCAACTTCATTTTTCGAATTCTTAAACATTTTGAATTTTTCAGCTTTTTCTTCAACTTTGTCTTTCATCCTCTGAGAAGCTCCCTGTTTTGCCTTGAAATCTTTTGAACAATCCGATGCAATGTGACCAGCTTCATTGCATTTCATACAGGTTTGAGCAGTTCTCGGATGAAAAACTCCAGTTCCATTCTTTTTCTTTTCAGCAAGAAACTCTTTGTTAGTTTGTCTCCAAAACTGTTTCTGCTGTTCATCTTCCGAGCTTCCACCTGTCACAAATTGAGACTTCTTTTTAGAATTTTTCATATTTTTATCATCTTCTAGTGGAATAAATCCTAAACCTTTCTTTTTGTAGCTACGATTTTGGTTAGGTTTCTTTTGAAAACCAGAACCAGAATTGTAACCCTTTTTCTTGTTTAAACGCTGCTGAACTCTGGAAGTATACTTTTTAGGTTTTTCAAAATTTTGTGACACTTTCAACTCAGAAATATTAACCTCTATAAGTTTAAAAGTTTTGTTGATAAGATCTGTTTTAACACTAAAAATTGGAAATTCTTTGTTGTAATATAATTTGTCAGAACCATTCAAAGTATAAACAACTTCGAATGTTTCATCATTCAAATCAGCTTTTGATAACAAAAACTCTTTACTATACGACTGTTTAACCGACGAATTTTGACTGTTGACAGACGACTTTGACCCTCCAGAATCAGATTTTGACTCTGTCTCCTCATCAGTATCCAACACCTGATCGACCACTTTTTTTATTAGAACAGACTCATGATCGGTATCGGACGAGGTAAACGTCACATCAATATTTTCTGGTAAGACGTCAGTTGTGTCTGTTTTAAGCTGTATATTGACTGCTTTTGCAAGCTTTTCCTCATTTGGTTTCCTAGGTGAATACCCATCCCAAATTGGAGGCGGACACTTGTTATAGCTAACGGTCGGTTTCTTACCACAGTCTTTCTTCTTCGTTAGCTTCTCGTCTTGAAAAGCTTCCATACCTGCAACAGTTGGGTAAACTCGATCAATAACATAATCAGAGGTAGAATAACTCAACAATAACCTCCTAATCCTCTCATTTTCAATCTTTTCCTTCTCCAACTCTTGCTTCCATTTGGCACTTTCTTCAATGTAGAAATTTATAGCTTTTTTGCTTCGACATTAAAGTTGCATTCATCATTGTCATCGCCTGTTCTCTTTCTGTGTTTGTCTTTTGAAGACCAGTAACTGTTTTGTTCAACACGTCGTACGATTCCTTCACATAATTGAGATTGAACAATAACTGCTCTTTCTTTTTCTCGTACTCAGCTATGATTTCATATTTTGCTGTACACTCTTTGCAGGCTTCCAAACACTTCTCACAGGGTTTAATGACTTCAATAATTTTTTCAACTTCGACTGTTTTCACAACTTCTACCACTTTCTCGACTTCGATCACCTTTTCCACTTCGATCACCTTTTCAGTAATCTTCTCAGCAACATTTTCAACATTCTGAAATTTACCTTCAAATTCAGATTGTTTATCTTTTTCATCTCGTTCCTCTGCCAGTTTCTCCATTTTTTCTGCAAAATAGAAATGAAAACTATTAGGAGACAATTGAGATTTTGCAACATTTATATGTTTCTCTTCTTCATCATCGCTGCTGCTTAGATCAGGTGATTGATCAAAATGTACAGACTTATCAGAATCACCATCTGATACATCAGAAACCGATGGTGTTTTGTCAAATACAATATCCTGTTCTTGCACAGTTTCATCTGAACCATCTGTAACATCTCCAGAGTGTTCTGAAAATCCATCAGTACTATCTGAACTATTGTCTGATGACACAGATTTTTCATCACCACTTGATACAATCTCTCCAATAGATCTCATCCATGCAGCAAATAAATTTGGCTCTCGGACGATCTTTGCAATGAAAGCTTTAAAACCTCCCTTTTCATCTACAAACATATCCCAACTGAAACCATCTGGTAGTTTCTCATCATCTTGATCGATAACTCGTTCTGCTGTAGCATCAGATGATATGTAGTCACTCCAGCTGAAATCTACCACACATGCTCTTTTGGAATCTTCAATTTTTCTTCCGTGAGCTGTCTGAGGTTCCTGGGATTGACCAACTTGTTGATAGATAGCTTTGCGGTAGTAGTCATCTTTCCCGAATGGATTCTGTGCTCCACTAGCTTCTCTTCCTTTGCATTCCCGCTTGAAATGGCCTTTCTCCCTGCAACGAAAACACGTAACTTTAGATTTATCAAAACCTAAAGTAGACACATGTGCATCAAGAAAGTCATTTCTCCCAGTAATAGTTTTGAATTTCTCAGCTCGACGAAGAACACTCGCAAGACACCATTTGATATCCATAAGTTCCATTTCCTCGGCGTCTATTTGATCGTAATCCTCTTTGGTGAGCATAGGATTTCCGATTCTACCAGCAACTAGACCTTCATAGGATAACAGAACTGAACCCAGTAGTGCCATATGGTCTTTAGCAGTGTCTTCAGAGAAGCTTTGACCTTCTGGAAGGTTGAGAGCTATGTTGCACTGAATTATATATCCATTTCCGGTTTTTGTACTCTGAGACTGAAAACCTGTGTTAGTCTCTTTCGGATTCACACTCGGAAACGATGAAAATCCACTGATGCTTTTGTTTGAACCCTGATCAGCTTTTTCTGATGAATCTCCAGCACTGAATGCAGTTTGTATTTTTGGACTTCTTTCAGATTCAGTAACTGAAACACTTCCTTTATAATACATTTTAACATCTTGTTGACCACCTGAGCTATTCATCCGGGCTATCTTTTGTTGTTCCAGATCTTGCCCCTCTAACTTCTCAATAAACTGCCCGATAGTTAGTCTATCATAAACACCTGTGTTCTTCAATATCATCAAATACGTTCCCCACTCTTTCTGAGGTAACGCATCAGCCAATTTTTCAACCCATTCCTCTCGACCTTTTTCAACTCCCAATATTGATAACGAACGCACTAAATGGCAATATCTCTCAATTAGCTTTTTAGTATCCTCTCCCGGCAAACTGCTAAATAAATCAAATTCCTTTTTAAGCAAAGCCTTCTTGCTTTTGAGCATGCTTTCACTACCCTCGAATTTTGCTTTAAGAGCATCCCAAATTGATTTAGCAGTTTTGTCATGCTGTAGCAAAATGAATATGTCTTCTTTAACTGCCTGCTGTAACAAGCTAATCATCATCTTTTCTGCCTTGTACATTGCCCGTTCTTGATCTGAAAATTCAGATATTTGTTTAGTAACTTGCAGTTCTGTTTTAGGCAATTTGTACTCTTCCAAAATGCATTCCCACGATCTGAGATGATTTGCCTGAACCCAGTTTTCAAACCGATCTTTCCATCCGAAGTATTCTTCTATACTCATCAGTTTCGGAGGTTTCTGGGTAGTTCCCGTTTCGTTTTCAATACTCATGGCTTGTGCAATTGTGGCTGGAGTTGTTGGTGTAGCAAAGGCGTTATAAAAACTAGAATCCATGTTGACTTAGCACGTATTTCAAAGTAACTGTCAGAAAAGCGATTCAACACTTATCACAAAAACGAACCAAACAAAATATCAAATATGCGATCCATACTTTGTTCGAAAAAGCAATCCTCGATGATCCAAATAAGCGATCCAGAAAACACTGTTTTGGAGCGGTCCAACAATTTTCCTTGGAGCGGTCCTGAGGTGTGAACTTAAAGGCGGTTCAAAGTGATGTATGAAACAGCGGTTCACAATTTTGCTGTTTGAGCGATTCAAGTAGTCCAAATCAGTGATCCAACAAATCGAATAAGCGAACTAAAACATCCCTATGAGCGGTTCAACTTGTCTGAATGAGCGATCCAATGAGTCAAATAAGCGGTTCCAGGTAATGAAATGTACGAATGAGCGGTTCCACCTAATACCTAAAAGCGATCCATGCTGATGTCATCTCGAGCGATCCACATTTCAAACTTGTTTTGAACTGTTTTTAAGCTGATATTTGATCTGGAACTTCTAAGGGTTTATCTCGGTACTATGATGAACAGTCTGTGAGAACTTGAACGATTTTTGACCGAGAAATTTTCTTGAAATTAGAAAAGAAGGTGTAGAAATAAGAAACAACACTGAAAACCGGCTATATTCTGTAGAAAATCTCCTCCGTGGCTCTGATACCACTTGTAGGATCGTATGTTGACCCAACTGAGTCATTCAGAGATTTGCTCTTGCTCTTCAGATGCGGAATAATAAGAAAAACAAGTAGAAATAGCACGATCTTCCTTTTAACTATCTTTTGTATTGAATATAAACGTTTTACAGTTCAAACGTCACACCGGCAGAGCTTCGGCGTGGAATTCAAGACCTCTACTACTGGAATCGCTCATGGACCTATTTATAGTGTTCTGGAGCCGCTCATGTGGTCAAGTGACACATGAGCGGTCCATACATGTACACATAAGCGATCCAAGGTGACACATGAGCGACCCGACCATATCATGACCCTAAAAGCGACCCGACAATCTAAAACCTATACCGACTCCTGTTTTCTCGTATTTCGAGCCCTATGCTATACAATATGGTATAAGACATGATTCTAGACACTTAGACGGAATCAACAGATGTAGTGCACCAACATTGAGGTCACATTCATCAATAGCGTGTGCCCCGATGAGCTCAAGACGCGCAGCACGACTGGGGTATTCCAAGCTCGAGCTCTCGAGTGGTGGACGAATGAAAGAAACATACGTTCGAACGAGCTGGCATATGCTTTGACATGGGAAGAGACTAAGGCCCTAATGATGGATGAGTTTTGTCCTCCGCATGAGCAACGAAAGTTGGAGGAAGAATTTTGGGTATTAAAGCAGATTGGTGATGACAACCTAGCCTACACCACCCGTTTCAAACAACTCTGTTTCATTGTCCCTCACCTTGTCTCGACCCCTGATCGCAAGAAAAGCAAGTATATCAATGGTTTACCCCCTAATATGCGTGACACAATCGAGGCAGCCAAACTTGATAGCATCGAAGACATTTACCGTTTGGCCGCGTCCTTGAACAACAACCGTGTTCGCGATAAGCAAGCCGCAAACCTCGTTCCTTCGAAGCCAGCCAATCAAATCACCCAACAATCGAATAACAATAGGGGAAAGAAGCGAAAGCAATCCAACCCCGTTTGTAACGCGATTGTGCTGCCTGTTAACCCTGACCCTGTTGCTCCTGATAACACCCAAAGGCCGTACACTAGGATTCACCCCAAGTGTGCCACTTGTAATTTCCATCATCCCGTCAATGCTAGGTGCCGTCATTGTGGCAATTGCAACCGTTATGGTCATACTACCAATTTTTGTCGCCAACAACCACAACAAGCACCACCAGCTCAGCAAGCTCAGCAAGCCCAACAAGCGCAACAAGCCCTACCTGCTCCTCAAAACGCAAGACCCGCTAGAGCTTGTTTCAAATGTGGGGATGTTAATCATCTTCGTCCTCAATGCCCACAATGGAATCAAGAGCAGCAACAACCTCCTCGTGGACGCGCCTTCAACCTGAACGCGAATCAAGCGCGCAACGACAATGATGTCGTTAACGGTACGTTTCTTGTTAACCATCTTTATGCTTCGATACTATTTGATACTGGTGCGGACAAAAGCTTTGTGTCCTTAGAATTCGAATCATTGTTAAATTGCACACGCTCTAAGCTACCTAAGTCGTTTTCCGTTGAAGTCGCCAATGGAAAGTCTATCCTAGTCGATTCCATTCTCCTCGATTGTCGTCTTACTCTTAACGAGCATGCTTTCTCTATCGATCTTATACCCATGCAATTGGGTAGTTTCGACGTCATCATAGGCATGGATTGGCTTCAAAAGAATTATGCTGAAATCGCTTGCCACGAGAAATTCGTTCGTTTGCCTCTTCCATCCGGTGACGTTTTGCACGTTTATGGAGACCGACTTCCAAGGGGACTAAAGTTGATGTCCTGCACACAAGCGAACAAGTACTTACGCAAACGGTACTTTGCCTTTTTAGCCCACGTTGTGGAAGAAAAGGGCAAGGGAAAAAGTTTAAGTGATGTTCCAGTGGTGCGCGACTTCCCTGACGTCTTTCCTGAAGATCTACCCGGTCCTCCTCCTCCTCGATCTGTTGATTTTCGTATTGACCTCGTACCTGGTGCGACTCCTGTTGCCAAGGCTCCTTATCGTCTTGCACCTTCCGAAATGCAAGAATTGTCTTCTCAACTTCAGGAACTCATCGATAAGGGTTTTATCCGTCCAAGTACCTCTCCATGGGGTGCTCCTGTGCTTTTCGTTAAAAAGAAAGATGGTTCTTTCCGCATGTGTATCGACTATCGTGAGCTCAACAAACTCACCATTAAGAATCGTTATCCCCTTCCGCGTATCGAAGACCTCTTTGATCAACTTCAAGGCGCTACCTGTTTCTCCAAAATTGATCTTCGTTCTGGTTATCATCAACTTCGAGTCCTCGAAGAGGACGTTCAAAAACCGCTTTTCGTACTCGCTATGGACATTACGAGTTCGTGGTTATGCCTTTTGGTTTGACCAATGCACCCGCTGTGTTCATGGATCTCATGAATCGTATTTGTAAGCCTTACTTGGATCGCTTCGTGATCGTCTTCATTGATGATATTCTCATTTATTCTAAATCTCGAGCCGATCATGAGCGTCATCTCCGCCTTATACTTGAACTTTTGCGTGTTGAATGTTTATATGCTAAGTTTTCTAAATGCGAGTTTTGGATCAAAGAAGTTCAATTCCTTGGGCACGTTGTTAGTGAAAAAGGAATCCATGTCGACCCTTCAAAAAATTAAAGCCGTGAAGAATTGGACCGCGCCTAAATCTCCTTCTGAAATCCGTTCTTTCTTAGGATTGGCGGGTTATTACCGTCGATTCATCTCGAACTTTTCGAAGATCGTCGTCCCTCTCACTTCGTTGACTCAAAAAGAGAAACCTTTTGCTTGGGGTCCTGAGCAAGAGGAATCTTTTCAAACTCTCAAGGACTTGCTTTGCAACGCTCCTATCCTCGCTCTCCCTGATGGGAATGATGACTTCGTGGTGTATTGTGATGCATCAAATCGTGGTCTTGGTTGTGTGCTCATGCAACGAGACAAAGTCATCGCTTACGCCTCTCGCCAACTCAAAATACATGAGAAAAATTATACTACCCACGACCTCGAGCTTGGCGCAGTTGTTTTTGCGTTAAAGATTTGGCGACACTACCTATATGGTACAAAGTGTGTGGTTTTCACTGACCATAAGAGCCTACAACACATCTTTGACCAAAAAGAACTCAATATGCGACAGCGACGTTGGGTGGAATTGCTCAACGACTACGACTGCGAGATTCGCTACCACCCTGGTAAGGCGAATGTCGTGGCCGATGCACTTAGTCGTAAGGCTCATGTAGATGCCATTCGTTGTTTTCATATCTCGAGTGATCTTCACAATCGTATTCGTGAAGCACAGTACTCATCTATCAATGAAGGTTCCATGGCTGTAGAAATACGTGGAGCATCTGAAAGTCAACTCGTTTCAAAACCTGATGGTCTCCTCTATTGTTGTGATCGCGTCTGGATTCCGGATCGTGACAATCTTCGTGACCTTATCATGAACGAAGCACACAAATCTAAGTACTCAATTCATCCTGGCGCTGACAAGATGTACCATAATCTACGTACATCCTATTGGTGGCCCGGTATGAAGAAAGAAATTGCTGTGTGCGTTTCCAAGTGTCTTACCTGTTCGAAAGTCAAAGCCGAGCACCAACGACCTTCTGGTCTACTCGAACAACCTGAAATCCCCGTGTGGAAATGGGATAGCATTGAGATGGACTTCATAACTAAACTTCCGCGTTCACCTTCTGGTTACGACAGCATTTGGGTAGTCATTGATCGTTTAACTAAGTCCGCACAATTCATTCCCATTCGCGAAGATTTCAAGGTTGAACGACTTGCTCGTGTCTATACCAATGTAGTCATACGCCATCATGGTGTTCCTCTCGACATCATTTCTGATCGTGATGGTCGATTCACTTCGCGTCTCTGGCAAACTTTTCAGTCCGCTATGGGTACTCATTTGAATCTTAGTACGGCTTTTCATCCTCAAACGGATGGACAGACTGAACGTACTATCCAAACCCTAGAGGACATGCTCCGTTCTTGTGTCATCGACTTTGGTGGTAGTTGGGATGTGCATTTACCTTTGATCGAGTTCTCATACAACAATAGCTACCACTCCAGTATTCAAATGGCTCCTTTCGAGGCATTGTATGGTCGCAAATGCCGATCTCCTTTAAGCTGGCACGAGATTGGTGACAAACATTTTACTGGCCCTGAGATCATACAAGAAGCAAAGGATAAGATTCTTCAAATCCGTGACAATCTACTCAAGGCTCGAAGTCGTCAAAAGAGCTACGCTGACAAGGGACGCAAACCTATGGAATTCAACGTCGGTGACCACGTTCTTCTCAAGTTGTCTCCTTGGAAAGGAGTGGTTCGTTTTGGTAAAAAGGGAAAACTTGCCCCTCGCTATGTTGGTCCTTTCAAGATACTCGAAAGGATTGGTAAGGTGGCTTATCGACTCGATTTACCTCAAGAGCTCAACAACGTTCATCCAACGTTCCACGTCTCTAACCTAAAGAAATGTCTCGCTGATGAAGGACTTCAAGTTCCTCTCGAAGATCTTCAAATCAACGATACTATGCATTTCATGGAGAAACCTGTAGAAATCGTGGACCAGCAAGTCAAGTTACTAAGGCGCAGTAAGATTCCTATCGTCAAGGTTAGATGGGAAGGAAAACGTGGCGCCGAATTTACTTGGGAACTCAAAAAGGATATGAAGTCAAAATGTCCTCATCTTTTTCCTGCGTCTTCCTAAATTTCGGGACGAAATTTCCTAAAGGAGGGGATACTGTAACGCCCGGCTCTTTTGTACTTTCCATTTATAATAGGTTTTGTTCGTATTTCTATTTTTGGAAACTTTGTATTCTTGTAATCGTTCCCTTCTTTTTAATCATTGTCAAACCGAGACTTGGATCATTAATGAAGCTTGTATTTTGTTACATTTATGTTATACGCATTCTATATATGCTCGTATGTTCGACTTCGTGAATCAATCACTGTTTAAACGTGATTCTTGGAAACTATGTGTGAAACTTGCAATTAATCTAAACTTATGCATTGAACGTATTTTGAACGAGAACGACACTTGATTTGATACTTATACGATTGATTATACTTAGTTTATACTCCTCATACTAAATCATAACCTAATCCATGCTTCTGTGACAAGAATGGCCCTTAAAACACCTTAAAAGCATCAATTACACAACTTCAGGGGCCAAATTGTAAAAAAATGAAACTTACCCAAAACCACAAATGGCTCACGGCCCGCGTGAACTTAGCCTGAAACCTCAGGCGGGCCGCGTGGGGATGCCAGATCGGGAAAACACACAACAGCTGATTATCTACGCGAATTAGCACGAAATCCTAAGTTCTAACACTCCCCAATCACCATTAAGCCACCTCTAAACACCTCCAATCATGCTCAAACTCTTCCACTATAAATATACACCTTCTCCAAGAATTTCTACACTTTCAACACTCACAAATCACTCCAAATTCACTCTCAATTCAGCTGTAAATCTGCATTTTCGGACAGATTCATACTCTTGCACAAAAGTGAGTATAACTTGCTCATTTCTTAACGAAATCACTCGATTCTTCTTCCTACTTGCTTGGATAATCATGGGGTTTGATTCCTTGACTTCTCCTTGGGGAAATCAGACCTAGAATTGCTCCGAAATTGTCCACAAACTTTCTGTTTTGTTTCAAGTTCTTCAAAAGTTTGTTTAAACTCATCCAACTTGTGTCTAACACATCTCAAGCCTATGTCCTAATGCTTATAACCTCTCTTATGGTTGGTAAAGCTTAAAAACAAGGTTGAGACACTATAAATCAGAGGTTAAAACCTCAAATACTTTCTGTTTTATTAGGGTATTCCACCCACAAGTCATGTTCAAGCTTGGTTCTTGATGAGAAGTGATTATGGAGCAACTTGGGTTGTTCCAACATAAAATCCTCACATGATTTGATGATTTCTCTTTAGTTAGATTGTTTGTATTATTGTACTAAACCTAGTTCGTGACCCTCCTTGGTTGTCTTTACATCAAGTGAAGTGGTGAACATTCAAGGGGTCCCTAAATGGGGGCATGTTCTTCCTACCCCATACATGACATTCATGAATGACTCGAGGTACCTAAACGAAGATCTTAATCTTCTACCTCCTACTTGAAATATTGAACTTAATAATATGTAATACTTAAATATATATACACACACATTCGAACCTTTAATATTAAACTTGTGTTTATATGTTAAAGTAGTAGAATGACATCTAAGACTTAACACTCCAAGTATGATTCTAATGGGCTTACTACCCATGAAATACAATATAACCCTAGTGGTTACGTAGTGTCATATAAGAGTATAAGTCAAGGATGATTATTTTGATATCCTACTTTATGATATGTTAAACTCCAAATTATAATCTTCCGTTTTACGCCAAACTCACACACCTACGTTTCCTTGTGTAGAAGGACTAGGTGCTCCAACTTAATCCATCCGCCAAACTCGCTCGCGGGATTTCAAGTAGGAAAGCTTGCAACCACCGTGAGTATACTCGAACCCATTTTTACTTTTAAACACTTTGGGTGCAACATGTATTCTATATTAAACGCACGTGACACTTGAAACTTATTTGAAACATGCTCTATCCTTTTAAACATGAAACATGAAACTTGTGAAACTTGAGACTATTTTGGGCTATGTGAACGTTTAATCCTTGTGTGTAGTTCCGCCTTAACAATGGTTGCGCTATAGGGGTAATGCACCTCCCCGTTAGTCTTTGGGGTATTGTTAGGAGGAGACATATTAACCTCCCGTGAAACTTTGGGTTAGGTACTTTAACGCATTGGAAACTTGGGCTATCACTTGGACTGCGTAAACTAGCATGGTTGAAACTATTTTAATATGTTCATGTTGGATATGAGTTTTTATTCTATATGCTATGTAAACAAACTTGTATACTCGCTCTTTGCTTTTGCATTGAAACTCTATTTTAATACATGTTGCAGGTTGATTATTGAAGTATGGATGATTGATGAAACAAGTTAGGGTGGCTAGATACACACCTAAATTTATCTATATTTTGTTGTTATGATTTTTGTTGGAACGATGTTGTTATCTCCTTTTGAAATTGTATGACATTTAGTATTGCAATGAAATTTGAATTAAATTAAATATTGTCACATAATGTTATGACGTCTCTAGCAATCTATACACACTTCGTCTCATCCCGATGTTTTCGCCATCTGTTGGGGTGTGACAGTCAACTGGGCTTGATGGGGGTCACTAGTTCACTCCTGACCTCCTCGGTGTGGAGTGAGGGTGCCAAACCTAAGTAGCGCTACTAACTAGCACCCCGTTGCCCTACAAGCAACGATCGGTAGGAGGGAATTGAATGATAGATACATACATGTATTAACCAACAACTCAGGTTTAACATTCCAGTCATACCCATTACCCGACATTCCCTTCCCAGAACGTTTACCAGATGTCCCCAACCCGGGACGCATGCTTGGAAAAAGAGCAGTGAACTCACCTTGGTTTGATCGGTATGTTAAATTACCCTTCCAGTTGGTCAAACCCAAACCCTATCGTGGTTACCAATCATTATTAGTTACGAACTCAGACTAGTCACATACATGCACACAATGAATCACGTTTTCATATACAATTTGCATCTAGCACAGGATCACCGATTATCATATATCCAACACTCTGTCCTATACGTACCCACATCCCATGCACAACATGTAATATCACACAATAGTTACAATCATGCGATAGCATAGAACACTTACAACATGCAATAGTAGATAACAGTTAGCTGGGCTTTCTACCAAAGCCCAACAGACTTCCCCTCGGCGAAAAGCCCTTTCGACGAAAGTCCTCCTCTGACGAAAGTCCCCACTTTCGTCAGCATCCCCGATGGCGAAACTCCCAACTTTCGTCAACACCCCAGTTGACGAAACATCTAACTTTCGTCGGGGACTATTATGATGAAACTCTAGCACAGTTTCGTGGCCACAGAAACTCTAGCACAGTTTCGTTTACAAGATCACATGACAGTTTCATTACCAAGTTCACAGCAATCTTAATCATTGACAGTTTCGCAACAATCTTAAGCATTGTCCACCATCATAATCAATAACCCAAATATTAACACTGATGACAATGATATACATCAATATGGATCCACACATTATATTAGACGTTGATTAAGACTGATTACCTATTCGTAATCACCAGTTTCCATCGCTAATCCCTAAGTCATCATGAGTATGTTCGGTCACGATTTCAATATAATCAATAACATTCTTATGTCAATCTGATTATCATTACAAGTTAAACACAATCATCAACATACCCAAATCACACAGAATTACAGAATCATAGCAGCAAACACAGAATCATAACACACCAATAATGAGAGGACACTAACCGTGTACCGAAAGATCTTAGGTTAATCGAGACAGAATACTTCGTGATCTACTGATTGCCATCGCACTAGATTTCTGGAGAAGGAGCCTTAGGGTTTGTTCTTATGGCAATAGGTTACAAGTAGGTTATTATACAAAACAAGTTGGGCCGCGAATGAGTTTGGGCCTAAGGCCTTCCCGGCGAAACTCCCTAGTTTCGTCGAGCTTGAGGATGGCAAAACTGTCACACCCCCAAAATCCACACGCGGAGTACTACCGCTTGGGAGCGTGACTAACCAGGATCAAGCCACCAATCATATAGAACAATGTATATAGTAAAAGTAAATGTCATTAAACCAAACCCATCCATATGAAAGGTGTTCAAAACATAAGTAATAGTTCAACGTTTAGCGGAAGCAAATAAGTAAAAGCCCAATCATAAATAAGTATGTAATGTCATAACGTTCAATCATAGCATTCACGATCCTTGTCCACAACGACTTGCTCCTCCCTGTGCAAGCTCCTACCTAAGGTCCTGCAAGGCATGCAGCAGAGAGTCAACAACTAGTTGAGCGAGTTCACAGAAAGTAAGTTCGTAGCAGTAATTCGTATGTTCATTTAGTGGGGGCTTCCCACGTATGTATGTACTAATAGTGGGGGTTTCCCATGATTATATTTATTACTAATGGGGGCTTCCCATGTTTATCCTTACTAGACTATTGTAACCGTGTGTTCTTCTTAATCCGTGAACAGGAATACGTACAAGGTCACGTAGGTTTTACGTGAGTGCCCTTCCCCGAGGACAGTGGTACGCGTGGGGTTTACGTAGGTTTTACGTAAGTGTCCTTCCGACCCGGAAGACAGTAGTAGGTATGAGTTTACGTAGGTTTTACGTAAGTGTCCTCCCGACCCGGGAGACAGTGGTAGATACTAGTTTACGTAGGTTTTACGTAAGTGTCCTGACTAACCTGAGGACGATGGTATATAGTCTAGCAATAGTGTAAGTACGAGTAATTATCCATTTCAAATCTTCCAACCCAATTCCCAACCCGGGAATCCCATTCCTTGGCTGTGTGAACTCACCTTGGTTTGCTCGGTATGTTATTGCTTCTAGGGTTAATTAATGTTTAAGTCCGTTACTCACGACCTAAGGTACATTGCACATAAATCCAAGATAAGTGATTTCATTCAATTAGGGTTTTCGTATCTTTAACATCAGTTGTAATCCGTGTGAGGGTGGTGTACAGAATGATATGACGAGATTGTTCACACATACAAGATCATGCAATTCCATTCAATAGCATACAGTCATATACAGAACATACATAACATATGGAATTCAGTCTATGCATCTCAATTGAAAGTCTTGTATCATCAGAAGTCAGACATCATAAATCATATTGTGACATTATAACTTTCAGTCATACAATCAGGGTAACATCATGTTTAAATCGCAGAGGTTGGACACAACATCACAAGCAAAAGATCAGACAACACTCCAAGGTAAGAAATTCGGACCCTAGGGTTTACTCCCTTCAAAACTCGGACAAGGTGGCCAAAACTCTGACTTATCTTTCCCTAGGTTAAAACTCGGACAAGTGTGAGAGTTTTGGGGCTATGAAACTCGGACAGGGGGGTGGGGATCTTCAAAAGGTCGGACAAAGGGGGAGGGGGTTGAAACTCAGACCAATGTAACACTAGAAAGTCTGACAACCCTCCCCTTTAACAAAACTCGGACCCCCCTAATGTTACATCAAAAAGTCGGATCCCCCTTGTGCATAATGTTCGGACCTCCATAAACAAGCCAAAAGTCGGACCCTTATTGAACAAACAAAGGTCGGACCTTTATTAAACAAGCAAAGGTCGGACAAGGCCACCCCTACAAACTCGGACTCTCATATGGCTTAATAAAAGTCGGACACATTGGACACATATTATTCAGACCTTATGTGGACTTAAAGTTCGGACCACACAATGTAAGGGAACCTCGGACTAGATAATCATCACAATATTCGGACTATATTATGCATAAAGAGGTCGGACTAGTTAACATCATTATGCGTGCATTTGAACAGTTACGTTTCTACGATTACAAACCTAATTTCATACACTAGCGATCGTTGTAATCCAATTATCAATCACAATTCTAATATATCATTTATCTTAATCATCAAGCAATCGATTATACGACTAATCAACATCATTATCACAATAATCAGAATCCAAAACAATAATCACAGAACATCATATGAAGAACTAGGGTTTACAAGGATTACAAGAATCAAGGATTGATAACAATCAAATAATCAACAAACAATTACCTTGTATTGATTCTAGAGAAAGTGTGGAATCAAGGTGATTAAGAACTTGTGCCAATGATGATGATGATTGCCAGAGAAGATCAGAGCATAAGCAAGTACGTGTTTTGGTTTTTGTGTAGTGATTAGTGAATGATTAGGGTTTAGAATGATTAGAGTTTCACTAATTACTCCATACATCCCTAAGTATCATATTTTACAATAGTACACCATCTCAAACAATTTCACAGTTTCACCACCAAGTTCATACATTTGACAAATCTTTCATAAATAACACATAATCATGCTCAAATACAATATACTCAACTGAATCCAAATGTTACAGTTTCACAGCAACTAATTGTGCAAATAAACCACTAAACAAACAATGAACGTGCAATAATTGCGAAAATAGAATCTTGGAAACTCGAGTTGTCACAGAAACTCCCTTGTTTTGTCAGGGCCAAAGGTGACAAAGAAACTTTATATTAAATCTCAGTTAACTATGCTTAATCATAATAAACACTACTCATACAACCACCAGGCAAACACATAACTGTTAACCATTCACATAACCACCAATCATTCAAATAAACCAAATTATAAAACAAAGTTGTGCACTCAGTAATGTGTAAAAGATAGACCTTGAAATCTCGGGTTGTCACATCATCCCCAACTTGAAAGAAATTTCATCCCGAAATTTGATAAGCAATCCAAACAGCAAGACGTTAACTCAGGATGACTGTGGATTTTCCGTGGGTACCACATCATCCCCAACTTAAATGGAAATTTCGTCCCGAGATTCACTAGTTGCATTAGATTTAGATTTGCCAGGCTTGGTCTTGTCCTCTGGGAATAAATGTGGGTACTTGAGCTTCATCTGGTCCTCGCGTTCCCACGTGAACTCCGGTCCACGTCTTGAGTTCCAACGAACCCTCACTATCGGAATACGGCTGTGCTTACGGACCTTGACCTCCCGGTCCATAATTTCTATTGGTTCTTCGATAAACTGCAACTTGTCATCGATTTTCAACTCTTGAAACGGTACGACCAGTGTTTCATCCGACAAACACTTCTTTAATTGCGACACATGGAACACATCATGGACGTTACCCAACTCAGTAGGTAACTTTAACTTGTAGGCCACTTTACCAATTCGCTCCAGAATTCTGAATGGCCCAACATAACGAGGGTTAAGCTTGACGCGTTTTCCAAAACGCACCACACCCTTCTAGGGTGAGACCTTCAACATGACGCGATCATTAACTTTGAATTCCAAAGGTTTCCTATGCTTATCAGCGTAGCTTTTCTGACGGTCGCGCGCTGCTGCCATCCGATTCCTGATCTGCACAATCTTTTCTGAAGTTTCCAACATAAGCTCAGGGCCTGTGACCTGGCTGTCACCCACCTCAGCCTAACAGAGAGGTGAACGACACTTTCTTCCGTACAATGCTTCAAATGGAGCTGCCTGAATGCTCGTATGGTAGCTATTGTTGTAAGAAAACTCTACTAAAGGCAAGTGTTTCTCCCAACCCTTGCCAAAATCGATAATGCACGCCCGCAACATGTCTTCTAGTGTCTGGATGGTTCATTCACTTTGACCATCCGTTTGCGGGTGATAAGCAGTACTCATGCTGAGTTGCGAACCAAACGATTTATGCATCGACTGCCACAAATCTAAAATGAAACGCGGGTTACGGTCAGAGATAATAGAAGTCGGCACCCCATGCCTAGAAACCACTTCCTTAAGATAGACGGCAGCTAGCTGTGAGAACTTATCCGTTTCCTTGATTGGTAGAAAGTGTGCTGACTTCGTGAGACGATCCACGATCACCCAAATGGTATCGTTTCCGTTTTGAGTTCTCGGAAAACCTGTGACGAAATCCATTGCGATTTGCTCCCAGTTCCACATGGGTATTTCTGGTTGTTGCAGCAATCCAGACAGTTTCTGATATTCCACTTTAACTTTCGAGCAGGTTAAACATTTACTCACATAAGTTGCGATGTGAGCTTTCATCTTCGGCCACCAATACATGACTTTGAGGTCCTGATACATCTTATCCGAACCTGGGTGAACAGAGTACCGAGACTTGTGCGCTTCGTCCATCACAAGTTCCCTAAGGTTACCAAACAAGGGAATCCATACACGCTCCATGAAGTAGAGGATACCATCCGATCTTTCTACAAGTTGTTTTTCCATGCCCCTTAAGGATTCTGCTTCAATGTTTTCCTCTTTTAACGCTTCGGTTTGTGCAGAACGAATTTGATCAGGTAGGTTAGAATGGATAGTAAGCTGCAAAGCACGAACACGCTTGGGTTTCAATTCCTTTCGACTGAGAGCGTCAGCTACAACGTTGGCCTTGCCTGGATGGTACTTGATTGCACAATCATAATCGTTTAAAAGTTCTACCCAGCGACGCTGTCGCATATTCAAATCCTTCTGGTCGAAAATATGTTGAAGGCTCCTGTGGTCGGTATAAATAGTGCATTTAGTACCGTACAAGTAATGCCTCCAGATTTTGAGCGCAAATACTACGGCTCCCAACTCCAAGTCGTGTGTTGTGTAATTCCTCTTATGAACCTTCAATTGTTGAGAAGTATAAGCGATCACATTGTTGCGTTGCATCAGCACGCAACCAAGACCCTGAATGGACGCATCACAATATACCACGAAATCTTCGGTACCTTCAGGTAGAGACAAGATCGATGCACTGCAAAGTTTCTGTTTTAATAACTAGAAAGCCTCTTCTTACTTCGTTCCCCACAAGTATACAACGCCTTTCTGTGTCAATGATGTAAGAGGTTGGGCGATCTTCGAAAATTCCTTAATAAATCTACGATAGTACCCAGCGAGACAAGAAATTGTTGCACCTCGGAAGGAGTCTTTGGTGCCGCCCAATTTTTGATAGCATCAATCTTTGCAGGATCCACGTGTATCCCTGATTCATTCACTATATGGCCAAGGAAGTGTACCTCTCGAATCCAGAAGTCACACTTAGAGAATTTCGCATAGAGTTGCTCCTTCCTCAGGAGCTCCAAAATAAGACGTAAGTGCCGCTCGTGATCTTCCTTGCTCTTCGAGTAGATCAAAATGTCATCGATGAATACAATAACGAAATCGTCGAGATATGGTTTGCATACACGGTTCATGAGATCCATGAAGACCGCTGGCGCGTTAGTCAACCCAAACGACATGACTGAAAACTCATAGTGTCCATAACGCGTTCGAAAAGCCATTTTTGGAACATCCTCCTCTCGGACTCTCACCTGATGATAGCCAATCTCAATTCGATCTTCGAATAAAATCTTGACCCTTGCAACTGGTCAAACAAGTCGTCGATGCATGGCAATGGATAACGGTTCTTGATAGTCACCTTGTTGAGTTCCCGATAATCAATGCACATGCGAAAGGACCCGTCTTTCTTCTTTACAAACAACACTGGGGCTCCCCAAGGCGAAGAACTGGGTTGAATAAAGCGTATGTCCAATAACTCTTGCAGTTGATTAGACAACTCCTGCAACTCTCCAGGTGCTAAACGATAAGGAGCATGAGCAATTGGGGCCGCTCCTGGCGCAAGGTCAATCTGAAATTCCACTTGATGGTGAGGAGGTAAACCAGGTAGTTCCTCAGGAAATACATCGGCAAATTCACGTACGACTGGCAGATCCTCGATCTTTCTCTCTTCAGGCGGAGTGTCAGTAACAAGTGCTAGGATAGCATGATACCCCTTTCGTAGACACTTCTGCGCTTGCATAGCTGAGATGATACCAACCATCGCACCACTGCGATGCCCCTGAACCGATAATGACTCTCCACCAGGGAGAGGAATACATACAATCTTCTCTTTGCATAGAATCTCAGCTTGATGTTTAGACAACCAATCCATACCAACCACTACGTCGAAACTACCGAGGGTAACAGGAAGGAGATCAATATCAAACACTTGGCCTACAAGATCTAACTTACACCCAAAAAGGACATGCGAAGCTTTAATCATTTTACCATCGGCTAATTCTACTACATGCTTAACCTCTAAAGGTGTTGGAGTTAACCCTAAGCGCTGACTAAATTCTAAGGACACATAACTCCAATCGGCACCGGAATCAAACAATACAGAAGCAAAAAAGGTTGTTCACAGAAAACGTACCAGTCACGACGTTGCCGTCGTTCCTAGCATCCCCTGCACCAATAGTAAATACCCTTCCACGAGCTCCATTGCCCCCATTGTTGCCGTTATTATTGTTCCCAGCATTGTTGTTGTTGTTCTGACGATTGTTGTTGTCGTTGGCATTCTGATTTAGCTTAGGGCAATCCCGTTTAATATGACCCTCATCCCCACATTGGTAACACCCCCTTTTAAAACCTTGGTTCTGATGGGACTGTTGCCTTTGCTGCTGCTGATTCTGTTGCTGGTTTTGCTGCTGCTGCTTTGGGTACGGAGCTCTACAATCCTTTGCCATATGGCCTACCTTGTCACACCTGTGGCAGGCCTGGACACATGCTCCATGATGATGATACCCACACTTGTTGCACTTTGGCTTCCTACCAACATAGGAGCCTTGACCCTGATTGCTGCCCTGGCCTTGGTTAACTGAAGACAACAGACTGAAACTACGGTTGTTGCTGTTGTCAGGCCTTTTCTGAGACTGACTGGCACTGGTTACTTTGTCAGCATCGTTCCATTTTCGTTTGTTTTCACTAGCAGGCGTAGTAGTTGTGGTTGTAGCAGTAGTAGTGGCAGAAACACGCGGTGGTAACGAACCTCTCTCCACCTCCTGATCGGTGATCTTGTGAGCCAAACGGACAATCTGAGGTAAGTTGTTGAGGTTTGCTGCAGTAACCAAACCCTTCACCCGTGGAGCTAATCCCTTGATGAAGAATTCTATTCTTCGGTGCGGAGGTCGGGACAAGTTCGGGCACATGATAGCCAGCTCATGGGACTGTTTCACGTATGCCTCAATCTCGGATCCCACCATCTTCAGATTATAATACTCATTCTCCAGTTTCTGTATCTCATCATGGGGACAATACTCCTCCCTTATCAATTCCTTAAAATCGTCCCAAGTAGTGGCATTTGCCACCTCGATGCCCAACATCTGAACCTGGGCATTCCACCATGTCAGGGCACCATCCTCGAGTGTGCCTGTAGCATACTTCACCCTGTCCCCAGCAGGACATTTACACATTGCAAATACCGATTCTGCCTTCTCAAACCATCGCAGGAGTCCTACAGCCCCTTCAGTCCCACTGAAGGTCTGTAGCTTACAATCCATGAACATCTTGAACGTACAAGCAGGTGGATTGTTTTGGTTTTGCGCTTGCTGACCTAATGAATGAAAGAAAATACATTACAGGGGGTAAGAGTTGTGTACGCGACACAAGAATAAAGGGTAAATGGCACATATCGTACCAGCTTGGTAGGCTGCCAAAGCCTCAGCCACACGTGTGTTGATTAAGTTTGTCAACTCAGCTTGGGTCATCGCGATGTGACCACGTCCATGACCTCATCCACTCATGATTCTATATAAGGAGAGGGAACAAATTTAAGAGTCGAGATGAGGTAAGAGTCAGGTATCATGTTGAAATCTACAAACTACCAAGTTTACACACAATAGGGCAGAACCCTTCTCACACTCGTTAAGCCTCACTGGGACTTACATGCACCTCACGTTATTATTATGTGTGCACCCATAATAATAAGGCAATTTGCATGCTCTTCTCAGTGCTTCTTAACTTGCGCTACAAGTTTCCCCCGCATTCAAGTAGCAAAACAGAAGGTATTACAGGATTACGAATCACAAGAGTCGAAGAGTAGTGTCACACTATCAAATCACCATAGTATCTAATATATCGTTTCATGCAAGCTGTGAGTGTGTGGCTACCAGACAAGTGATGCATAAAGTAAACAGAAGACAAACCTTGCAATCTGGAGCTGAGTGTCATGGTCGATTCTTGAAGTTGTTCGGTTATAGTATGGTTTTATAAAAACGTTTTAAAACCTAGTTCACTATAACCAGTGGCTCTGATACCAAACTGTCACACCCCCAAAATACCACATGCGGAATCACCGCGGGACGTGTGACGTACCAGGATCCAAGCCACCAATCACATTGAACCATTAACAATAATTTAAGTAAAAGCATTCGATTCATTTCATAATAAGAATCCAAGTCAAAGTTAAAACCAAAGTAAACATTCAGCGGAAGCATATGGTAAATCGTTAAACAACTGTTTAAAAATAAGTGCTCATAACCAATGTATCAAATATCCAAGAGTCTCGATCCATGACCTCTCCAGCACTCCCAGATAGCAAGTCCATAATTAGAAATCTAACGACCTGCAAGCATGCAGACAAGTGTGTCAGACGACGCTGGTGAGTTCAAAGTTTGTTATCGTGTTTAGTTACCAGTTACCAGTTTAAAACGTTTCACAGATTCATCATTGTTAATCACATGCTTACCGCTGATGGCTCCAGATTAATTGCCCTAAACCCCATTGCCTCTATCAAAGCAATGGTCAAGATGGGGGTCACTAGTTCACTCCCGACCTCCTCGGTGCGGTGTGAGGGTGCCAAACCTAAGTAGCGCTACTAACTAGTACCCCGTTGCCCTACAAGCAACGATCGGTAGGAGGGACTTGAATGATAGATACAGACGTGTATTAACCAACAACCCAGGTTTAACATTCCAGTCAAACCCATTACCCGACATTCCCTTCCTGGAAAGTTTACCATATGTCCCCAACCTGGGACGCATGCTTGGAAAAAGAGCAGTGAACTCACCTTGGTTTGCTCGGTATGTTAAATTAACCTTCCAGTTGGTCAACCCCAAACGCTATCGTGGTTACCAATCATTATTAGTTACGAACTCAGACTAGTTACGTACATGCACACAATGAATCACGTTTTCATATACAATTTGCATCTAGCACAGGATCACCGATTATCATATATCCAACACTCTGTCCTATACGTGCCCACATCCCATGCACAACATGTAATAGCACACAACAGTTACAATCATGCGATATCATACAACACTTACAACATGCAATAGCAGATAACAGTTAGCTGGGCTTTCTACCAAAGCCCAACAGACTTCCCCTCGGCGAAAAGCCCTTTCGACGAAAGTCCTCCACTGATGAAAGTCCCCACTTTCGTCAGCATCCCCGATGACGAAACTCCCAACTTTCGTCAACACCCCAGTTGACGAAACATATAACTTTCGTCGGGGACTATTATGAAGAAACTCTAGCACAGTTTCGTGGCCACAGAAACATCAGTTACAGCATGTTTACAGGATCAAGTGACAGTTTCATTACCAAGTTCATAACAATATTAATCATTGACAGTTTCACAACAATCTTAATCATTGTTCACCATCACAATCAATAACCCGAATATTAACACTGATGACAATGATATACATCAATATGGATCCACACATGATATCAGACGTTGATTAAGACCGATTACCTATTCGGAATCACCAGTTTCCATCGCTAATCCCTAAGTCATCATGAGTATGTTCGGTCACGATTTCAATATAATCATTAACATTCTTATGTCAATCTGATTATCATTACCAAGTTGAACACAATCATCAAAAGACCCTAATCACACAGAATCACAGAATCATAGCAGCAAACACAGAATCATAACACGCCAATAATGAGAGGACACTAACCGTATACCGAAAGATCTTAGGTTAATCGAGACAGAATACTTCGTGATCTACTGATTGCCGTCGCACAAGATTTCTGGAGAAGGAGCCTTAGGGTTTGTTCTTACGGCAATAGGTTACAAGTAGGTTATTATACAAAACAAGTTGGGCCGCGAATGAGTTTGGGCCTAAGGCCTTCCCGGCGAAACATAACCCGGCGAAACTCCCTAGTTTCGTCGAGCTTGAGGGTGGCGAAACTCCCTTGTTTCGTGAGGGCGAAAGGTGACAAAGAAACTTTATATTAAATCTCAGTTAACTATGCTTAATCATAATAAACACTACTCATACAACTACCAGGCAAACACATAACTGTTAACCATTCACATAACCATCAATCATTCAAATAAACCAAATTATAAAACAAAGTTGTGCACTCAGTAATGTGTAAAAGATAGACCTTGAAATCTCGGGTTGTCACACGATCGACTTCCATTCCTGCGTTGGAGATTTTGTGACCGAGTATTATTCCCTCCTTGACCATAAAATGACACTTTTGCCAATTAAGTGCGAGGGTAGTCTCCTCACATCTAGATAGCATTCGTTCAAGGTTATTGAGGCATTGGTCAAATGAATCATCGAAGATAGAGAAATCGTCCATGAAAATTCCATGGTCTTTTCTATCATATCGTGGAAAATGGCCACCATGTATCGTTGGAATGTTGCAGGTGTGTTGCATAGACCAAATGGCATACGTCGATATGCAAAAGTTTCGTAGGGACAAGCGAAGGTGGTTTTCTCTTGGTCTTCCGGTGCAATAGGTATTTGGTGGTACCCAGAGAATCGATCTAGAAAATAATAGAATTAATGACCGGATAATCGCTCTAACATTTGATCAATGAAGGGTAAAGGAAAATGGTATTTTCTTGTGGCTTCGTTGAGTCTCCTATAGTCGATGCAAACCCTCCAACCGGTGACGGTTCTTGTTGGTATGAGCTCGTTCTTTTCGTTGGTCAAAACCGTCATTCCTCTTTTTTTTTGGTACTACTTGGACGGGACTTAACCATGGGCTATCGGAAATGGGGTAGACAAGTCCGGCATCTAAGAGTTTGATGACTTCCTTTTTTACTACTTCTTGTATGTTAGGATTAACCCGTCTTTGTGGTTGGATCACCGCTTTATAGTCGTCTTCCATTAGGATTTTATGTGTTCACATGGAAGGCCTAATTCCTTTGATGTCCATTAGCTTCCATGCGATTACCGTTTTATGTTTTTTAAGTAAATTAAGTAATTTTTCTTTTTCAAGAGAAGTGAGATACGAGGAAATGATGACGGGAAGTTTCCTTTATTATCTAAGAATGCGTATTCTAAGCCTTTTGGAAGTTCTTTGAGTTCAAGAGAAGGTGGGTCTTCAATAGATGGATTACTTTTTGGTTCGTCATCGCGGTCGATGGCCGAAACGGTTTGTTCGGTAGTGGCTTCCTCTTCAACGAATTGGTCATTTTGTTCCTCTGTATCGGGTGGATCTATTTCATCTTCCAACAAGGGGTTGTCATTGCCAATTGGATATTCATTCATTTATTTACATTAAAGGTTCGTTTGTCGGCCCCAAGTTTAGTGGGAAGATTATGATGTTTTTGTTTGAGCAAAGCTTTATGGGTTTTTATGAATGTTTGTCCCAACACGAGTGGAGCGTCATCTAAGATGATGAAGTCGGTTGGTACAACCGTTTGGTGCGTGTGAATGAGAACGTCTTCGACCACTCCCGTAGCGTGTTTAATTTTTCGATTAGCAAGAGGATAGGAAATTTGATTGGAAGAAAATCACCAATACCTAATCTTTCGAATACATAGCTAGGCATTATGTTAACATAAAGATATTTGTCTATTGAAATGTTACTAATATAGATGTTTTGAATAAAACATGTTATCGGTTTTATGTTTAATTCAATTTGTTCATCTTGTATTAGTGAAGTTTGATCTTCAGTTAAATTAGCACTTGCTATTTCTTTGATGTTAGGATTAGTGGTTAACTCTTTTAAAAACTTAGCATGAGATGGAACCAAACTATGATTTTCGAACGAAGGTTGTAGGATGTGTATTTCGTGGAGGTCTTGTTGTTCCTCTTCGAAATTTACCTTTAGAGACTTACCCTCCGTGCGGCTTGGTTCGGGTTTTTCATTGTCATGTGTTGAGTTTTTTTTGAGTGATTCCTCTTTCTTCGGCTCTTGAGGTTGTGCCTCTTCTATGATTACCTCCTTGGTATAAACAGTCTCTTCTTTTACACGAGATTGTGTGATCAAGAGTTCTAAGTTCTTGAGACTTTGTATGAGGCTTTCAGCTTCGAGGATGATTGTGGGTGGTGTTTCGTATGTTTCAAACGGTGGAGTGTCCCAATCAAAGCTTCACTTTGGGAGCTCAAACCTTGGTTTCTCATATGTTGTGTATGAGGTTGATGATTGAAAAAGGTAACAATTTTGTACCGAATGGGATTAACCACATATGGTACAATATTGTTCCTCATAATCGTCGTAATAGTAGTAATCATAATCTCCCATGTAATCCATTGTTTGGACAATACCCAGAAGATTACGGCCTTCGGTAAAAAGTTTTTGTGAACACAGAAGGTTAGCACGGCCCCGTGTTGTTTGGACACGGCCCCGTGTTGTTTGGACACGGCCCCGTGTCTAGGACTGCATTTTATTTGATACTGGGCGTTTTTAACACGACCCCGTGTCAAATGAAACACGACCCTATGTGAGCCTTCTATGAAAAAGTTTTGTTTTTTTTTTCAGTTATTGCAGATTAGACACGGCCCCGTGTAAAGCTTCTGTGAGATTTTTAGAAAAAATGAAGGAGAATTTGGACAGAAAAACTAAAAAAGATGATTAGGCCGTCGATTTTAAACTTTCTTAAAATACCTTTGTTCCCGGCAACGACGTCAAAAACTTGATGTGAATGGAGGGTGTACGATTTTTAATATATTTTTAATCACTTTTACTCGTTTATAAAGCTTTAAATTTATAAAACACGGTATAACACTGTTACTCTTTACAACACGCTAAGGCAAGTTGATATAAAAGATTTGTGTTATTCACACACATTTAAATATTATTCACTCATCCTTTTCTACTTTATCTTTTTTTTGAAAGGTTTTTATGTATATACTTAAAGAGATAGTGAGAAAGGGTGTATCAATATTATTAATTATGGATGTAAACAAGCTCAAAGACTCGATAGCTACTTGTTATTGGCTCAGTTAAAAGTTCGAATGAGCCGAGCTTTATCGAGCCTGAGATAAAGCTCGTTTTGTTATCGAGCCCGAGCTCAAGCCTGGAATACAAAGTTCGTTTAGGCTCGCGAGCCTAAACGAGCCCGAAAAAAAAAATATTTTTTATATATAATATAATAATAATTATCATAACATTGGCGAGCCAAACTCGAGCCGAGCTTTAGCTTATTTGAGCGATACTGAAACAATCTCAAGCCGAGCTTTTAGCGCGTTTCAGGATGTTCTCAAAATAGCTCGAGCCAAGTTGAGCCGAGCTCAAGCTTTGAGTTTTACTCGCGAGCCGAGCTCGAGCTCAAATAAGTAAGCTCGAACCGAACCGAGCCGAGCTCAAGCTCAAGCTTTAGAAAAACATGACGAGCCGAGCTCGAGCCCAATCAAACTCGGACTCGGCCCGATTCGTTTACACCCCTATTATTAACACCCTATATTAAAGTGCTTTTTAAATTTATTTTGATTTACATTCCAACATAATGATATTTTTCAGATTTGGTGTATCTTCAAATTTTCAACTTTAAGCCGTCATTACTATTAGCTTAATAGATTTGGTGTATCTTCAAAATTTCAACACAATCCGTCATTACTATTAGCTTAATTAAAACACGCTTTTTATTAGTTCTTAAAAGACGCTTTCAACATCAAGCCGTCATTACTATTAGCTTAATTAAAACACACTTTTTATTAGTTCTTAAAACACGCATCTTTTATGCCAAATTGCCACTTTAACCATTGTCATTTAAACAAAATATGTCTTTATTCAGTTTTACTTTTTTTAACTTTAAAATAAGCATAAGAAAATTGTCTTATGGCAATTGCATAAACGGGGTATTGGCGCCCATGGTTTGAGATGACAAATTTTAAGAATAGAAGGTATCTATAATGGTAAAAAAAATGGAAACAAACCATTGGACTTCATAAAAAAAAATTATGGTTTTTATGTAGTTATTGGAAATAGGGCTGTTCACGAGCCGAGCCGAACCGAGCGGACCTTTGCTCGTGCTTGGCTCGTTTACAAACCGAACCGAGCGGAGCGGCTCATTTAAAACCGAGCATAAAATCAAGCGAGCATTTTTCGAGCAGTAAAAATTCTGAGCGAGCGTCGATGAAGTTCGAGCGATTTGGACAACCGTGTCACCCAATTTAATTTTGCTGAGAGAGATAGTGACAATGTTGGGTCTCAAGTTTTTATGTCTTTAAAAACATGCACATTTCATGGCATAATATTTTTCTTATGAATAACAATGTTTTGGCTGACGAGGCAATGATCATATTGCACGAACAATTATGTTGAGAGCATGAAATGATCGACTTAGGGTAACGACATGAAACATTGAGGCTATGAACAGACTGTCGTTTGTTTATTGGTTTAGGGTTTAACTTTTAGTTTTGATTTTAATTTTTCATTAGCGTGGTTGGGCTAATACGTATAGATATAGTTGTAAATTTGTATATAGTTGACCAAAATCTAATAGATTGGTACATATAAAACTATAAATTTAATTTATGTTTAAGTATATATGTATGTATAAGTGTGTGTATATATAGTGTATGTGTGTATATATATGTATAATTAATATTTGTGTATATATATGTGTATATACATGTTTATAAATGTATGTGTATATGTATATGTATATGTATATGTATATGTATATGTATATGTATATGTATATGTATATGTATATGTATATGTATATGTATATGTATATGTATATGTATATGTATATGTATATGTATATGTATATGTATATGTATATGTATATGTATATGTATATGTATATGTATATATATACTAATTAAAATAATAATTCGATCCGAGCCGAGCCGAGCGGACCTTTGCTCATGCTTGGCTTGTTTACAAACCGAACCGAGCAGAGCGGCTCGTTTACAACCAAGCGTCAAATCGAACGAGCATTTTCCGAGCAATTTCCGAACGAGCGTCGAGCGAGCGACGAGCGGCGAGCGATTTGAACGGCCCTAATTGGAAATAACTGGTGAAAACCCATCCCCACCAAATCCGTCATCCGCTTGCGTACGGAAGTTCGGACGAACACCATTCCATCGAAAATAGGGACGAGACATCCAATGGGGGCTATCAGGTCACCCCTGGCCACAGTGGCGAACTTTGAGATTTCCGACCGAATGGTCGAAAACGTATATACCCAATAATTTCTATTAAAAGGGGGTTGAAAACGTATATACTCAAAAAAATTTATACGAAAAGTACATACTCTCCACTACTGAGCGAAAAGTTCTGCGGGGTCGGCCGCCCCCACTTTGCTACGCCCATGCCTGGCCACATTGGCGTCTGCTCGATCCATACGTTTTTAGATGTTGGAAATGCTCTAAGAAATTCACAATAATTTCGTTCGATAGATATCATTCTAACACGAGTTGTGTTTTTATCTTATAAACTTAATAATCTAGCTAGAGAAATCTTCTATACTATATAATAAAAGAAACCACTTTAGGGACACTTGTCATTACATTAGGTCATCTCTTACAGATAATTCTTATTTTAGTTTAATCTTTTTTTAATTAATTATAGATAATCATCCTACTAAATATTATTTAGTTTAGTATATTATAGATAACCCTTCTACTAAATATTATTAGTTTAATATCTTATGGATATATATTATTAGTTTAATTTCAGTGAGTTTTATATATTCATAAATCTTAAGTATAAAACAACTTATTTCATTCTTTCATATTTAGACCATGCCCACTTTACTTCGTTATTTCACTTTACTCCATATTTAGACCATATACTCTACTTTAATTCAATTTCTTTATAGTCTATTCGCTTAACTTTATACTCGGTATTTCATATCCACCTCCCTTTTTGTAGTGTTTGTCACATTTGTAGCGTTGGTTATGGATCCATAATATGAAAACAAATTATGTTATCGATTAAAACAATCGATGATGTGAACATCTATATCTATATCTATACCATATAATTAAAGAAACCAATTTCTTTAAGAAACCTATTTTTGGGGTTTTCCGCCTTTCTTTTATATTTATTATTTAATATATAAATTAGATTTTTTACTATTATTAGTATTTTTATTATTTATCAAATATATAGATTACTTAAAATTTATATATAAGACTTTATCCAAAATTATATTTATTTAATACACCATTAATCCAAAATTATATTTATTTAATATACTATTAATTTAAAATTACATTTATTCAACTCGTGTAATACATAGAGTTTTTAAAGATTTAATTTTTTTATTATTTGGTATATAAATTACAATACACAAGGTTCTTAAAAATATAATAATTTTTATTATTTAATATATAAAATTACATTTATTCAACCCGTATAATAATTAATGAGGTTTTTAAAGATATATTGTTTTATTATTTAGTATGTAATATAACATTTATTTCAATCAGTGTAATACACGGGGTAATAATCTAGTTATTTAATATAAGCATTACCAATATATTTTTTTAAGCTATCATAAACATTTAATTTCACATATATTGTATCTTACACTATTAGGAAAATGTATGTTATTGATGAATTTCACTGGGAAAGGGTTCAGTAAGGAATCTCCGAAAGAACCAACATACCCAGACAAAATGGAATAGTTACAAATATATATGGGGTTGGTTAAATGCACCCTTATTTTTACTTGCACCCATATTTTTACTTTTCATAATTCATTTCTAAAAATATTATTTTAAAAATTTGTCTTGTTTCACCCCTATACAAATCATTATATTTAAAATGCTTTTTTTTCAAAAGGTTAAAAAAAAGGTTTTTGTACCAAAAATAATAAGGTTTTTTTATTAATATTTTTTTTCATAACCATTATTTTTAAATATTAAAATTATAACATTTCCTTTAAATAAAACGAATCTTGATTTTAAAGATATTTTT
Organism: Helianthus annuus; assembly: GCF_002127325.2. Lineage (NCBI taxonomy): Eukaryota > Viridiplantae > Streptophyta > Magnoliopsida > Asterales > Asteraceae > Helianthus > Helianthus annuus. Next base: position 152,781,325 of record NC_035449.2, on the reverse strand, counting down.
TGACTAGTATTTTATTGTAGTTTCATTCACAAACAGACTTTACGAATTAATGTTTTTTATGAAAAAAAAAAGATAAACTTAATTTTTGAAAAAAAAAACCGTTGATTTTATGTATTTAACCCCAAAACCTCACTTTTATTCTTTTATTTCATAGTTTAGTTGTCTTACCACTTTATTTTAATATTATTATTATTATTATTATATTTAGAATGATTAGCAATTCTATATATTAAAAATACAAAAAGTTTTTCTTTTTTTCAAAAAAAACATTTATAGCACTAGCTTATATCTATTTATTAAACCATGGGTGCCAATGGATAAATAAATAAGTAGGTAATATAACAATTTTATTAAACTAAGAGTTCAGTTAGTGTCTTAGAATTTCTAAAATGGGCACATCAAGCAAAAAAAATTAAATTAAATTGACTTACTTCAATTTAAAACATTTGTTTTTTTAATAAGAAACCACTTTACATTTTAAGTTAAAAAACGTTTCAGAATACAAATACTAGTAATAATAAAAATAAAATAACAAAAAGACCGAAAAAGATATGATAAAAACAAAAAAAAAGGGTTGAATAGTATTAATGTGAAAGTTTAGGGAGGAGGTACGTTTAGTAAAAAGGGAGTGCATTTAGCAACACCCATTTATATATATATATATATATATATATATATATATATATATATATATATATATATATATATATATATATATATATATATATATATATATAGGGTAGGGATCAAGAGTGAACCATGTTTAAATTGTGAAAAAAAATGAACAGATCCTGACCGTTGGATGATGAGATCTTGATTATAGTATTTAAATGGTTTTTTAATTAATAAAAAACATAAAATATACCACTTCATAACCGTATAGGGCATAAATGTAAAATGCATTCTCTGAAATCACATTGATTGCCGTGAAACTTTGTAATGATTAAATGTAGAAATTTGAATCCCGTAATAATAGCCTACACAGTTATAGATTGTGTATAGCTTCAACCTATCAAAACCACCTTTCAACTCATAACCTCTTTCATCAAAGAACGAACAACCGTCTTCAACCTCTCTCCTTTATTGGCGATTTCTGCAACTGGGGAAAACTCAAGAAGCATCATCAAAGCAAGGTATAATTACATATATTGTAGTAATCGTTCAAAGATTTTGAATGTTTCGTCTTTATACACACTAATCTTCACAACTCAAAACCTAGGGTTCAGTTCGATCTGCGTAATCAGTCGGCTCGAACTGTTTCTCTAGCGATTTTGTAATGTACAGGTGTTATTTGGTTATATGTTTAAGCCGATTACATATTTGTGTCGAGTGATTATGAGTTATCCTCCCTAGTGATCCGAAATACCTTTAATCTATAAGCTAGGGCTTAGTTTGCTTAGATTGGTGAGTAAATGTAACCGATTAGGTGTGTAGGTATTAAAACTTTAGCCTATACCATCCAGATATGTTGAATAGCAAGTGTATATACGTTATTGTTCTTCTTGCTAATTGGGGATTACGAAATCTGTTTAGTTTTTACAACATTGGGATGGTTTGTTGTCTTTTTCACAAACAAGTAGTTGTGTATTTTGTCACTTTACATAGTATACAGTAGTAATTGGTATGTATTTGGGTCAGAACAGTAGAGTCTTCTACTTCTGTTTCATAGTTTTGTGAAAAAATCAATTGAAACGAGGTTGGTTTTTAATTGGTGTTAACTGTCTACTTATCTATTCTAGTTATACACATGTGTATGGGATAGTAGTACACATGTGTATACAAGTTGTTGAAACTCAAGGATTACATAGGAAATGTGGCTGGGATTGGATACTGAATCTGATATACCAATACACATGTGTAAGGGGTGGAAAATACACATGTGTATACAAGTTGTTGCAACTCAAGGATTACATAGAATATGTGGTTGGCATTGGATACTGAATCAGATATACCAATACACATGTGTACGGGGTGTGTATACCCATGTGTTTTGATATTAACCTGTCTGATAGATACATATACGTAGGAAATGGGATAGAATTTGAATCCTGTTTTTTTCCCCTTAGCATAGAATTAAATACTTATTCTGATAATAGTTTCTGTTTAATCGTCTTTGGTTCTAATTCTTTGTCATTTGATTGTTTTCCATGGTTTCTTTTAGGTGATTTAAAAAGATCAATATGAGGACTAGTAAGTGCATATATCAGTTACCAATGAAATAAAAATATTTAAACGAGAAAGTCTTGCTTTAAAAGATGTTGATATAAACATGTAGGGCGGAAAAGCCAACGTATAGCTGGTAAATGGAAATCAAGTTTTGTAAACAAAGCAGAAGACCCAATAATATGTTCTGATGATGAAGAAAGTAAAGTTATTGTACTTTTAATATGTTATTTGTTGGGTTAGCTAGTAGTAAAAAGGTGAACGTTTGCACGACACAATCTTCAGCAACTAACTGGCTTTTGTTTTGATCAGCTGACAAGATGAAGAAAGGTGACATCCAGAAGATTGACCACGAAAAGGCAACACATGCGTTGTCGGATGATCCTTTTGAAACAAGTAGTAAAAAGAGACACCACACTAAAAGTTGTTTTGGTTTTTATTTTCTGTTTTACTGATATATATTGTTGTATAACTGTTATTTTTGTTTGACAGCGGAGAGGATAGAAGAAAAAAAGCAGTTTATATTAGAGAGAGCTGAGTACTTTCGGCGACTAAAAGAAAAATGGCGTAAAGAAGAGTGTAAGAGTAGCTAACATGCTTTGATTGTGTAAGATGTAAGAGTTACACTTAATTATGTTTTTTTGGTAACATGTAGCAGGCCATAAGAATAAAGGGTGGGAACGTGCCAACGCATCAGTTGATGTAGAGTTCAACAAGAGTTATGACGATGGTAATTCAACAACAAAGAATCAGAAATGTGAGACGAGCAACAAAGGTAACTCAGTTAGAAGAGGGTTGTGTAAAAATGATACATGTTTTAGATAGCTACAGTTTTTAAAACCTGCGGGTTGGAATGTGTACTGACAATGTTTGGTGAATTACATGAACAGTTGGTAAGCCTAGAGAACAACCGGAAGACAGACCTGTACAGAACACGAAGTTACCAAATGAAGAGGACAATCAACCGTTGATACGGACAGGAAATCGAGCAAAAAGAGTGAAAAAAAATAAGGTTAAGGCAATTCGGGTACCGTTCATGGAGAAATCAGAAGGTTAGCATTCAAAAGATAATTGATTAGTAAACTACAAATTGATTTTAATTTCATGAATTTTTACTTAGATGACAATAACGAAGAGACTCAAAACAAAGGTAAAAACACATGTGTATAATGAGTTTTAAGTTTTTAGTTGTGACTATCAGAAAAGGAACGGTGTAATATAATCTGTAGTTTGAATCCGTTGGGTATTTTTTGGTTTATCTTAGGGAAATGTGCTGGTGAGGGTGATACAACGAATAAAAGGTCAGAAGCTTCTGATGCAGGGGAAATGAGAGGTATGTACACGTTTTCGTTGAGAAAATTGAATATGTAAGGTATGTGTACTAGTTTAGCTAACCCTTACGTTTTGTTATTTTTTTAATAACAGGGGAAGCTGAATCGCGTTCAACGCTGCACAAAAAATCTGGTCGGTTAGGAAAACGAAAGAGGAGTAACAAGGATGACAGAAAAGGAGGTAATTCAGTGTTGGAAAAAAAGTTACTTTTAATAATCTGTTGTTTTGTGTAATCTGTTAACATAAAATTTGATTCATGAACATTGAACAGATGACAAGGGTGATAAAGGAAACCGGGTGTTGGATGATTTGTTTAAGTATAAAACCCGGCATTCCAAGAAAGAAGATAAGCGCAAAAAATTGAAATCTGTAAAGCGTCGAAGAGGGAAAAAAAATCATCAGCTGCCCGGGATTAGGACGCGAACGTCACCAAAGAAGTTATGCGAAGCTATTAAGAAGATGACAACGACGCAACGGAATATTGTTCGACGGATGGGGTTTGGTAAGATTCTGAAGCTGAAGGTGGATTTAATTAAATCTGCTTTAGGGCATTTTGTAGTCGATCGTCTAGATACCAAAAACATGGTTATCAGGTTAGGCGAACAAACGATCAAGGTTGACAAGGATTCGGTACAGAAACTGTTGGGGTTACCATGTGGGGGAATTAGGGTAAACATTGACAACAAGGAAGCTTCTAAGCATCCGTTGATATCCCGGTGGAGAGGAAGGTTTAGCAGGAGTATCATTAGCTGCACAGACCTGGTAGGCAAAATTTCGGAGTACGAAGACGAGGACGAAGAGATGTTCCAATGGATTTTGTGATGTTGTTCATATCAACGATGGTGGGCTGCACGATGAATGGCATAGCAATGTACACATTGTTGTACATGTTTGACATGGATCATAGCTTTAAAGAGCATGATTGGTGCCAGTTTATAATCGACGCAGTGAAAGTGTGTAAAAACCATTGGAGGAGGTGTGATAAAAACTCATGGTTCCGAGGACCCCTTACATTTTTAGTGGTATGTGTTACTAAGACCTTTTGTTTCTGAATTTGATGTAAAGAGGACATTTAATCAATAACGATGCTTAAGGGTGAAGGTGCAATGCAAACAAGGCATGCGCTTCAACAATACATATGTGTATTTTTTCAGTAATACATATGTGTATACGGTATACCCATATACGTGTCCCGAGCAACAGTTATTATCATTGTACATACTTTCTTCTTTATTGTTATTGCGAACCCACTAGTTACTAGCATAGCTAAGATGAACTACTTTGTTGTTGTTTTTGTAGTTGCTATACCTGGACCGAACCAGGTCCGTTGGTTTTGATGATGAAATAACGGAGCCACCAATATCTTACTGGAACACTGAAAGGATAAGTCAGAGACAACAAATGGAGATAAAGAATGGAGGATTAGGGACTGTTTCTGTGAAGGAGCTGTTTGACGGTGATAATGAATATGATACGGAAAGTGAGGAAGAGGTAGTGGATATAACGCGTAATGATGAAGGGATGACAACTGAGAATGATGTTAGATATGAGATGAAGGTAAGTGTTACATATTGGTGATTCTATGTTGTTTTCCCATCAACATAGAATGGTCCTGATTAATTAGTATATGTCATTGATTCTTTCGAATGTCAGGCATACATATCTAGTATCAATGCAATGTGTGATGAAGCAGAAGCTGTGAAAGGCAAGTTAGACCGAGCAATATCAAAGTTTGCACGCTGTTATCCGGATACTACGGAGGTTTTAGAAGCTGCGGAACGATACAAAGCATTATTCAACAAGAGTTTTGATGCGGAGGCCAAATCAACTGTGGAGAGATCTGCTGTTTGTACTGACAAAAAGGGAAATAACGATACAGGTATGAATTGTGTAATGTCATAATCCAATAACACTGACTGATTACGTATAAATTGTTTGGGGATAGTGCTGTGTAGACATCACTGTTTTTTTAAATGTATGTTTGTAGATGTAAGCCTAAAAAGAAACCAAGAGTGCAACACACCTGGAGATGACAACTCAGGCATCTTCTCAACCCCGCATGTTGCATCAGCGTGGACCCAAACTGCGGTTCAGCTAGCTGACATTATTGAAGATATTGCAACTGGAAAGCTAGATGATGAAGGCGTGCTGGTGAATGATATCCGGACTGATAACAAAAGACCTTCATCGAGCCGCGGGACTGCACAAGATTTCCCGTCCCCAGAAGTGCGGGATATAAAGAAAACTCGACCACAAACAAATGAAGTCAACAAAGGGAAACGAAAGAGAATACCTAAAATAGCTGCATTTGGGAGATCGCCTTGGCTGGAGAGAGCAGTCAATATCTCCAAGGCTATCACAAGGGAAGAAAACATAGTTTGGGAATACGTCCTTGAGGGTGCAATTGATACACAGTGAGTTTCTAATATTATTTTACAATACATATGTGAATATCTTTTGGTTAACTAGTTTTTATATCCAACACGAAGGGTGGCAAAGCCAAGGGAAGATAGGAAAAAAGACGAAGATAAAGAGGATGAAAGGTATGTATTTAATACGTCATCTATTATAAGGCATCAGTTTTGAATTAGAGAATTAGATATTAAACCGTTGGATACTACATAATTATGTTCACGTTGTTTCCTTTCTTTATGGGTCACGCAGACCTTTGGCTGAATTGATAAAGGAAAAAAGAAGTAAAGCTAAATCTGACCGGGATAGAAAGGAAGAAAATGAGGTCCGAAGAACTATGGCGTAAGTGCTTAACTCAAATGTACAAAGGTTGGTGCACTTAACGTATATGAATATGTGTATTCTAATTTTTTGTTTGCAACACGGATGTGTACAGGAATGATATATTCTGCACTGCCTATGGAACACATCTGATGCACTTTCATATATTGGATCTACTACCACATGTTTGGCTGAGCACTGGCATCATTAACTGTTGGGCATCTATGCTTAATCACGACGAAGTCAAAAGACGAGAGTTTACAATGCCAAGGCTGCTTTGTCATACCACCCTTTTTGTAAGAATATTTTATAACACTACTCATATCTTGGAATAGCGTTCTCTATGTAATTAGAATATCGGATACATTAGTTTAATATTATTTCTTCCTGTTTGTTTCTAACACTAGACTGAGGAAATGCTGACCAAATCAAGTTATGATGACAACAAACGCTTAGATATGTTTACTAGTGCCTTGAGGGTTGTGTTGGAGGAAAAGGAGGAGTTAATGGACCTGAAAGAATACGGGAACCTTATTTTCCCAATTCTTGACCGTGGACATTATTATTTAGTTTGCTTTGACCTGAAAAATCTGGCAATTACAGTTATAGACAATATGGATCCTTCTGAAAGTCCAGTGAAAACATTTGACGGTAACGATTTCTTCTTAAAGTCGACTCCGATGAAAGTGGTAAGTGACTGTCGGTAGTTAATACACAAGTGTACTGCAGGTTGACTTAACCAAGTTGTGTTGTGTACAGAAAGATGTGGTCGTCAAATACCTGAAACGTGTTCGTCATCCACGTTGTCATGATATTGCAGCTCGTCAGCCTGTTCGTTTGGAGATAAGTTGGGCGACGACAGGAAACTATGAAGACTGCGGAATATACGCAATGCGACACATGGAAACCTGGATGGGGATCACTGAGGATCGCTGGCACGTTGGGTTCCCAACCGAAATGGCGAAAGCAAAGAAGAAGATCGCACAACTTAGGAAGAAGTATGCAGTGAAGCTAATAACTTCGGAGGCGAACATACATCGCGAACGTATTCTAAAAGAAGCCTACCAATATGCCGGCATTAACAGGGATAAATAGATAAAAAGTCTGCTACTGGAATTTGTTTTTTGTAGTTTAATTTTGCTCATGTTGAAACAATATATTTACTTTTGCGGGTGGTAATCAAGTTATGTCGAAATTTCATTTATGGGATAATGTTTAACGTAATTGTAACAACCACCTTTCTATATTAGTGGACTGTATTATTATCCTAGTGTTAATTAATGTAAGCCAAAAGGCTCGGTTAGGTTTCAACAACATCCTTATGCTTTTGAACTGTTGCAACCTTAGAAGACTTCACTTGCTTCATTGCAATTTCGAGAGCCTTACTTCCACCAATAAAATTCGGATACGAGCTGTTTATATAGTCCATCTCCATATCAACGATGTGCCCAATCATCATCTAAGAAGGTTGAAGAACATGTCGAAAAAAATTCCCAATAACATCATCGATTCACTTTCTAAGAAACGGCAAAACCGTTGTAGCTCATGTACCATACATCGATGACTCATCTTGATTACCTCGTGATAACCAATAAACAAACGGGCAATTTTGCTTCTAATCAGAACCTCAAAAGGAACGTCTGGCACAAATAACGCGGATCTAGGACCAGTTGCATTATGTATAGCGGTTCAAAGGTCATCATCAGTCAAGTCCTCACATGGATCAACCTCCTCCAAAATGCTTTACGAATACTGACTGGAAAATGTAGTGTATTCCTGCTCCTCCGAGTATCTCAGACCGACAAAGCCCAAGACTCTGAAAGAAGTATCAAGTCACGCTCATTTATAGGCCGACAAGGCAATGTAGTCGCCACAGATCAGCATAAACAAGCTAGGGTCCAGCCAACTGGTGAGGTTGGAAACACAAGCTGCGGGGATGTCATCCTTTTTCGGTGGGTCGGATAGTCGAACGTCAACCAAATCTAGTTCTGCAAACAAGCCGTTAACTGAACGGGGTCATACCATAGATCGTATGGCTTATTCATCTTCAATTATTTTGCAAAAAGATTATTGCCCCTTACGCGTTTTTCGCATAAATTGCATAAAAAACACAATAGTAACTGCATAAAAAAGTAAAAAAAAAAAAAACACCCAGACTTCGGTACATCAGAAGACAAACTGCTTAAACATATAATCTAATACAATAACCAGCCGAAATGTTTAGAAAAAAAAAAGGCAAATGTTGATACGGTTTAATGAAACTATTCTTCACTACCAGAATCCTCAGAGCCAGATTCTTCGGTTTCTTCATCTTCGTATATCTCATCTTCTTTGTCGGTTGACGAGTCATCCTTAACCGGCTTCCCCTTTTTAGCGGGCAGTTCCTCTTATCATGGCCCCTTACGAGTTTTCCGCAGAAATTGCATTTCCTTCTCTTTTTTTTACTAATCTTGATTGCTTTCTCACCGGGACCAACTGTTCGTTTATGCTTTCCACATCCTTTGTTGCGTATTTTCCGCGGGGCCGTGCAAGAAACCTCAGCTGGTTGTTTATGCGCAATTACATCCTCTATCACAACATCCTTTTTATTGATTGAATGATCGTACGGTATCTCGCTAAAAAGCTTATCTTTAATAGCTTGAATCTGGTCACTTAACTCTTGTAATTTCTCAATATTGCCACGCACCCTGTCTCTACACATGTTCACGTTATCACAAATCCCGCGCCACAACACACCACTCCTACTTTGGTCGTCATATAACCTATTCTCCAGTAAGTGTACACTAGCTGGGATAGCATCTCTACACCATCTCGGATGTATGTATCTGGCTGGAATCTGAAAAATGTTGTGATGCCTGAATACGCAAAACATGTGTCGACAAAGATACCCAACCCGGGTAAAACCCATGCATACACATGAAACTGTAAGATCACTTTTGTTGAAAGTTACCTACATTATTAACAAAGACAATTAAAATTTGTTCAATAAAAACAAAGTTGTGAAGATTGTAAGAACTGCAGACACTAAAAGTGTAACTAACCTTAAACTCATTCACAATTTCTTTGGTGTGATCTTGATGAGCAACAAGATACGTATTAACTCCATCAACCATTCCTCTTTCGGCAACATAACACAAACTGTTAGACTTGTCAATCTCCTTTTGAACTTCCCAAAATAACGTGCGTGTATATACTTCATTGGCATGACGTTCTATCGGAAACGATGTTTTGTATCGCTCGGGATTGGTTGTATCTGTCTCATAAGATAGTTTACGTTGTTTGTTACGTATCTTGTCCACCGATGTATCATAGCAAAGCATGAACTGCACCAACGTATTATGGGGACTAGAATTTGCTTTAAACATATGATTAGCACTTTCGCATCGAGAAGTGGTCTTCATAAGGCAACACATAGGTATATCACGAAAATAACATGGAATCCACTGTTCCCTTATAGCGTACATTTCATTCATCCAAGCATGATCTTCCAAACCATACTCAGACATGAGTAAATTCCATCTCTTTTCAAACCTGTGGGGTTCTATGTAAACATTCCACACTAGTTTGTGGATCTGTTTCTTTAACTCAGCATTCGTTTCATCACTGCCCTTAATCTACACATAGGATATAGGATAAGTCATTGCATTAGGATCGTAATAAATACACCCGTCAAACAACATACATAACTGTACATATGTGTATATCAGAAAAGTCAGCTATTTTTTAAACATATACATGACACATACATAACCTATACCCATACACGTATTTAAAATCCATTTTCCATACCTTAGCTGGAATTTTATTGGTGATGTGCCACATACATAGTCTGTGTACAGACTTATCAGAAACATTGTTCACGGCTTGCTTCATGGCGCAATCTTGATCGGTTAATATGATAAGAGGTTGTTTTCCATTGTGCGCTTCTAAAAACTTTTGTAAAAGCCATGAGTACGACTCGATGGTTTCGTTGTGAATCAATCCAGCCCCGAATATTGTACACTTCTTATGATGATCAACCCCGGTAAAGGGGACAAATATCATATCGTACCTAAAAAAAAGATTCATAAATATAGTGTTTATATTAAAGACGTAGAAAAAAGGCAGATACTAAATGCAAAAAAATATTTTAAAATCATTACATGTTTGTGTGATACGTTGCATCAAATGCCACTACATCGCCAAAAGCGTGATAATTTGTTTTTGAAACTCCATCACACCAAAACATCAACTGAAGTTCCTTTTCAACAATATGTGTTTTAAACGTGTAATTTTGCTTGTTTTCCACACGTTCATTGAATTTGTCAACGACCATTTGTGCATCTCTGTCGCCAATGAATTCCCGGATATCTCTTCCAAAGTTCTTAAACTCGGTAGTCGTTCCACGAACATTTTGGTGACCTCCCTTTAAAACAACGTATATATTGTGTGCTTTCGTCGGACCAATGTTAGCATTGCGACAATCAGCAATAAACTGTTTAGCCGCAAAGTCTAGCTTCCTTTTCTTGCGTGATAAATCTAAGTTCTCAGGTGCTGTTAGACCATGGTTGTGTTGTTCAATGAATTTGTAAACCACATAATCCGTAGATCATTTTACTCGCCTAATTTTAACACATGCCTTACAATCTGTAGCTTTTATACTACGGCATCGTTTCGGAGAACTAGTTTTACCCGCTACCTGGTCTTTGGGCTTATTAGCTCTAGAACACAAAATGTACCGGAGTTTGAATACTCCTTTAGCTTTATCTCTCTTTGACGTACCCAAACGGGTCGAAAAACCAGCCCTCTCTGCATAACGCTCATACATACCAACTGCTTCATCAATAGTTCGGAATCTGGCTGCTTCATACGGTTTTAAATCAGGAGGAACATTTGGTGTCCAATACTTTGTGCCATTAGGACTTTGATATACATTGCTAGCAATAGACTCTAAAATTTCAAACAAGGAATAAACGTCAGCAAAAACAAGTAGCATACACCACAGATTTCTTATGAATTGTTCTGTCCTAGAATAATACCTTGCTGCTCAATGGATGCTACCAACACATGATCTGGTACTGCTCGTTGGTTGCTCAGATGAGTTACCAAATCAGCTGGTCCGTCGGGCTGCTCGTTTGCATCTGTAATAACAGTACCCTCAGTCAAAAGTTTAAATTCATAAGTATTGTTAAAAAAATACACAACAAAAAAAAATATGAATACTACAAATACGTAACTTCAATTCAGCGACACGCATATACTAACTTGTATAAACAAATGTTTAAAACTTATACCTTGATGATTATCTGGTTCTGGTTCAACGCTCTGAGGTATTAACAACTTATCAGCAACGTTGGGCTGATCGATCGTCTCTGACATACGGGTACCCTCTATCGAAAATAATAAAACTTAAATGTTAGTTAAACGAATCAATAGACTATACAGTCATGTATTAAAATTACAACGACATTTGCTACAGAATTGTATAAACAATTGTTTCAATATTATACCTTCATGACGATCTACTGCTTGATCATTACTCCGAGGAACTAACAAATTGGCTCGAGCATCAAGATGATCGTTCGTATCTGTGGAAAACTATAAATCTTAGGGTTTATAGAAACTAAACCAAACAATACACAGCTATGTAATCTATTATCCGACACTTGAATCAAACTTGAATACACATATTTCTTAAGAATATACCATGATGTTGTTCTCCCGGTCGTTGAGCGGTCTCATGAATTAGCAAATTCGCAGAAATAATATTCTGATCGGTCGAATGTGTCATGATTGCTGAATTGCCTGTTGATATTCTGAAGAACGAATACGAATTGAATGATGGTGATGAAGAACGAACAGGAAGAGTTGGCGCAGATTATGATCGATACAAATTTGAAATTGGCCATCATGTTGAATCGTGGGGTGGTTTTATCAATAACTGCCATGAATAATTTAAAAAAGAAAAATTATATATAAAATTAAAGATGTTAAAAGACGATCCTATCCTTATATTAGATTTAGAAGATCTAGGGCCAAGATTTGTTCGTTTTGTTCATTACTTATATAGGGTTCACAAAAGAACCTAAACCTATATATATATATATATATATATATATATATCTGTCATTGATTAATCGGCAATGTACTAGGAGATCAAAGTGTAAAAATCATATTTCAGATAAGATTTCTAGACAATGAATTACCAACGGCTTTTGGAGAGATATCAACACATATGTCCATCACTAAATGTCCATCCCTAAAAGTTAGCCATTGCCACGGCCAAAGCATCGGTTTTGGTAAATGGATGCCCAACCCAAGAGTTTCTGTGTCATAGGGGACTTAGACAGGGGGACCCCCTATCTCCGTTCTTGTTCGTGATGACAATGGAGGAACTATCTGGGGTTGTAAAAAAGCGGTCTCATCGGGTTTTCTCCATGCTATTCAGTGTACCTCTCAGGGCCCAGTGTTATCACATTTCTTATATGCGGATGATGCGGTATTTTTGGGAGAGTGGTCGGAGGCAAATGTACGGAATATAAACAGGATAATGAGATGTTTCTACTTGGTCTCGGGTTTGAAGGTAAACTTGGGTAAAAGTAGTTTATTCGGGGTCGGGGTTGATGAAGCGGAGATTGTGCATATGGCGGATATTCTAAGATGTAGAATGGGTACCTTCCCTTTCAAATATTTGGGTTTACAAGTAGGAGCAAATATGAATTTGGTCTGTAATTGGAGGCCGGTTGTTGATACATTCAAAAGCAGGTTGTCGGTTTGGAAGGCAAACACACTCTCGTATGGAGGTCGGCTAACGCTTGTCAAATCGGTACTTAATGCATTACCAACTTACTATTTCTCGTTATTTAGAGCTCCTGTGCAGATTTAAAAAAAAATTGGAACGACTACGGAGAGATTTCTTGTGGGGAAACACACTAGAACATCAACGGGCAACGTGGGTAGCTTGGAATGATATCATGGCTCCTAAAGAGTTGGGGGGTGGGTCTTGGGTCCCTAAAAGAAGCAAATTTTGCACTATGGGCTAAATGGTGGTGGCGTTTCAAGGTGGATAACAATAGTATTTGGAAAAAGCTAGTATGGAGCATTCATCAACATAATAGGTCTTGGTCTCCGGGCCGTTTAAAATGTTAATGCCAGGCTCGTGGAAGCAGATTGTTGGAATTGCTAAGGATTTATCTGCCTTAGGAGTTGATTTGGGGACCTGTTTTCGGGCAGCCGTGAGGAATGGGTTGGGGACGTCGTTTTGGATGGATTGCTGGATCGCCGATGTTCTGATGTGTATTATGTTTCCATCTTTATTTCAGCTTGAAAGTAACAAGAGAGCCCTCGTTGCGGATCGGATTAAGGTACAAGATGGTGTGAGATATGTGGCCTTTAGCTGGGTCCGGGTTCCGTATCAACAACAGGAGATAAAGGAGATGATTGATCTATCGAGAATGTTGGAGAACATCAATATTACAGGAGAAAATGATACTTGGAGATGGGCTATGGATGCTACCAGCTCGTTTTCAGTTCGTGGGCTTAGGCAGATGTTGAGGCGCATTCCGAATGGTGATTCGAGACAGATTCATTGCTGCAACAAATGGTGCCCGATTAAGCTATGTACAAGAAATCTGGGAAGAGATTTTTAAGTGGTGCAGAATTTCTACACCATTTTTCTTTTGTGCGAAGGATGTGCTCGAACTCCACACTCACTGTCGTGGCTCTAGAAGATGGCAAAATATTGTGTATCCGGTCGTCCAGACGGCGATCTGGTGCATATGATGAGTGCGTAATAATGCGGTTTTCAATAATAAAAGGGTGGCTGTGACGAACATCGTGGAAGAGATTAAAGTATTATGCTTTCTATGGCTGAAACATCGGGCAAAGGCTATGTCGCTTACCTGGGAGAATTGGTGTATATTTGATTTAGTTTGTATGAAAGTGTAAAATTTTGGTGGATGTAACTTTGGGTTAACTGATGTTAACCTTTTGATTAATATAATATATCTTTTGTTGGCCGTTAAAAAAAAGTTAGTCATTGTATCATGCATTAGGAAAATAACAAACTAAAAGTTAGTCGTTGTATCAGGGATGAAGGGACACTCAAGGGTCCTTACCCTAGTCCAACCAATCAACACTCGATATGTCAAATTTCGTATAAAGTATGTATTAGTTAGTAAGTAGTGGGGGCACCCTACCCATGTCATAAACTATATATATCTATACTATATTATAATGCATAAGAGAGAGTTATTTTTAAGATACTTAAAAAATAAGAACTTTTTCCCTTTTAATTTATAAATACATCCGTAAAATAGGGTAAATTGGTCTTTTAAACAATAATTATATTTTAGTTCTCTATCTTATTACACTTAGATCTCTGGGTTTTTACATAATTATGGGTAATTAGTTACACTCTTCCCTCCCCACAACAAACTTATAATTTTTTACGTATTCTTGTCATATCTTATAAACTATAAGGTTTTAAAAAAATCCAAAAGTATCGTGACGACCTACTCATTTTTGTTGACGTTTCGATAGTTGTCTTGGTCAGTATTGACGTGTGGATTAAAAAGTACAAGTAGATGATGCCTTAGTACAAGTGATTAAAGCCCAACGTACTTAGTCATTATCTTATAATATCTAATAGCTACAAAATGTCAAGTGATTAAAAATCGTCAATTTAATCCTTTCATCTAGATTACACTTTAATCATCTTTAACAAAATTATAGATAATTTGTTAGTGGTTACACTTTATCCCATTATAAAAAAAACTAACCCCCCCCCCCCCCGGATTTTTAAACAGTCGTAACATTTTGTATGTTAATATAATTTTTTTAAAATAACACCACATAAATGAGTATATTATTCTGTTTACTTTGAGTATAGTATTGCTATAGTTTTTTAATTAAAAAAATTGACATTTTACGTGATTTATAGTGTCCAAAGCTGAGTAAAAACTGAATCATTAACCGAAACCGAACTGAAATCAACAAAAAACTATATTAACTGAAAGCTGATTAAACGAAACCCGAATTAACCAAAAACAGTTATCGATTTTTTTTGTACTCTCATTTACCAAAATTAACTAAACCGAACCATTTATATTTCACATATTTCTAGCTTTTATACCTTTAGTTAATGTATTTCATATTTATACCCCTATTTTATTTATTCATACCTCCATTTCATGTACCTATACATACATTTCATGTATTTAAACCTAAATTTCATGTATTTCTAATCGGAAGTTTTAGCCCAAGTTTAGTTTTGGCTATTAACCGAAATTAAATGAATCAAACCAAAAACCATCAATCTAACTGAATAAACCAAACCGATTAACTGAAAACGGATTGGTGAATAAAATAGACTAATCGATGACCTCAATTTTGGTTAAGGATAATAATTTAACCAACCGAACAATGCACACCGTGGCAATGTCTGTGTTTCTCACGCATCGCGCGCGCTTATCAGTTATTAACCAAAACCGGTTATCAGTGAGCAATAACTAAATCGTTAACCTAACCAAACCGAAAACACACAAAACAAAACTGAAATCAACCAAAAACTGAATTAACTGAAAATCGAATTAACCAAAAATCGGTTATCAATTTTTTTTGTACTCTCGTTTCACCAAAATTAGCTGAACCGAACCGAATCATTCATATTTTCATATATTTCTAGCTTTTTATACCTCCAGTTCATATATTTCATATTTTATATCTCCATTCTCCATTTCTTATATTTATACTTTCATTTCATGTATTTATACCTCAATTTCATATATTTCTAAGCAAAAGTTTTAGTTCAAGTTTTCTTTTTGCTATTAACTGAAATTAAATGAACCAAATAAAAACCGTAAATTTAACAGAATAAACCGAAGTGATTAATCGAAAACGGATTGGTTAATAAAATAGACTAACCGAGACTTTGGTTTCGGCTTCGGTTGAGGATAATAACCGAACCATGCACAACACAATGAAACGGATTACCCGATTATTTCGCTTTTGATGTATATTTATCACAATAATGCTACAATAAATATCATATGAATAAGAAAACTACAAAAAAACAAGTATCGCAATGCAATGTGTCGCTCCCGCCGCATCGCGCAGGAATCTACTAGTTCTATTAATATTAATAAAATCAAATACTCCAACCAATCACAAGTCACCAACAAATCTCAAAGCCAACACCCACCTTAAACAAACACCTTTCTCATACGGATACCTCTCCTGGCTAACCAAACCCGCCTTTTGCCTACCCTTGGGGTGACGACGGTGTTCTGACATAGGTAAGTACCCTAGATGCCTCTCCTTGCTAGTGCCCTGTCTCCCCCCCCCCCCCCCCCCCCCCCTCATGGAAAATAACAAACTCTGATATATTATTACATATATGTATAAAAAAAAATAAAAACTCAAAAAAAGATAACACGTTTTACATTTATGGTATTTTTTTTTTATATGAACTAATTTGGTGAAAACCTTATTGGCACGCTTAGTCAAAAACCTTCTCGGCACGCTTAAAAGCAAAGTCAACAATGTCGTTTTTTGATCTAGCTTTTAGTGACTTGATTTTCTTTTCAATTAAAGCCTTGTCAGCATAGAATACGCAAATGTTGAAAACAATCTAAACGCTTGTTGAGTATCCATGTGTATTTAAATATCCATGTGTACGAGCATGCAACGAAATTACTAAGTCATTGCATTCATAAATGCTCGTGCAACAAACATGAAATAAAAATTAAAAAAACGGGAAGACTATTCCCACATTTCCAGTAATCTAACATTACACCGTGTTCAAACGTAAGTTTGATGTTAAATCAAAAGGCCATATGCAAGTCTTTACGTCAGATCTAGAGTCGGCTTAACCATTTCAAAGGTATAAAGCAAACTCTAAAATTGAGGCCCGTTTTGAATTTACTTATGAGCCGTCCCACCCAATTTACCACCCAAACTAAGTATCATATACCCTTTAAGACGATTAATTATAAATTGAATTTCATAAGCACAGAATAAGAATACTGAATGCAAAATTGAAAAGAAGATATTTTAAACTATGTCTACATACTCAGTGACGGAACTAGAAGATAAATCCAGGGGGTATCCCAAAAAAAATATGGACCTAGGAGTATTGATACATAAAACGGAGACGATTATTTTTTTCATTAATGTTTCACGTCACCGACAACAGTTGCGCAACCAGAAACGTTTTACATGGGGGCGGAAAATTTTTAGTTGCTATTTGTTCATCGCTATATAATAATTTTCTCAGTCAGGTTCGGATCAGGTTGGATCATATAAAAAAAAAGATAATCACTCCAAAATTAGATTTCTCAGAGGTTAATTGAGTCCGGTTCTAATCTAGTACAACTTTCACTCCAAAATCAGAACTAACTAAAATCCCCAATCAAAGACAACTTTGTAACCTAGTCATCTTAGGACACACGAGTCGTTAATCATATTAGAAGCACACGAGTCGTTATTCAAACATTACTAGCCCAACTAAAATTTATAGTTGCAATTTTATTCATTAAAACCAACAAACATAATGGCAGCCCAAACTTTCTTTTATATTTTTAAAATTAATGTATCTACTATAATAAAAGAAACCAAGTTTTGTACACGTGTCATTCATAGAATGTATCCTCAAATTTATATTTATCTTATATTAACTAAATAAATAAATTTTAAATTAATATTAAATCTTATCATACTTTAATAAAATATTATCTTCAAATCTAAATTATTAATTTAATATATCTTTAAAAGAAATACCTCTCTTTCCTACTTATCTTATATTGAATATATAAATAATAAATTAATATTAAATGTTATCCTAACTTATTAAAAATATAACTTTTTTTATTAATTGATATACAAAATTATATTTATTCAACATGTGTAAAACGTGAGATTTTTAAAAATATAACTTTTTTTATTATTTACTATACAAAGTTATATTTATATAACACGTGTAATACACGAAGTTTTTAAAGATATAACTTTTTATCATTTGCTAAGTAAAATTAGATTTATTCAACACGTGTAATACATGTGGTTTTTACGGAGCCAATTTTTTTTTATTATTTGGTAAATTTTTAAACCCGACTATACACTGGTTTTTTAAAGATACGACGTTTTTAGTATTTAATATACAAAAATACCTTTATTTAATATGTGTAATACACATGGTTTTTAAAAATATAACTCTCTTTTAGATCTATTCAACACGTGTAACATATGGGGTTTTTAAGGATGTAATATTTTTATTATTTGGTAGATTTATTCAACCCGATCATACATGGGTTTTTTAAAGATACGATGTTTTTAGTATTCAGTATATAAAATTGCATTTATTTAATCTGTGTATGACACGTGGTTTTTAAAGATATAACTATTTTTTATTATTTGATATATAAAATTACATTTATTTAACCCGTACAATATACGGGACTCATAAAGATATAACTTTTTATTCTTTAATATATAAAATTACATTTATTTAACCAGTGTAATACACAGAGTTCTAACCTAGTGAATTTATAAAACATTAATATGCTTTTCGGGTCATTTATCTTCTCAAGACTGTGGGACTTCAAAATTAATATCCTTTGACTTTATTTATCATTGTTTATGAGACATTTGTCAATTCCAAAATAACACATTTATTTCTTCCAAAAAAACATACTAAACATATCATCTTCTTCGTTTCATCACACCTGCAACCCTAATTTTTTTTTATTAAACATTTCTTCTTCTTCCAACACTTTCTTCTTATTCAGAAAGTTCAAGGAGAGTAATTGAATAATTCTATGGAAAGAACTCAGGATATTTACGTATCTGTAACACTCTTTCTTCAGGGGAGCGCCATTGGCCGACAAAGTTGAGGGGTAGCCTGGGCTACTCCTCACTACTACATAGATCCGCCCCTGTACATACTTATTCATTCAAGCAATTTAAGCAATAGTCATTGTTGAATTGTAGAAATAGAAAACATAAGCTGGAATGAGTTGGGGGCCTTTAAGAAAATGGTGGTCCAAAACAACTGCTTCAGTTAGTTGTTGATCAGTTCTGTTTTAGGCATAATGGAAAACATGAAAACATACCTGATTGCATCAGCACAGGCCAGCAGAGAATCCAGATGGAGACGCAGCAACAGTGTTTGACATGATTGTCAGCTTGATCTGGTTCCTCCTTAGGGTGCAATCATATGATGGTGATGATAAGAAACCGACAAGGGAATCGGTTATGGAGAGGGAGGCGAGATTGATGTTTTGTGTTATTAGGGTTTGTGTAATTGTCTGACCCTTTAACCACTACATTAGTCTCCTTATATATGCACCCAAGAGGAAACCCTAATTTGTTAATAAGGGTAATTTGGCCCATCAACAATTACCAACTAATTATGTAATAAGATTGTTATATATTTTGATCCATATAATGTAAATGATTATAATGGCTACTAGATTAACTATAACATAAAATATATTTAATCTTACATTCTTCCACTTAGCCGAGTAATCATTTACTACGAGTGTTAGGTAAGCCTGATCAGGAGTTAACACTCATTTTAGCCTTAAACAAGTACTGTAGCAGAGAAATACAGCCGTTGAATCATTATGCGACTCAGGACCCCCATTAATCATTCTATAGCCTTAATTTAAAACCTAATCATCATGATCAAAATACACATAAGCCCTTTGTTTGATTTGTAACTTTATTTGTCTATATGCCATTATGTCGACTTGACATATTCTTAGAGACATACAAAATCAAACTGATGAGGAAAAATTAACTAATACTTAGTCATTCATAGTACGATATGCAATTGCGCATGGCCATTAATTAATACCCGTCTATGAGCTCTCTTAATAAGACTTATGGGTAATAGCCCTTCAGTTATAGGATCCTTAAGCATATCATGAATGTATTCGATACAAAACTTAGTTTCCTCAATTCGTTCATAAACGAATAATTAATTGTGCATCGAAACTTAATGCAGCACCTCTTGAACTGTTACTGTTCAAGGAGTCATGGTAGCTGACTTTATCACACTAAGTCTTCAAAGCATTAATTATATGGAGTTAATAAACTTATGAGTCCACTGATATATTTCCAACAACATTTAGTGACTATATTATGTCTTTATAACTTAGGTTGTTAATATCAGTGCATTATGACTCCTCCGTGAGATAGGTTTTGTCTGCTGACATAAAGATATACCCGAAATTACATTTTTGTCATCTTTGAATATCACAAAGTTAGAGTAATAAACCGGTTTTTAGTTCTCATTTTTTCTTCAAATTTTAGCCTCTCGTTTCTTTAGGATATTGTAATACTCCATTAGATGTTTCACATTAATCTAGACATATCTAGTGTGTTGCAATGTGAGTAATATCTAAACGAGTATAGACTTAAACTTACATAAGGCTTCTAATTAATGAAGCATAAATAAATAATCTCATTTACCATATTATCCTCTAAAGGAGAGCAATATTGTTTGTTATATAGTAAGGACCCATTTAATGTTAAACTTATGGAACAGAACTAATGTCCCATTGGGTCTATCTCGGTATGTTATAATATCAATCACGTAAGAGATATCTCTGAGATCTATTATATCAAAGTTTGTGTTAACAATGCTTTGACTTATGTAACATATACTTGTCAAAAGAATATCATCTATATAGACAAGTTTATCTTAGTTGCTCCCACTCATTTTGAGGTAGGTACATTAATCCACTTGGTTGTTGATGAAAATAATTACGTTAAGATTTCATCACATTATGATGTTTGCATTAACCCATACATGGATTTAATTGGCTTACAAATAAAGTGTTCTTTAACCTTTAGTTTAGAACTTTCAGGTTGTTTTATGAACATGTAAATGTGTCAGCCAGTTTGTTAGGAAAAATTCTTTTAATGTTCATCTAATGTAGCTTTAAACTATTATAAGCTACTAGAACAGTGATGATCCTCAAAGAAATCTTTGATAATTTATCTCTTCCTAAGTATAACCTTTGACAATCAATAATGCCTCTTCGTGTCTTAATGCTTATTTCAGGATTTGGTTTAGTTATGAACACTATTAGATAATTCAATCAAATCCCAAACATTATATGAACACATAAAATCAGTTTTACTAGAAAACTGTTTTATTCCATTCAGAAGATTGATTAACACTAATGGCTTAATTCGAAGAGATAGGATCAGTAAACTTTTCCATAATCCATTTCAACTTCAGTTAGGGAGGTTATGTAATCATCAAAGTTAGTAGGTTTCTAAACCTAGATGACCTCCTGAGTTAATTATTGGGTTCATTAGAAGTTTCAGTTTTATGGATTAGCTCTTGGTTAGGTTGCTATCATTTTCAGGATTCTAAGTTTGAAAGAGTTGGTGCAGTATGCTGTACAAGAGGTGTAATCGGAGTTAAATTCGGAGTGAAATTTAATGACACTCTTCCCCCCACCTCTTTGCAAATCATGATAAGGACTTTGACTGCTCCCACTGACCTTAGAAATCTTTAGGAACTCAGCATGCTTAGGGTCAACATTTAACGACCAACAAATTCCAATAGAGAAAACAAAATAATGACGTTAGTCGTTGTGATTTCTCTTATTGAGGTTTAGGTAAGAAATCTAAGTGTGCCCACAATTAAGCAACAATGAAACTTTTGTAAGAGTAGCATTAGATTTTAAGGAGACAAGTTATGATAGAACAGTGTCAAGATGGAGCAGTGTCTTGTACAAGAGGTGTAAATTTAGGTAATGTAAAATTTCCACTCCCCCACCTCTTGCAACTATTGCAAGTTATTATTAAGACACTTAATGCTCCCACTGATCTTTAATATCTCTAGAATGCTACAAGAGAAGTTTCAATGAGCTACGTGACGTGGGAACCTATCATATATACGTTAGACTTTATTTGATTTCTTTAACGTCCAGATATCATAAGAAACTTTAGGGACATATTTAATAAAAATCTTATTAAGTATATATATATATGAATAGATTTCTTCTAAGATCGTAAGCCATATGCGACAAAATTTAGATACAAGTTGATAATCTTTTAAATGATAAATGAATTATGTCTGAATATTCCATTTGTAATAAGTTCCACGAATGTCAATGAATGACTTATGATGGACCCATACTTATTCCTTAAGCCAAGTAATATTTAGGGCTTTAACGTCATGATTTAAAATCACTTAGAATGAGATTGGATAAAAAATCATCCTCATTAACCATGTCATGATTTCTCATGAATTTTGGTTATAATGGATGAAATTTATATGTCTCATTTTCCTTTTGTCAAATTCTCATTTACATGATGACAAAAGTTGTGAAAAATGTAAGGTATCATCTAGTTTTATCTTAGTAATGTTTCAATCCAGATATTTAGAACAAATAAGATGAGAGTTTAAGATAAGTGTGACTTTATGTTGACTATGCAAACCACACAACCTTCATAACATTGCTTAAGTATGATACTATATTCTGATTAATCTTCAGAATACATAAGGTATCGAAAGGCGTTGTTAGAAGACTGCTTATTATGGTTCTTATAGCCTTAACAATTAGTTTTGTCACTAACTCTCATGTTAGTTATTTGTCGAATTCTGGTAAGGAAACGTATGGAACTAGAGTCAACTAATCATGTGTTAATTGGAATATTAAAATTACCAGACTTAAATATCATTAGTAAATGACTATCTAATTAATTTATCCTACTGTTCTTTAGAATAATGGATAGTCTCGTTGCTTATGCCTAGTCTAATGACATAATTATGCATTGAGATTTTCCTTTTAAGAACCTTAAAGTTGGAATTAGCACTTGTAATTTGTCTATTGACCTTAGAACAATCCTTTTTTAAAGTTTAAGTGATTCTAAGGTGAGTAACAACTTATTTTCCAGCTTCAAACATTTATTTCTTTGTACATATGTTGCTTATCAACACACTCATTATACTTTGGTACTTTTGAGTGTTACAGTTGATTTATAAGGCATCAAATTGTACAAGTGAAAATCTTAGTATGTAATGTACTGGAAAAATGTACTTATTTCCGTGCGTAAGCCCTTAACTTTATGGGTCATGATATTGTACATTATAATATATTCACATACACCACTTAACTTTATAGTTTAGAATTTTAAATGAAGGCATGCATCTTAGGAGTTCTAGTGATTATTCCACAATTATAGATTAATCTTAGGAAAGACTTAATCTGGAATAACTTTAGTGACAGCAATTTATGTTAGAGGGATCTTGATTATCCTGAGAGACATCATGTTCGATTTATCCTAATCATCATGCTCTACTTTTCTTCTGTAGTGCTTTATCAGAAGAGAGCAATAGGATCATCGTGTCTTAAGAGATAATCAAGAATTTAATTTAAGAGCTAATTCTTATAGAAACTTTAAATAAAGCAAAACATTTTAGGTTTAAGAATTAGAGTGGATGAGATATATTTATAGAAGAAAATTACAGTGAGTAAAATATGGGTACTAAAATAAGGCAGACGAAATGATCATAAAAATTAAAGAATGATCATTGATATAAGGATCATTATGTGAAGAGGCTGTGATATGTCTATTACTAACATCAAAATAATAGACTATTTAAAGTTCTACTTAAACGAAGACAAGTCAGCTTTGGCCAGAAGTGTAATCATTTAAGCATGTGTGCAAAGTGGTTGTAACAAATCAGCTTTGGCCAGAAATTGAGACAATCACTTTAGTTATGCACTTGTTAAGTATGCCATCTATGAAGGAATTAAATCAGCTTTGGCCAGATATTAAGACAATCATGTTTATGATGCACACTTAACATAGCTTTCGTAATACTTGAATGATAAGTAGATGTATCAAATCAGCTTTGGCCAGAAGTGATACATCAGAAGCTCATTCAAGTTAAGCCATTTTGGTTTTGTAAAACATTATTTGATCCTTATTAACTAACTAAGTAATTACAAAAACCAATTATTTAGTAGTAAACCACCTGTTGCAGGGGGATAGCGTGCCCCCGCACGGGGTTCGGGGCGAAGCCCCGAGCTAAATCTTAGTTCATATTAAACAACCTAAAATAATGAGGTTTCGAGTCAGGTCTCGACTAAGTTATGAGATCTCGAGTCAGTTATGAGGTCTCGAGTGAGATCTCGAGTCAAGTCTCGACTCAGCTTATAACATTATGAGGTCTCGACTCATTAATGGTCTCGAGTCGCAACCTCAGTGTCTCGAGTCGTAATCATGGTCTCGACTGCTGTGAATTATGAGGTCTCGAGTCGCAACCATGGTCTCGAGTTGTGACTTTTATGGTCTCGAGTCGAGACCTTTGTCTCGAGTTGTACAAATATAAGCCCTTAGTCGAAACCTCAGTGGTCTCGAGTCGAGACCTTATGATCTCGAGTCGAAATCATTGTCTCGAGTTATAAACATTTGAGAACACTTATGATTTCGAGTCGAGTTCTTGTGGTCTCGGGTCATTAAAAGGTGATATCGAAACTCCTGTTAACAGTTGATTGTGTGATAAGTTTGAAATTCGAATTTTAAGCGATTTGGTATATCTTGTTTCCTGTTTTAAAAGATATTTTATATTTATCCAATGATTTCGAAAATTATATCTAATAACATTAACAGATTTTTCGAAATTTTAAGGGATAAAAATTAATCAAATACAGAAAAAACACCTTCTAATCCTTAATTCATTCCAAAATAAGGGAATTTATTCGAATTTCATTAAGAACATGAAGAACCCTAATATAAATAAAATCAAAATTCTGGAATCCAAATATGAATTTCATAGTTTTTTAAATAGATTCCAAAACATTAAAGTTACTTTATTTGAAAGTGAAACGTGAATTATGAGCATCTTTGAATTAAAACATTGTAGGTTCTATTAAATCGATATTATAAATAAATTAAACCTTTGAATATTCAAAGATGAGAGCCATACATCAGACGAACAAAGAATATATAATATCCCATTCTTTTAACCATTATGGTTTCGAGATTTCGGGACAAACACTCGAAATCAGGCTTTAAATTAAATTTTCAAAATTTTGTTTTCCAGATTTCAATCCTAGAATTAAGGATACGAAAACAGAACCGACTAATCAACATCTGCTTTGATACCACATGTTGATCAGTTCTGTTTTAGGCATAATGGAAAACATGAAAACATACCTGATTGCATCAGCACAGGCCAGCAGAGAATCCAGATGGAGACGCAGCAACAGTGTTTGACATGATTGTCAGCTTGATCTGGTTCCTCCTTAGGGTGCAATCTAATGATGGTGATGATAAGAAACCGACAAGGGAATCGGTTATGGAGAGGGGGGCGAGATTGATGTTATGTGTTATTAGGGTTTGTGTAATTGTCTAACCCTTTAACCTCTACATTAGTCTCCTTATATATGCACCCAAGAGGAAACCCTAATTAGTTAATAAGGGTAATTTGGCCCATCAACAATTACCAACTAATTATGTAATAGGATTGTTATATATTTTGATCCATATAATGTAAATGATTATAATGGCTACTAGATTAAATATAACATAAAATATATTTAATCTTACATTAGCTTCTCGAAAGGCCGCCCTTTGTCAGATAGTGTTCTTTCTGAATTTCAAACAACCATTTACGTATATATCATACAGGCGTTTGCATGCATGTCTGTGTGTCAAATGATTGCCCCTTGAATTCCAAACGAGATTGTTTGTTTATATGTCAAAGGATCCTTTCATTGTGTGAAGTTAGATTTAGGAGGTATGGGTTATATTATAAAACGAGAAGGTTCATTTGAGAAAAAAATTAAATTAAGAAGAAAAAGAACAAAAGGTTACAAATGTAAAACATTAAATAGTTTTTCTCTCTATACATTTATTATTATCTTTGACTAATTAATTAGTCATAAACACTATCATCCTCCACACTTAAATTTTTTCTTACACACATCAAAATTTATCCTACACGTTTTGAAATTTATCCTACACATATTGAAATTTATCCTACACAGCTCGTAATTCATACTACACACCTCGTAATTTATGATACACTTTAAATTATAAATTTTTTTCTTTTTTTGAAAAATATGTTTTTTTTTAAATAAGTTACAAATTTAGAGTAGTTAGCTATTAAAAAGGAATACTATCAATTAATGATTCATCTAACTTTACCAATATACCCTTACACTAATATTAAATGCAAAAATTAAAAGAACTAAAATAAAGCATTCTTATTGGTTGATTTTTTTTTATTCTTATAAAAAATTTCTTCTCATTTTGAACTCTCCGAGTTTTTTCCAAGTAGGTGTAGATGGAAAACTTATTTACCAAAATGGGTATTTTGAAAAGTATTTACCAAAATGAATATTTTTAAAAAAGTTACCTATTGTCACTCCTAATTTTATTGGATTAAAATTACTTCTTTTTATAAATATATTATATTAATTAAGAAGAGTTGAAGGGAAAAAATATATGGTAAACTTTGAAAATGAAATTGTGAGATTTAAAAAAAGTTTTTATAAATGTTTCTTCAATTCTTTTTTAAACATTTTTCTTTAATTATTTTTGAAAATTTCTAATAAATTTTCTTTAGTTTTTTCATAAATATTTTCTTTTAACTTTGATAATTATGTTAATTTTATAAATGTTTTTTGCTTTTTACCTTTTTTTTTTTAAAGTTACATGTATCTTCTGTTAGGAGTGTGGATTAGCAGGTCCAACCCGACATAAACCCAAACACAACCCGAACCCACCAATCTTTTCAAGCATACGTACCCGAACACAACATGAATATTTACTGGTGATACGAGCATAACTCATTTTAGCCCGAATTTTAATTTTTGCATATAAATCTCTAATTTTTTTACTACAAAACAAAATACAAATTTATATTAAAAGTTATAATTTAATTATATAATTCAGTGACAATTCTAAATATCTACATTGTTTTTATTAATAAGAAGCGTAACTGGGAAATTTGGTATATAGTTTAAATGCAAATAGTTATTTCAAACCAAAAATAATGAATATCTACATATGAGGAAAAAAATATCTGTAAATCATATCTAAAATATTATTTGTATATTATCTTAAACTTACTTACATATTTGTATATCAATGGTGAACCAAAAAAACGTTTTTAATGCTCTTTTCCAATTAAGAAAATTATTGAAAAATGCTAAGAGATAACGTTTCTAAGATTATTAAAACCACTTAAAAGATAATTTTTCTTAAATCTTATTAAATAATATACATTTATAAAAGGAAACTTAAATCTTGTTAAATAATATATATTTATAAAAGTAAATTTATTTTAGTTTGTAGAATTAGAAGTGAGAAAAAGTAACTTTATAAAAAAATTCTATTTTGGTAAATATATTTTAAAATGCCCATTTTGATAAATAAGTTTCTAATCTACACCTATCTACTTAGGGAAAAAAACTCTGAACTCTCCACTATTATAATATATACTATAATTTGGTTTTCATGAATATATACTATAATTTGGTTTTATTGGGAAATGGAGACTCGCCGGAAATATATTTTAAAATGCCCATTTACTAGACGTTTTTTATTAGGAAATGGAGACTCGCCGGAAACCTATTCCGGAGAGTATTCAATGTCGGATTCTAAAGCTTTTCGTGACTAACATTCCCGAGGGAGACAGTGGAGCAGATTTGGCTTCTTTTGTTCGTCCGTTTGGCCAAATATTCGATCTATATATTGCCAGAAAAAGGGATAAAAATGGCAATCGTTTCGGTTTTATTTCGATGCTGGATATCAAAGATAAAGACGATCTTCTAAGGAATTTGAGAAACATTCGTATGGGTAATTGTAAACTGTGGTTCAACATTGCAAGGTTTGTGCTTGAAGACGGAGAGATTAATAGTTTCAAAGAAGATAGATCGGTAAGGGACGATGGTAGAAACAAACGCCCTGTTGAAGATAAAGGCAAGACAGAGATCAAGATTGGTACGTCTGACATGGGGGATAGATCTTTTAAAGATATGTTGGTTGGGAAATCCATTTATGTGGATAGTAATGTCAATGGTTTTGCATCCATGCATGGCCATGCAGTCGTGGCAAGATTCACTAGTTTATCGGCTTTGAAGAATGTTAAGCTTTTTTTACATGATTTGGGTTTCCAGGCTGTTAATATCCAGTATTTGAGGTTCTTATTTCGTTTGGAGATGCTACGAAGGCTTTCGACTTCGTGCAAGCTGCCGTGCTACATAAGGATAGATTCACTAATATTGCTTTATGGGAGGGACAGTCTTTAGGTTTTGAAAGATTAGCCTGGTTAAAAGTCCAAGGAATCCCTCTGCACTTGTTAACTAATGAAATTATTGATTCGGTTGGAGGCCTCTTCGGTAGGATAGTTCACGGAGCTACTAGATCAGAGAATGATTTGGACCTTTCGGTTGAGTTTGTCGGTGTCCTAGTCGGAGATGGTAAACGGATTTCTGAAGAAATAGTGATTAACTGGAGAGATAGAAAATTCCGTGTATGGGTCACGGAGGAGCATGGTGCTTGGATTCCAGAGTTCTTGGAGCCGGAATTTGAGAGTAGTCCAGTGGAGGAGGAGGATATGGATGCGGAGGTTAATGTCGAACAGTCGCCGGAAAAAGAAGTTGATAACCACGTCGGAGTTGATAATTTTGAAGATGCCGGAAGTGAAGACGAAAATGTCGACGATTCAAGTGATTGCGAAACTGACGGGGATGATATTAATTGCATTGATGATTCTCAATCAATGCCATTGAATGTCAATAAGGATATTTCGGAAGATGCTAATGATGATTTTATTCCTGGGATAGACTTTCCTTTTGAAGCTGAGGAAGTCAATGGGGAGATTTCGAATTTGGTGGGTCATGTTAATAAAAGAAAGAAATACAAAAAAGCGGATTTGGGCCGGCCCAGTACTGGTTATACTAGTAGTCAAGAAAGTTTGAAAATACTAAAGAAGGCCAAAAATGATGAGGATGTGTTTGGGCTTGACAAGTTATTGGGCTTAAATACTTCTCAGTTGGATAAAATTGGTGATGGGCGTCGTTTTAATACTCTAGAGAGAGATAATAACTTACTGGACCTCAATGACCAACCGGTGGGATCTGACACTTTGGTAGAAGACACTATTGATGGTGAGTACGTTGATTCTGTCCCTGAGACGATTATAGAGGAGGGGGAAGAAGGAATTCGGTTTTTTCAACAACAAGAAGTCAACAAAACAGTTACTCTAGGCGGAAAGCTGGGGGTTAACCTCGAAAATTTCACAGAATTGGTTCAGGATTCGATCATTAAAGAGGGCTTACAAACAGGTAATCAATGAATTGCTTGTCTATTAACATAAGAGGGATTGGGGGTCCTGGTAAAGCAGGATGGATCAATAAAATTAAGAGTGATAATGGGATATCGTTTATTGGTTTGCAAGAATCGATGAGTAGTAGCGTTAATGTTGGTTTAGTGTCTGGTTGTTGGGGTGGATCTGGGTCTGAGTTCGATTGTGTTGATGCGATCGGAAATTCTGGTGGCATTGTTAGCATATGGGATCCAAAAATTTTCGTGAAAGACAATGTGATAAAAGATAATAACTTCCTTTGTGTCTCGGGTATGATTACGGATGGGATGTCGCATTTAAATATGTTAAATGTCTACGCGCCTCAAACAAATGCTGATAAAAGATATCTTTGGGGTCGGATTTTGCATCTGATGAGGTCTTTAGAAGGGTGGTGGATTATTTTTGGCGATTTTAATGCGGTGCGTGATAAGGAAGATAGAAAGAATTCCATCTTTGATTCAGTTTGCGCCAAGGATTTTAACGCTTTTATTGATGAAGCGAGTCTTCGTGAGTATCAAATGAAAGGCTTGAAGTACACTTGTTTGACGATAAGAAGAGGTATCTATAAAATGAGTCGTATTGATAGATTTCTTGTTTGTGACAACGTTTTTAATAAATGGCCAAGTGTGTGTGTTAGGGCTTTAAATAAAGACCTTTCGGATCACCCTCCGATTGTCTTTTCGGTTGTTGATACTAACTTTGGTGCCAAGCCCTTTAGGTGGTTTGATTCGTGGTTATCTAGACCGGATTGTGACGATATAGTTAAGTCGGTTTTTGATAAATGGGCTGATAAGGGGCCGTTTGATGTTAACTTGATTTATAAGCTAAAAGAGACTAGACGACAATTAAGTTTGTGGCAGAAAGAGTGGAGCTGTAAAGAGAAAGAGGAAGAATTAGTGTTGCGAAAAGAAAAAGAATCCTTGGAGTTACTAATGGAACAAAAGGATTTAGATGAAGCGGATGTGTGGGTTTGGTCGGAATGCTCAAAATGTTTAGAGGAGATCAATTTGCGAAGGACTCGAGACTTAAGACAAAAGTCTAGGGTTAAATGGGCATCTTTAGGAGATGAAAATTCGAGTTTCTTCCACAATGTAGTCAATGGGAGAAAGGCTAGAAACGGGATTCCGGGGCTCTCGATTGACGGGAATTGGGTCTCAAAACCCACGCTGGTGAAAAAAGAAATTCTGGTTTTCTTTCGGAAACATTTTAAAGAAGACTATGGTTCGCGGCCTTATTTACTTTGTCCCGGTTTGAAGCAAATTAGCGAAAACGATGGTATTAATCTTGTTTCTCTTTTTTCTAGACAAGAGATAAAAGATGCGGCGTTTGAGTGTGGGTCGAATAAAGCTCCGGGCCCCGATGGTTTTAATTTTCACTTTGTTAAGCATTATTGGAGTTTGTTGGAGGAGGATTTCTTTCGTATTTTGACCGACTTTCATGAGACAGGTTTCATTAACCCGGGTTGCGCTTCCTCTTTTATTACTTTAATCCCTAAGGTAAAATCGCCTTTAGGGCTTAAAGACTATAGACCCATTACCCTCATTGGGATGATTAGTAAGGTAATTTCCAAAGTCCTGGCTAACCGTCTCAAAAAGGTTATGGGTGGTGTTATCTCGGAGACCCAGTCAGCGTTCCTCTCTGATCGTTTTATTTTAGACGGTCCTCTTGTGATAAATGAAGTTTTAGAGTGGTTAAAGAAGAAGCGGAGAAAGGCTTTTTTGTTAAAATTAGACTTTGAGAAAGCATATGATAACGTTAATTGGAATTTTTTGTTATCCATTTTGGCGCAAATGGGCTTTCCGGATACTTGGTGCGGGTGGATTAAGGGTATTTTGGTCTCTGCTAGAGCCGCTGTCCTAGTAAATGGCTCTGCTACTTTCGACTTTAAGTGCGAAAAGGGGCTTCGACAAGGTGATCCCATATCGCCTTTCTTGTTTCTTTTTGTGATGGAGGCTTTGTCGTGTATGCTTAAGAAAGCTAAACAAGTTGAAGAGTTCAAAGGAATTACGTTCGATGACCAAAACGGGGAAATCTCTCATCTTTTCTATGCGGATGACGCATTAATTTTGGGAGAATGGTCTAGGGAGAACCTCCAAAACACGGCTAGGATTCTTCGTATTTTTCATCTTTGCTCGGGGCTTCAGATTAACATATCCAAATCCAATTTATTTGGGGTTGGAACTGTAAGTGCCGAGGTGGAAGAGATGTTGGAAGTTTTGGGGTGTCGCAGGGGGGTGTTTCCTTTTGTCTATCTTGGAATTCAAGTGGCCGCGAATATGTCCCGAGTTAAAAATTGGAATCCGGTCATGGATGTCATTAAAAATAGGTTAGTTTCTTGGAAAGCTAGATGTCTCTCGATTGGTGGTCGGTTAGTGCTTATTAAAAGCGTCCTCGAGAGTTTGCCCACATACTACCTATCTCTTTACAAAGCTCCGAAGAAGGTTATTGATAATATTGAAGCCATCATAAGGCACTTTTTATGGGCGGGGTCTAATACGGATAGAAAAATTCCTTGGGTTGCTTGGGACGTTATAACGTCTCCTAAGAAGAACGGGGGGCTAGGGGTGGCTAAGCTACGAGTGGTGAATGACGCCCTTCTCCTCAAGTGGTCTTGGCGCTTTAAAGTTGAAGGTAACAGTTTATGGAAAAATGTTATTCGAATGTGTAATGGGTCTTCTCGCAATTGGTCATGCCTCTCGTGTTCGCACAAGGCTAGTGGGTGTTGGAGAAATATTGCAAAAATTGGAGAGAAGAGGCTGCCTAATGGTGTTTCGCTGCAAGACTTTTTCAGTGTTTCAGTCGGTGATGGAGCTGTTATATCTTTCTGGGGTGACACATGGTTACGAGAGCAGCCACTCAGATTTGTATATCCAGCTCTGTTCAGGCTGGAATCGGATAAATGGACTCCTATCAGTAATCGGCTGAGGATAGAGAATGGCGCCAAGGTTGTTTCATGGGCTTGGAGATCAGAACCAACGTCTGTTGAAGCAGTTAATGAGCTATTCAGTCTGTTGGAAGATATTTTTTCTTTTCAGTGGCAGGGTGGAGACGATAAATGGATTTGGAAGGCGGATTCCGAGGCTAGATTTTCGGTTAGTTCAGCGAAAAAGCTCATATACGAAGCTGCGCAGCTGGATTTTTCTCCAACAATCAAATGGAAAGGCTGGGTTCCTTTAAAGTGTAAGATATTGGTTTGGAGAGCGCTTCGCGATCGTCTTCCTACTCGGGTTGAACTTACTAAGAGAGGTGTCCCGGTTATGGAGGACTCGTGTATTCTTTGTGATTCGGCTCAAGAAACGTCTATGCATCTTTTCACCGGTTGTGCTTTTTCTTTAGAATTATGGAGCCGGGTTGGTACGTGGTGTCGTCTCGGACCTTTCTTCGCTTTCGATGTGTTGGATATTCTCAAGTTTGTTGATTCTCAGGCGCTTTCGAAGTCGGAAAAGATAGTATTGAGAGGCATTGTCTTTTCCACTTTTTGGAGCATTTGGAAGGAGAGAAACGATCGCATCTTTAGAGGTAAATTTAGACGGCCGATTGAAGTGTTGGAAAATGTGAAGTCGACGTCGTATTTTTGGATCCGTCATAGAGCTAGATTAAAATGTTTCGATTGGAAAAAATGGTGTGATTTCCCTCTCGATTTGATGTAATTTGGTTTGGCTGGGGGTCCTCGCTTTGAGGACCTCTTTTGGCGGTTTTTTATGAAGTTAACCTTACAAAAAAAATAATAATTTGGTTTTCATGAATAGTAAGCCAACAATGTCATGTGTATTTGGTTTAATTTTTTTTAGTTTTTAAAGTTTCACTTTTACTACTGTAAATAATATACACATTTAACCCATTTAATTTTTGATAACTTAATTTTCTCTAATAACTGTGTTTGTTAATTTTTTTTTTAAAAATAACATTTAAATACGTAATTGTGTTTATACTTTTTGCTCAATATTGCTATACAAATTTTATTAAAACCAGAGTTGTGTGCAAAATAAAATATTTTGGTATCGCGATGAACTGATACCGAACAAACAACATCAGTATCGGTATCAGTATATACTATCAGAACTAGCATCAGTGTTCGTTTTTATAGTTTCGATTAATGAAAAATACGTGTAGTTATCCTTTTTAACATTACACGACTTTCTTTTTTTGGGTTTTATCTTTTGGTTATATGTGGGGCGCTATATGTTTAATTAAATCTAATACTATTGTAAATAATTATTTGAGTAAAATGCCATTTTCATCCTTGAAGTTTGGCTACTTTTGCTACTTTCATCCAAAGTTTTGTTTTTCCGCATTTGGATCCAAAAGATTTGAAATCTTGCCTTTTCATTCGACTCGTTAACTATTTTCGTCTTTTAGACATTTTTTTAACTGATTAAAGGGTTTGGGTGAGAAGAAAGTCAACAGAGGTGGATCTTTATTTTTTATAGTGTTTTTTTTTTATTTTAATAAAAAATGTCTAAAAGGATGGAAGTGCCCTTCATTTAACGGAGAAAAATGGATGGAGTTACCGTGTCTGATAAAAATGACAAGATTTCAAACATTTTGGATCCAGATGTCGAAAAACAACCCTTTTGGTGAAAGTCGCAAAATTGGTCAATCCGCATGGATGAAAATGACATTTTACTCTATTTTTTATTTTGTAAAAAATAATTTCATGGCATCGCACGGGTGAAACTTTCTAGTTATATATATATATATATATATATATATATATATATATATATATATATATAGGTAGAGGATCCTGTACAAAGTTCAACTTTTGTGAGAAGTGTGAGAAATAATTTGGGAATGACAAGTGTCCTATATCTTAATTAATTCAAAAGGGTGTATTAGTAATTTTCCATTCTTATCAATTAATTGATTCCAAGATAACTGCCAAAAAACTGGCGATGAGATATTTTAGGGATTCTTTCGAATTTTAGTGTTTTATCAATTAATCTCACGTACGCATCATTCTTCATCAATTATAATTGTTTAGTGATTTATCATGAACAGAGTTATATTTTTTTTATATTTAGATGTATAGTGTCATATGGATGATCAATAGTGTTATATTATGTACAGCCATCTTAATTTCCTTTGATAGTGTTTTATACATTAACAGTGTTATATGTATAGTGTTTTATCCCCAATCAATAGTCTTATATACTGTAAAGACATCTTAATTTCCTTTCATAGTGTTTTATCCCCAATCAATAGTTTTATATTCTTTACAGACATCTTAATTTCCTTTCATAGTGTTTTATCCCCAATCAATAGTGTTTTATACATTGAATTGTTTTGGGTAAGTTTTTGTTTTAGTGTTTTATCATTAATAGTGTTATTTTTTTATATTTATATGTATAGTGTTTTATCCCCAATCAATATTGTTATATTATGTATGGACATCTTAATTTCCTTTCATAGTGTTTTATCCTCAATCAATAGTGTTATATTCTGTACAGACATCTTAATTTTCTGGTTCATAGTGTTTTATGATTATTAACTGATTTAAATCAATAGATTATTGTTAATTAAACTGTATAGTGTCTTACAATAGCCAAAGAAATCGGATAATCAACTTTTAAAGGGAAGTCGCTAGTTTTTAGGAGAATAATGGGGGGTTTTTGGTTGTGTAGGATACGGTTACCGTATTTGAAACATCCGAAAAGACACTATTACCCTTCAATTTTACATAAGGTCCTTCTAATTAAAACACAATTTATATTTTTATACCCTATTGATCTCAACCATTAGATCAAATATCCAATGGTTTAAAACACTTCTTACCCTTCTCACATTTTAAACACTTTTTACCATATCCCTACCCTCTCTTTAATCTTAAGTAAAGTGAAGTCAAATCAATGAAGTTTTCGAAATCGAGAGATGTCTATTATAATTATCACCCAATGTAGATTTATGATCATTACCTAACATGTATATATATATATATATATATATATATATATATATATATATATATATATATATATATATATATATATAATTACGCATATTATATGCCAAAACATCAACGCTCTAAAAAGATTGTTTTTAATTACCCAATACTATATTCGAATTATATTATTCTATATATATATATATATATATATATATATATATATATATATATATATATAGAAACGGGATCAGGAGAAAACGGCAAAAAGTGTGAGAACGGTGAGAATGGATCCTGGCCGAACACGTGACGTGGGGCATGATCAGGGTCATAGGGGTTTTTTTTGTCTTTTTAGTATTCTTCTCCTTTCACAATTTTTGCGTTTGACATGCTGCTTTATTTTTTGCGTGCAAGATAATTTTGGCGTTATGTAGAATTATTAATTATTTGGCGTTTTACTGTTTTTTCTCAGATTTCTTCTCGTTTGAATTAATTCTTTTTGTGTCACATAGTTAATTTTTTGGCGTTATAGCTTTATCCATGTCATTTTTGGCGTTTTGTATCTTTTTATTAATAATTGATTACCATAGATTAATATTTTATAAAACTACAATAACACGAAAATCAAAATAAACTAATAGTCTTCCGTAGGTGGGATTACATCGGAGATGTACCCAAGCTTTGTTCATCACTTTCTTCAGATTCTTCATCATCAAATTTCATTTTTGCGTATAACATCATTAGCTCGTCTCTTTTTTACTGCAGCCTATTCTTGAATATCACTGCATCCTTGGATTTTGGATCGTTTGAAAGTGTTAAATCACAGAGTTGTTCAATGATAGATAGCAACCCTGTCTTCAACATTTCTTCCATTGGCCTTGAATATTGCACCCCGTTTTTATAAGTCACATCAAGTGTTCCTTCTTCCTCATGCAATACCCAACTGCTAAGTTTTGCTATAGGAGTATCGTCAATATCATCATCATCTTCTGCCAGAAATTTTCTCTTCAGTCTTTTCATTACAGTTCTCGTTCTTTCATAATATTTGTCTATTGGAACCCCAAGGGCCAGGATATCCTTCTGAACCTTTTCATTCATTCCAATCATGGCTTTGATTGTCCTTACCTTTACCCTTCTCCTATCAGAGAACTTTATGATGAATCGTTTCTCTTTCCTTTCAAACCTGCATGCAATAACCTTAGTCATTTTTAATTTTTTTTGGCGTTTTGGACAATATGTGGCGTTTTAGTCAAAATTTTTGGCGTGTTTGAGCTTGGGTTCTCATGGTCTTCTTTTATATTGACTTTTTTTCCCGCGTATAACAGGTAATTATGGCGTTTTGAAAAAGATAAATAAATATAATAAATGTTAGTAATTATGTTTTCTGTCGTTTCATTTTACTGTTTTTTGCAGTTTACCGTGTTTTGTTTTCAGACTCAACTGTTTTTATGGTGTAACCGTCAAATCTTTGACGACTGTAATTATGTCGTTTTGTTGTTTTATATTCTTTGCACATTGTTTCACGCTTTTTTTATAATATTAGTTGTTCAAATTAATTTTATTATAGTTTGGTAGTCTTTTTGGGGCGTTTTTATGGCATTATGGCGTTTACACGTATTTGCTCATTTTGGCGTTTTATTATATTTTTCATTATAGCATTAATATTCTTTTGTTGTTTATTAACTGAAATTACAAAACAAACAATGGATAAAGAAAATTAAAAAAAAAACAAAGTAGAAGCAATTTATGATTTTAAATCTTCAGTGTTATCAGTCTTTTTTTTTCTTTTGAAACTACAAGAAATGTGACATATAAATGGCGTTTTGGGTTTGGCGTTTTTTATTTTCTTTGTTCATGTGTTGAAGTGTCTTTGTGGATGTTGGAGACATAGAGCGACCCCGTGTGGGTGGATGCTATCTGCCTATCGTCTTCATTATAATCATCGAGGCCAAAGTAGCATTTACACTGGTATAGGTCTCTTCTTCTCATCCGAACCTTCTTCAGGTACAAAGATAACAGTATGACATATGGGTGTCATCAGTCTCTCTTTTTTCAATTTTGTTCATCTCATGCAGCAAAATCTTACTACACTCACGTAACAAGTCATTTAATGAAGCTTTATGCAGAACATTACTGAGTATCAAAGAAAAGATGTTTGCCGTCGTTGTATTTTTTGGCATTTTACTTTGAGTTGTAAATTTTTTTAGCAACCATTGTGTGTTTTTTTGGTGTGATAAACGGAAGGTGTTGAGACGTTTCTATTTATAGAATTTTTTGGCGCGTAGTTTAGGCGGGATGTTATTTTTATATCAAAAAATGTAATTAACATTTATCCGGATGTAAGCTTTGGCATTATATATAATGGCGTTTCATATTTTTTTGGTGTTTTTGTAGCCAGAGAGCTTAAATAAAAACATAGAGAAAAGTACGTAGTGATAAAATTGCCGTTTTGTATTTATTTGGCGTTTTATTTTTCAATGGCATTTTATTTGAGAAATGGTTTTTTACTTTTTTACCCTTAATGAAGCGCGTCCACGTAATAAAAGTAGTGTTATTTACTAAAATGTCACCGCGCCAATCTAGTCCATAGATTGTTTTGATTAGACGATCAATAAGCGTTCTCACCGTTCTCACACTTTCTACCGTTTTCTCTAAATCCTGACCCTATATATATATATATATTAAAAATATAAGCTAATGAATAGTAATTTTAATATTATATTAATATATAGTTTTTTTAATACTTTTATTATTTTAATATTAATAATAATTACTTTCTTTACTTTTTAACTTTAATCATTTTTTTAATATCACAGGTTGGGATAAGCTTGGTGTCAACCGATATCGAGCCAGTACTGGTATAACAACCCTCCTAAAAATATTTTTGGACACCCTAAACGCCCCTAAATATACCCCGTACGTGAAAACCGGACTCGGAATAGCCCTACACATGTAAAAATCAACAAAAACAAGATCCAACAGTTGCTCGCGGGCCACGATGGAGATCCTTTGATCTGTTGCGGGGCGCGACGTCCTCATTCTTTTCCGAAAACGTGGCATGCCATGTGGCAGACACGTGGCAAGGCTAGTCTGCTGACTAGTCAAAGCTATGGCCGCCTTAGGGGCTCTCGCGGGCCGCGAAGGCTTAAGCCGTGGCTGTCGCGGGGCGTGACAGACCCCTCGAACAGCCTATATAAAGGGGGCCAGGGCTCATTTGATCGTCGTTCATTTCCGAATTCTCTCTCAAATTCTCTGATAATTGAAATTCTGCCCAAGTATAATACCCACTATATAGCGAAGCTCTGCCTCGTTGTAAGTACTATAACCCTGCTATTACCCTACACGATCGATTTAGGATTCCATAACGCATGTCGGCTCTGCCCGACCCAGTCACTGGAATTCTGTCTCATGTGTACACCCGACTGACTTAGGATTCCGTAATGCATGTCGGCTCTGTCCGACTCAGTCGTTGGAATTCTGTGTCGAGTTGTACGGTTAAATTGAATTAGGTTATTTTACTAACACGTGTGCATTATTTGATTTACTAGATAATAACCGGGAGATTATCGGGAAGCCTTAGTATTATCTAAACTTGCAATGTGAGTACATTCTCTTTTTATAAATATTTTTATAAAAACCTCAATTGTTTTTAATTATGCTTAACAGTAATTGAGTATTTGTAAGTCTATAATTACTATCGGTATGTTGGGGTTTTGTATACAAAATTTGTGAGACATTACCATTGGACAACGAGTTCGCCAATGAGTAATATGACCCACAAGTCGGGTTAACAGTACTTTGGGTAATTGATTAGATCAAGCAAATGTAATTGCGGGTTGCCCTCAATTCTATTAAAGTAATTCAACTGTTTTGATTAAACTGGGATGCACTCACCAGTATTTCTTGCTGACAAAATGTTTTAGAAACGCGTTTCAGGTAACTTAATGTGAAAGCCCAATAGAAGCCAGCTGGAGAGCACTGAAGGCTTGAAATAGTGGCTATAAAAAGTTACCTAAATAAACAAGACATTTTTGTTTTCAATAAATAGGGTTTATCCCTATAAACATGTTTGTACTGGAAACTTGGGTTTATCCCAATATATTTATTAATTATAAAAATTTGGTGTTTTATTCTGATAAAAATATTTCCTAACTACGGTTCTGATGTATTCCGCTGCCAAATTAATAAACACCGATACCACCCACTCTGAGGCTCGCGGTCGCCCACTCCGGGGCAGGGGTCGGGGGTTGCGACAGAAGGTGGTATCAGAGCTAAAACCACTGATTTAAGCCAAAGAAGTGATCTGCTGACACTCTAATTTCAAATTCTATGTTAGGAAATAAATTATGTAATTATATGTTATGTGTTATTTGACTATTTGTTAGTTTATAGTATGAGTGATCAAGGAACATCAGACGCTTATCGTCATTTAGATAGTTCACAGAAAAATGAGGGAACATCATCCCAGCCTGATCCCTCAGGATATTCAGCTGATACCGAAGAAGGAATATTTATATTTAAGGCACAATCGGAGGAACCTTTTACTACTAAGAAAAGAGGTTGGTTTAATAGAGGAGCTTATGAAAGGAGAAAAAGAATGAAAAAGTTACAGCAACAGAGAGCAATAGCCAGGGCTAATAGAGAGGCGAATGCACAGATCCAGGAAGTAACCTGTAGGCCACCTTGGGAAGAAGAATTAGATAGACAATTGGCTAATTTCCATATGTTAGCCACTACAGCCGTAGACAATAACCAAAAATAAGTAGCCGAACCTCCAGACCAACCGATGCTAGAATCCCACTCCGAGAACCAACTCCCGATACTTGCCTTTAACCTAGACAAATCACCTAGAATCCCAACTCCACGTCCTCTAGGATATGATCCATGGTTTGACGACAATAGGTCTTACTCGGCCTTATACCCTCCTGAAGAAGAACTAAAACCTTTAGAACCTGATCCGTGGAAGGAAATCGATAGGACATTTTTCGAAATGAATAGCGGAGACCCCTACGGGGAACCCGCACCTCCACCGGAACCATTAGATCCACCAATGAGTCGAAAACAGGTGCAGGAACTCCATCAGTATGGAGAAGATTTAGTGAATGAGCGGACTAGATTCAGACAGATAGGAGAACGACTAGTTTGAAAATATAATGAGAGGGAAATGCAATACTGGATGAACGGCACCTAGCCCATAAATAGATATACGTGTAATTTTGTACTATATATATATATATATATATATATATATATATATATATATATAGAGTAGGAGTTAGGTAGAAAGTGGGTTTTTCCTAGAAAGTCTAGGAAGCAATCAGAATGCAATATGTGGCATTGAAGATTTTTAACTAGAAGGGCAATTGTGTACTTTCACATTCTATTTTTATTTTTGGAATTTATGTTCATTAACTAACTATCCATGTCCATATTTTGTAACCGTTTTTCTCCATTATTTTCTGAATAATTTGTTTTCGAAATCTAAACCAATCGCATATTCCATTGTTCAGAAGATTACTGGAAATTATCAGCATGTTCTTGGTGCTGTGTTTTAACAGTTTACAGGGCTAAAGTTAATTTTTTTATAGATCCCATAATATAAAGGTGGTTTTGTAATTGGCAGATTACTATTTTGTAATCTGCTTGCTGTTAAAACACAGCGTCAAGAAATCCTCCAGCATTACCAGCATTGATGGTAAAACACATCGTATGAATCTGCTTGCTGTTAAAACACAACTGTATGAATCTGAATTTTAAAACACAATTGTATGAATCTGCTTGCTGTTAAAACACAACTGTATGAATCTGAATGCTAAAACACAACTGTATGAATCTGCTTGCTGTTAAAACACAACTCTATGAATCTGAATGCTAAAACACAACTGTATGAATCTGCTTGCTGTTAAAACACAACTGTATGAATATGCTTGCTTTTAAAACACAACTGTATGAATCTGCTTGCTGTTAAAACACAACTGTATGACTCTTAATGCTAAAACACAACTGTATGAATCTGCTTGTTGCTAAAACACAACTGTATGAATCTGAATGCTAAAACACAACTGTATGAATCTGCTTGCTGCTAAAACACAACTGTATTAATTTGCTTGCTGTTAAAACACATCGTCAAGAAAACAGAGATGATACAAACAGTATTTGAATGGTGATGATGAACTCGGAGATGGTGGAGATGGAGAAGTGTTTTAATTTGATCCGGTGCTCTCCATCCTTTCTAAAGTTATCTTCTTCCATGATTGTAGTTATTTTTGGTAGGGATTGGGGTTTCGAAGATGGGTTTGGAGAGAGAGAGAGGGAAAATCTCGTGAAATTAGGGACTGGGTTTGACTGACGGTAACCTAATTGATTTAAAACATGATATATTGACAAAATTGCCCATAGTCTTTTAAAACAATGAATTAAATAAACTAAAAAATTACAAGATTGCCATTGACTTCATCTTAACCATTAAACACACCCATTGGATGGCCCAGATCGCTTCCTAGACTTTCTAGGAAAAACACACTTTCCGCAGGGTGAATTAGTAATATATTTTTATATAGTGTTATATAGTGTTAGATGGTGTTATACAGTGTTATATATTGGTTTTTGGCGTTATATAATTCTGTAGTGTTATATAATTCTTTAGTGCAACCACCAAAAAAACACTATATAACACCATCAATTATTAATTCTATAGTGCAACCACCATTCAGAAATGTATAGTGTTATATATTTTTATATAGTGTTACATGGTGTTATGTGGTGTTATATAGTGTTCTTTGGTTTATATAGTGTTATATGGTGTTTATATGGTGTTATATTTTTTCTGGTAGTGTCTCTATGATGGATGTATAGTGTTATATATTGTTATATAGTGTTATATATTGTTATATAGCTTTGTATATTGTTACGTAGTGTTATATGGTGTTATATGGTGTTACATAGTGTTATATAGTGTTATATGGCGTTATATAGTGTTATATGATGGATATATAGTGTTATACGATGGATGTATAGTGTTATACATTTCTTGTAGCAGTTACATATTTCTGTATTTTTAGAATTTAGGATCGATAGAATTTAGCAGTTAAATTTGAATTGTTAGAATTTAGTAGTGAATCACTAGAATTTAGGAGAGGTTACCTAATTTGAAACATATACAAAGACACTATTACCCCTACAATTTTCAAATCAGTCCATATAATTAAAACACAATTTATAATTTGGTCCTATTGATATCAACCATTAGATCAAAGATCTAATGGTTTAAAACATTTCTTACACTTCTCACACCTTAGTCACTTTGTACACTATCCCTACCCTATATATATATATATATATATATATATATATATATATATATATATATATATATATATATATACTAGCCATTTACCCGCGCGATGCGGCGGGAGTGGCGATTTACAATAGGATACCCGTTTACCGTTAGTTTATCAGTCGTCTCGTGATATATTGTATAGTACTTAAGTTAGTTTTTTATTCGTGATATGTTGGCACTGGTTTTTCTGTTAGTTTATCGATTCTTGGGTGATATACTTTTGTACATGGAACAGATATGAAGTGAAGAACTAATGCTCTCGAACTTCTATGTAGAGATGAAATCTGGTTCAGGTTTTTTAAGGGAACCGATATACCCGACTAAGCTTTAAACCGATAATGATTTATAAATGATGTCCAGATTTCGGTTCTGCATTTTCAATACTTTCGGGTTTCGGGTCAGGTCGGGTCGGTTATGTGTATTTGCTCACCCCTATTACTAATAAGACTTACACATCTCAATTACCTTAATGCGATAAAATATATGATTTTCCTTCATATTTCATCTTAATTGTAGTTTATTGAATCATTTCAAATATTATAATATCAACTTCATAAATTTAAGAGCTAATACTAATCGGTCTATCATTTTAAGTTTTTTTATTCTTACTATAAATGATAATAAATCCGGACAAAGTTCATTTATTTTTTGAATGTCACACCCCGACCACGTAAAACAACAAAACATGGCAGAAACGTCGGGGAGTGTTGTAACAGAATCATTTTTTCACAACCATGGATTAAATAGTTTTGTTTTATTGAATTATTGAATTCAATGTTTTGGTACAATTTAAAATAAAACAAATAATTGTTTCTCAGTTTTAAGTCGCTAAGGCACAAGTCCATCCTATATGTAGCGTGCATCAACAATCATCACATAGCAGTACCTGAAACATATATGAAAATATGGTACGTCAGCATAAAAATGCCTGTGAGTAACATAGGATTTTGTGTATTAGATTCATGGCTTTAGATAATATGAGAAAAGGTTTTATGTTTTTCAAAATAGCCATGAATCTAATGTAAAAGTTTTGTTTCTGAAAATGTGTCGTTTTGGAAAACGGGTTTATAGTATAGACAAAAATATACTTTGGTTTTGAAAAGTTTGTACAAATAGTATATCATAGTATACTTTAGTTTTGAAATAGTTAAATGGATAGTATATCAAAATATACTTTAGTAATTAAAATAATAGTTTCGGTAGTATATCTCAAGTATACTTTGGTTTAAGAATAAAAGTATTGGTAGTATATCAAATTATACTTTGGTTTGTAAATAGCATATCAACTATGCTTTGGTTAAAAGTAGCATATCAACTATGCTTTAGATAGTATATCAAAATATACTTTAGTTTAAAATAACAAAGTTGGTAGTATATCAAACTATACTTTGGTAAACAGTAGCATATCAAACTATGCTTTGGTTTAAAAATAACAAAGTAGGTGTGTTAAAACATATGTTGGATTTTTGTACATAGTATATCAAAATATACTTTGGTAGATCACATTTGAGAGCACATCAAACTGTACTTTTGTAGTATATCGACATATACAAAGAGAGTGTGATTTGGTATTCAACAAAGCCTTAGTGTATCAAACTACACTTTGGAGACTATAGAAATACCACGAAGGCAATTTCTATTTGGTTTAAATTTGGTTTCTGACATTCCATACAACAGGAATGGGGTGTCTAGTCCTATAGCGCTATATCATACTACCAATCGGCTGGGTGAATGTATAAAAATGGTACAATCCAACAATTTGTTTATTAAGTTTTGGAAAATCAGTGTTTAAACCATAGGTAATTGTTTAATTTGTCAAAAGAATATGTATTAAGCATGTGTAATCATATAGTTTAAAATCAGGAAAATAACAGATAGGCATATATGTTTCACCCCAAAACAATTGAAAACAGTAAAAGAGGGGACTATGTACTCACTTGAGATTGCAAGTAT
This sequence comes from Helianthus annuus, assembly GCF_002127325.2. Taxonomy (NCBI): domain Eukaryota; kingdom Viridiplantae; phylum Streptophyta; class Magnoliopsida; order Asterales; family Asteraceae; genus Helianthus; species Helianthus annuus. The sequence continues at coordinate 152,736,598 of NC_035449.2, read as the reverse complement.
CCTTGATTAAGTGTCCTAACAAAGCTCGGGAAATCAAGGAATCAAGTGGCACCTAGTATGGATCACTATGTTAAACAATCGGATCCTAAATCGGGAGATAGGATAGAATGAAGTTCTATAAATCAAATGAGTATTGCAACTCATATGGTATGATTTAATAGAGCTAGCATTCTGATTTGGAAGTTTACCTAAGTGCTTTTGACCCGTTTCGACCCATTATGGTAGTATAAGCCACTATAATGCGTCGTTTGCGTAAAACTAGGTTCGGATGGTTAACTATGTGCTATGTCAAGTCTTACATGCCCAATTATCCCTAAACATGTTACTAATTCAGATTATATGTCAAAAATATGTTCACATAATCAAAATACGGATTTTAGCTTCAAAAGGGCATTTTGGTCATTTCCTATGGGCATACAAGCTAACTAGCATACGACTAACCAATCCTATGTGATCATAAGGTATAACCTCAGTGGTTATTCCCTATACAACTATGATCACTAACTAAGCTTGGTCGGATCCTAAAGATCGACCAAACGGGTCGGGTTCGGAAGTATAAGCGGTTGTTTAGACCGCTTACCTTACGACCCTAAACAAGCACAAACTAATAGTGTCGAGTTAGACATGTCAAAACATGTCTAACCTACTGATTTGGTATCAAAACAAAGTGTTTTGATACCCTAAAGTAGTTCCGTTGCAAAATGCGTGCTAAAACGCATTTTGACCGAAACTTTGACTCGACACTACAACTAGTTAACGTGGTAATCAGCGGTTATAATCACGAAGGATTATAACTATCGTGATTACAATCACGTTTCAAAGTTCAATTGAACTTTGACTTGACCAATTGATGGTCAAAACCGAAAGTCAAACTGTTGGCCAAACTGTTTGACTTTCTGCACTACATAAGGAAAAAGCAAGAAAAAGAATGAAAGAAGCTCACTTAAGGTCCTTGCTATCTTTTCTACAAGAAGACAAAGTCCCAATAAGCTTAGAAGAGAGCTCCAAAGCAGATTTAGAGAAGATAAGAGAGGAATGAGCAAGGAATGAAGTGAACTTGGATGGCTATTTATAGTGTTCATGAATTCACAAGATCATGACACTTGTTTTGCTTGGTCATTAAGCATGAAATCCTAGCCATACATTTGTTTGATGCAGGTGCAAAGCCTTGGAGAGGTGGTAACTTGGTTACCACACAAAGAAATTGCAAGATTGGCCCCTGAATTTACAAACTGTTGCTGAAAACACACTTTCTGCCCAGATGTGGCACTCGCGTAGCGCGACGGCACAGGCAGGAGGGCTCGCGCTACGCTACGGTGTGTCTGATTCAGCAAAGTTTCAAAAATGGCAGAAATGGTCCCTGCACGCGTTTAAAGCCGTTTTCGATGCGTTTAAACCCCGTTAACCTCATTTCAAGGCTCTAAAATGAAGTTAAAGTATAGGGAACTCAAAACATGCTCAAAAACATCTCGGATGTCGGTTCGTTTGATCGTAAAATCGCGTTGTTCGGTTAATTACGACGGAAGTCGTAACGAACGCAAAAATCGATCCAAATTAAGCGACGAATGGAATTTTTGCATGGCGATCACTAAAATAAAAATATTTTAGTGTGTACAAAAATTTTGGATGTCCAGATGTGTCCAGAACGTAAGATATGCGCGAAAATGCAAACTTACGCCGTTTTTGACACTTTTAGTCCCTGAAAGATCACATAAGCATGTTTTCGCACACCGAACCACTCAAAGCTTGTTTCTAAGCTATGATTAGGTTATATATGGTATGTTTAACTTATGATCAAGTTCCGGACTATTCGTTACCTTACGAATCGGTATAGTTTCGCAGTTTGATGCAAATAGTCCCTGCAATTGAATAAACTTGTTTTTGCCATACCAAACCTTCCAAAACTTATTTCTAAGTTATGTAAAGGTCATTTAAAGTATGTTAAGCCTATTTCACTATTCCGGAGTGTTTGTTGCGCTAAAACTGATTACGTTTACGCACCAGTGCGCATCTAACTTTCCAGAAAGCGATTTAAAGCTCGGAATTGAACAAAAATTGATATGTGCAAAGGATACACATATTTATACAAATCCCAGGTATGAAACACAATGTTTCATAGGTTTGGCATTTGTTTGGTGTTCGTGGTGACACAGGTGTCACAAAAGAAATATAATTGATTTATTTATAGTATATATGATCAATTAACTTTATTTATTTCTAATACATACGATTACTAAACATTATTATCTCAAGCGCGGTAGTTTTATCACTATCATTGTGTTCATATGGAAAGAAGTTAGCTTATGTTCGTATATGTATATAGTTCTATATAAACTTTGGTTGCTCTTCGAATTGATGATCAATGCAGACTAACACAGAAGATCTGATTGTTAGTTTCCTATTGCAACAACGCATCCTTTGTAATACCACGGTAAACTGATTATTGATGCTAGGCAAGTGAATATATGTGTCTGTTAGTATGTAACATGCACAATAAAGTTGTGATAGTTACAAAAAAAAAAAAAAAACACAATGGTTAGTACTCATTTTTCTTTAAATCTGTAAATAAGTATTTACGTAGACATTAAAAATAATCCAAGTATGTTATGGTAGTATAGTTTGTTAAAATACAAAAATTTTAACCATGCTGTCCCTTGTATTTCATGGCCATCTAACCCGATGAAACAGTGACATTTTCTAATAACATAGTCGCCAGTAGAGTTGCATGAGTTCAGGCACTACTCAAATTTCAAAATAAGGTCAACGGCTACAACTGTGAGTGGCAACAAGATATACAGGTATATTAAAATAACCTTTTTTTTGGGTAAAGGGCATTGGCCGGCAAAGTATATTAAACACACACAAAAATAAATACATCATCCAAAGGGGCATACCCCCGTATCATTGTCACCCAAACCAGGCTTTGGGGACCAAAAATAAGAAACCAAACACCCCACACGAGGGGCTCGAAAAAACCTATTTCTACTTTGACTATTACAAAAATAACTTAACACTATAAAACGACTACACATCATACAATAAATGGGACTTGTGTAAAGCAAACCACTTTGAGCATCGGTCTTTAACATCGAAGCAGCCACCCAAATGGGCCTAGACACAACCCAATTTAACAATATGGCCTGAATCCACTGATAACAAAGCCGCTGAAGCATCAACAGAAGATGGGCCTGTAGAACCCCCTTGTGGGCCTTCAGCCAGATCCAAATCAACATAAAACATATCAGTAACATGTATCCGAGGTCCAGATGGTGAATCTTGGACCAAAAGCTCATCTTCTGATAGGAATTAATCTCTAAATCCAGGCCAAGTGACTCCAAGAACATCTATAGGGTTTTACTACCCACATCCCCCTTATAACACCAGCCCAACCCGAAGCTGACCCAACCCAAACAGCAAAAATGTAGTAAACAAGCCCAGCCCATGGCCCTTGATGACCCTGCCAGCATGGTATGAAAGCCACAGCAGCCCACACCCAACCCCACCCTCCCAAACCATAGCAAACCTGAGAGAAAAAGCAACAACGGTCCGGTTTTTTAACCGGTTTTGGTTTTTTATGGCACAAAAAACCAGTTTGATGCGAGAACCCGAACTGGTACTGACCAGTTCGGTTTTTAACTGTAAATTTTCAAAGCCCTAGACACATCTCCCCTGCTAAGGTATCAGATATATAGCCTTCATCGATATCTGAACCTAATATGTCCGAAAATAATTCGTTTACCAATAATTCGAGTTCTAAAGCGGAAGAGCATCTGATATGATACAAACAGACGCTGTGTGGGACATATACTCAGCAACTCAACCCTAATATGCAGCGCTAAGGCCTAAGTGCAACGTATAGGTTTAATATTTAAAAAAAATATTTAGTTTTTTACTATAGTTAATGTTATGGGTGAAATTCTGAGCCCATATCCTGACTTTGTATCTTAATTTTTTATTAGTTGTATATGATCAGGATACCGGATCAGGATACCGGATCAGGATACCATATCAGGATACCGGGCCAGGATATTGGTAATATCCTGAGGCAGTATCCTGACTATTACTAACGATTGGCTTGTAAAACGTTGGTTGCAAGGTACCAACATTAAAAGACTTGATCTACCTGAAGATTCGCTCAAGGTGGTTGAAAAATGGATGTTGATGGTGGAAGAATGGGTCTTGTAACGGTCAGAAAGGCATATTTCGCGAGAATATCGGATGTTGGTCAATGTTATTGACATTGTAACGGTTATATGAGCTAAAGACCCGGTTTTGTAGTCAATAAGCACGTGGAAAACGAGTAGAAGCAGCCCCCAACGTTCAGAATGGAATATTCCAAAGTATCCCGGAATAATAGGATAGTTTGTTGGTTTCTTTTACTATAAATATGGATGGCCAGATCTCGTAGGACACTTCACTTCAACTCACTCCACTTCTAACTCTCGAATTCATACACAATTCACTTGTAATCGCACACTAACACTCATCACTTGCAATCATTGTAACACTTAGTAGAGATCTGAGCTTTATCCTGCACTGTATCCTGGTTATTCAAGCAATAAGAAGAACAAGGCAGCTGCAATTGTCAGCTCCCGAGGTTTTATGCCGGCGATCTAGATTGATCAAGGGCTTTCCTCGTACATCTCGTGTCATTTACTTTACTTTTTTGCTCATTGTTTGATCGTAGATACAGCTCAATATCCTGAGCCGTATCCTGAAACTGTTTTAGCAAATAACTTAACTTGAATATTTTTCACACATATTTCTAGCACACTACCTCACTTAACTAATTTGATCACTTAATTACTTCGGTAATTTTTGACCAAAACCATTTGGCGCCCACCGTGGGGCAAGTGGTGCTCTCTTTACTAAAAATCTTTGTGAAATCGTTAATCGGTTTTCTGTTTTCAAAACTTTTTGCCACATTGTTTACAATGGCCTCAAGATCAAACATGAGCTCTTCTACTGTGTCTGCTACAACTTCTGCAACAGTTGGTTCGGTGCCTCCCTCACCTTCACAAGTTCAGACTTTTCAAAGGAGAAATGAAAGCCACACACCGAGAGAAATTTCTGCTGCTCAGAATGTTTCTAGATCCAGAAATTCAGGGAGAACCCATATCCTTGCCTCTAATAACGAAATTTTGTCTTTGTTTGGTAGTATACAGGAACAAATGAAGAGGCAGCAAGAAACTAACCAGACAATCATGAAGGATATACAACTCTTGAAGTCAAACTCCAGGAAACCTATGGAGTATACAACTACTCCTCTATAGCCCAGGATGCTAATCTTTAGTTCATCAACATTTACCGAGGATAATCAAGGCAACATGATACCGAGTCAGTCCCGGAGCAACATGCTGGAGATACCATCATCCGCCAGGATATCGACCGTGAGGGATCCAGGATATGGCCCAGGATATGGTCCAGGATATGGCGAAAGCCGACAGGCTGGTAACATGTTTGCCAATATCAGTATCCCTGCTACTAATAATTCTGATTCTTTGCAGGATATAGGTGTAACACCAGTATTGACCAGGGAACTTCAAAAATTGAAGGATATGATATCAAGTGTTCCTGGAGCAGTGCAGCCTATACCGAAAGCATCCCAGGATAGTCACAGGATATCCCGATTTGCTCATCCAATTTGTGATGCTGAAATTCCAAAAAGATTCCAGACTCCCAGCATAAAGTTGTATGATGGGACGACATATCCTGAGGAGCATATTGCCCAGTATAGGGAAAGGATGGAAACAAATCCAATCCTACCAGAACCTAAGGAAGCATGCTTATGCAAAGGCTTCGGTTCAATTTTAACAGGACCGGCCTTAAAATGGCTTTTAAACGTTCCACCTTATTCAATTACATCATTTTCTCATTTAGTTAATTTGTTTATCGGTTAATTTTCTTATAGTAGGAGCTTTGAGAAACTAACAAGTGATCTTTACAGGATAACACAAGGATCACAAAAATCCCTAAGGGATTATGTTAAAAAATTTAGTAGAGAATCCTTGGATATCCCGAATCTTGATATTGCTGCGGCAGTACAAGCGTTCAAAATGGGGTTACAGAAGGATCGTCAATTTTATCAGGATCTTGTAATGAATCCTTGCAGGAACTTGGACGAAGCTCGAAACAGGGCCTTGAGATATATCAGGCTGAAAGATGATAAGAAAATGCAAGAGAGGATGAATGCATCCTCAACATATGAATCAACTAACAGGAAGTTAGAATCCTCGTACAAACCATACCGCTCTAAGCCGTATGGTAGAAATGATAACAAGAAAGTGAATGCTGTTGAAGACGAGGATCCTGAGGAGTATCCTGAGTTATCTGAATATTGTTTTTCTGAACTAATGTATGCTATGCAGGGTTTAGGAGACAAAGCCAGGTGGCCTCGGAAGAATCAACAAAAGGCTGATTGGAAGGATAAGTCCAAGTGGTGTGCCTTCCACGAGGATTTCGGACATGTTACTGAGGATCGCATTGCTTTAAGGAAAGAAATAAGCTATCTCTTGAGCAAGGGATATCTGAAGGATCTCTCGGGAAGAAAGAAGAATAAGGGTCAGGATACTGAGAAGGATCCTGAACGAGCAGCGTCACCTCCTGCGGATGCCAAGATAATCAACTTCATTTCGGGAGGATCCGACATTTGTGGGACTTCGTATTCGGCAGCAAAGAGACATGCAAAGGAAGCTAAGGCCGAAAGGGGAGACAAACCTGTCAGGATGACTACCCTCACAACTGACAAAGTGATCATTTTTGATGCAGATGACAGTGATACTGTCCAGGATCCTCACCATGATGCTCTGGTAATAACGTTATATGTGGCTAACCATTTTGTACGCAGGATACTGGTTGATAATGGCAGCTCCGTCAACATAATCCAACTAGAAACTCTGAAGAGAATGAATGTATCTCCAATGGATATCACTTCAAAGTCTACCGTGCTTGTTGGGTTCAGTGGAGAGGCTAGAAACACAGTGGGAGAGATAAAGTTGCCAGTATACGTTGAAGGAGTCAACTCGATACAACGTTTCTGTGTGATGGATTCTCTATCCTGCTATAACATCATACTGGGAAGACCGTGGATTCACGATATAAAGGCCGTGCCATCAACATATCACCAATGCATCAAGATACCTACCCCTTGGGGAGTCGTCAAAGTTGATAGTGATCAGCAAGAGGCGAAAGAATGCTACTCATCCTCGATGAAATCCTCAACCAAACCTAGTGCAGCATAGCAATTAAAGACGCGGGCCCAGGATATCGTGGAGGATCCGGAGCAGGATGTGAAGAAAATTATCCTAGACTAGGATAATCCCGATATTTCGGTGCTTGTGGGAACCAATATCCCTTAGGATATTGAAGAACAATTAATTAACTTTTTAAAATGCAGGATGTCAACGTTTGCATGGAAGCATGAGGATATGACAGGCATATCCAAAGATATTATCACTCACAAGCTTGGAATTGATAAATCATTCAAGCCTGTGCAACAAAAAAGAAGGAAGTTTGCTCCTGAGCGGAACACTATTATCCAGGAGGAAGTTGAAAGACTATTAAAGTCCAGAATGATCAGAGAGGTTAAGTTCCCAAGATGGCTAGCAAACGTGGTTGTAGTACAAAAGAAAAATGGGAAATGGAGAGTTTGTGTAGACTACACAGACTTGAACAAAGCCTGTCCTAAAGACCCGTTTCCTCTTCCCCACATTGATGCAATGGTAGATGCCACTGCCGGGCATGAAATGCTGACTTTCATGGACGCATCTTCAGGATTTCAACAGTTCCAAATGGAGCCTTCTGACCAGGAGGATACTGCCTTCATGACACCAACAGGTATTTATTGTTATACAGCTATGCCTTTTGGTTTGAAAAATGCAGGTGCAACATACCAAAGATTGGTAAACATGATGTTCAAAGACAAACTGGGGGATACCATGGAGGTATATATCGATGATATGGTGGTGAAATCTAAAAAGGCTGAGGATCACCTCCAGGATATCAAGGGAGCATTTGATATCCTGGATCAATACAACATGAAGCCAAATCCTGCTAAATGCCATTTCGGAGTGGGGGCAGGAAAGTTTCTTGGATATATGGTGACAAAAAGGGGGATAGAAGCAAGCCCAGAGCAGATCAAAGCTATCCTGGATATAAAATCACCCTCAAATATGAAGGACGTACAAAGATTGATAGGCCGAGTAGCAGCTTTAAACAGGTTTATCTCAAGATCCTCAGAGAAGTGCAAAGACTTTTATGATATCCTGAAGAAGAACAAAAGATTCGAATGGGGGGGAGAAGCATGAAGCAGCCCTGCAGGATTTGAAACGATATCTCTCAACCGCACCTCTATTGATGAAGCCTGAAAATGGTGAACCACTATCCCTATACCTTGCTGTATCAGGGAATGCTGTAAGTGCCGTTCTTATAAAAGACCATGAAGGTCAGCAATATCCTGTTTATTATGTTAGTAAAAGTTTATTAGATGCTGAAACTAGGTACTCTCACTTAGAAAAATTAATACTAGCATTGGTCATGGCATCAACGAAGCTTAGACATTATTTCGAGACACATAGGATACATGTTAAGACAAATTATCCTGTCAAAAATGTGCTTAGGAAACCAGAAATGTCGGGCAGGATGGCCAAGTGGTCAGTAAAGTTGAGTGCTTATGATTTAGTATATGAACCTAGAAATGCCATAAAGTCTCAGGCTTTAGCTGACTTTGTGGCTGATTTTAGTAGTGACATTCAGGACGAGGTAGACCTAGAAGTTCAACAGTTAGGAGAATCCTCAGGATCCTGGACATTATATACTGATGGTGCATCTAATGTAAGAGGAGTAGGATTAGGAATACTACTAAAATCGCCACAGGGGGACATATTACCCCAGGCTATTAGGTGTGAATTTCCTGCTACTAACAATGAGGCAGAATATGAAGCTTTAATTGCAGGATTAGAATTGGCTAAGAGTATGAGTATCAAAAATTTGGAAGTATATGTTGACTCTTTGTTAATTACTAACCATTTTAATGGATCCTATGCAGTTAAGGGTGAGAAATTAATCGAATATCTCGATATTCTCAAAAAATTAGCAGGATATTTTGATGTTTTTATACTTGAACAGGTACCAAGGGAGGATAATGCTGAAGCGGATGCCTTAGCAAATTTGGGATCATCGATCAGGATACCTGAAGGGACCCAAATACCAATATTACATGTCTTATATCCTGCAACGAATCCTCAGGATAAAGAAGTAGTGGATACTCAGGATCCTGGAGCAGAGCATCCTAAAGAAGATCCTATATCCTGGACGGCTCCAATCATGAGATATCTCAAAGAAGGACACATCCCTGGAGATGAAAATCCTAAGGCATTTAGGATGAAGGTATCACGATTCACTATTATAAATAATATTTTATACAAGAAATCTCTTGCAGGACCGTATTTGAGGTGCTTGGAGGATCCTGAAGCCAAAGAAGTACTTCAGGATATACATGAAGGGGATTGTGGTAACCATACTGGGGGCAGGTCGTTATTCTCAAAAGTATTAAGGACAGGATATTATTGGCCAACAATGAGAAAAGATGCCGCAGAATATGCTCGAAGATGTGACGCATGTCAGAGACATAGTAACATACTACATCAACCAGCTGAACCACTATATCCTGTAGCGTCCCCTTGGCCGTTCATGAAATGGGGGATGGATATAGTAGGGAAGTTACCAAAAGCTCCGGGAGGAAAAGTCTTTATGCTGGCAATGACGGATTATTTCTCTAAGTGGGTTGAAGCTGAAGCATTTGTTCAAGTTAGAGACCAAGAAGTAGTATCCTTCATAAAGAGGAATATCCTGACCAGGTTTGGAGTACCAGCTGAAATTATTTGTGACAATGGATCTCAGTTTATAAGAAAGAGGACTACTGACTTTTGCAAGAGTTGGGGAATCAAAATGATCAAGTCTACTCCGGTACATCCTCAAGCAAATGGACAAGCAGAATCCTCAAACAAGATAATTGTCAATAACTTAAAGAAGAGACTTGGAGCCAAAAAAGGAAGATGGGCAGAAGAATTACCCTTTGTTTTGTGGGCCGATAGAACAACAATAAAGAGTGCAACTGGCCAAACCCCTTTCTCCTTAGTATTTGGAGCAGAAGCGGTGATCCCAACAGAAATGGTGATACCTACAGCAAGATCCAATCTTCAGGATCCTGGGCAGAATCCTGAAGCAATGTGTGAAGAATTAGATACTGTGGATGAAACAAGGGATGCAGCAAAGCTAAGGATGGCAGCATATCAACAGTGGATATCCAGGGCATATAACAAGAATCTAAGGACTAGAAGGTTCCAAGTCGGAGATTGGGTGTTAAGGAAAGCTTTTCAGAATACTACGAATCCTGCTGATGGAAAGTTGGCTCCAAAGTGGGAAGGACCCTATGAGATTGAATCAGAATCCGGAAAAGGAGCATACCAGCTTAAGAATATGGAGGGGGGATATACTACAAAGATCCTGGAATGTTATACATCTCAAAGCCTATTTCAAGTGAGTTTAGAATTTAATTTCTAACTCGGGATGGTATGAATTCTATCTCTTTTAGATATAATTCTATTGTATTTGAACCCAACACTGACTTAAGCATCGGAGAGGTGCTAGCCAGGCTAACACCCACTTTAGTTTAAAGTTGTTTTGCAGAATATGCCTCGGGATATAGCTCAAGGATACACACTCAGGATACTTCGGAAGATTAGAGGATTGGCCCCCTCTCTCACGTTTAAGGGATCCTGATCCCTTCAAAGGTTTAAAGGTATTCACCTTTCTCACGAATTGGGTTTAAACACCCCGCCTGGAGCGCAAGTTATCCAGGGATAGTTCAAGGTGGCGGGACCAGTTCATGTAAAAGTGGCTGACAATTTCGTTATTGTTGGCTATACCCTGGATCCTCAAGGTATATGAGGATTGATCACCCTCTCTCACGAAAGGGTATTTTCATACTCTCTAAGGTTTAAAGGTTTTCACCTTTCTAAGTCTTGGAGTTTATACACTCCCGCCTGTAGCGCACGAAAACAAGAAGTTTTCACACTCTTCCAAGGTTTAAAGGTTTTCACCTTTCTAAGTTTTGGGGTTTCCACACCCTCGCCTGTAGCGCACGAAACGTGGGTAAAATCCCCAGTAAAACTCAAAGACTTAAAGGTTTTCACCTTTTCAAGTCTTGAGGTTCTTATACTCCGGCTTAAATGCGTGGAAAATGGGTTTAGTCCCAATAAAATACAAAGTTTTTGGATAATCCCAAAGTATATTTTCAAAAAAAAAAAAACATAATCATTTACGAGTCTACATAAATTTTTGAAAAAAGATTACTAAGTTTAAACAACTCGTTGAAGAATTTCTAAAGGATCATATCCCGGTACAACATACTAGTCTTGCACAGACAGGGGACATCCGTGATGGAACATGACGTATGCTGATACTATATCCTACTGGGGACATTTATGCTGGAGCGAGAAGGAAACCTATGCCAACATTATATCCCACTGGGGACATTGCGAATGATTCAAAGGTTTAAGAATGAAGATTATTGCCTAGGTGTTTCTGGTATGGATTCTTACTGTTCCTAAGTTTGAAGGCCTTATCTGAGTAAGTTAAGTTTTTATGAAAATTTGTATTTAACTAAGTTTTTGTCAAACATTTTGAACAAAGGTGACAAAGCAATTAAGTGTCATACCAGTATCCTGATCAGGATATTCAGAACAAATTTTTCAAAATAACATATAACACGGAGATAAGGTCGAAAAGGTTAGTTTATTGTTATTGGTCCAAAAAATTGTATTCTTGGTTTTGTCTCAAAAAGAGACCCATTCACCAAGAACACAATTAAGTTTTTAAAACATATTTACATAAACAGTTGAAGGCTTCGTCCTGAAAACACAGGATCCATCCACCTTCAACTGTCAAACTATTCTACTTGCAGGAAATTAAAATTGTTCTAAGTGCAGGACGACCAGATAATTTAGACCCTACAAAATATAAGTATCACTAAAGACAAACTAACCAGGATACATGTTCAGTATATGTGTACGGGATACAGGATCTGGATACTTACCTTATTAGGGAAGGAGATCATGTTCTCGTTGGATTCCATGAAGCCAAGGTCACCATTAGAGAAACCTTCGGTAGCAGCAGCAGAGGGCTTAGACCTGATGGCAACATATGGCTCCTTTTTCACCAAGACAGGCTTAGAAAAGCTGCCAAGCTCCTCTGGATCAAAAGTAGCAGGGTCCTTGATGGAATCTGCGTAAAAGGGAGTAATTCTAATTTCATTACATGATAGTATTCTGAAGTAACCAAACCTATGCAGGAATATTTAAAACAGATATCCTTACCAGACATGTTGGAATGACTAAAAAATATACCCGTTGGAATCAGGATATCCAACAGTTATATTTTTGGGGACAATTGTTATGGGTGAAATTCTGAGCCCATATCCTGACTTTGTATCTTGATTTTTTATTAGTTGTATATGATCAGGATACCGGATCAGGATACCATATCAGGATACCGGGCTAGGATATTGGTAATATCCTGAGGCAGTATCCTGACTATTACTAACGATTGGCTTGTAAAACGTTGGTTGCAAGGTACCAACGTTAAAAGACTTGATCTACCTGAAGATTCGCTCAAGGTGGTTGAAAAATGGACGTTGATGGTGGAAGAATGGGTCTTGTAACGGTCAGAAAGGCATATTCCGCGAGAATATCGGATGTTGGTCAATGTTATTGACATTGTAACGGTTATATGAGCTAAAGACCCGGTTTTGTAGTCAATAAGCACGTGGAAAACGAGTAGAAGCAGCCCCCAACGTTCAGAATGGAATATTCCAAAGTATCCCGGAATAATAGGATAGTTTGTTGGTTTCTTTTACTATAAATATGGATGGCCAGATCTCGTAGGACACTTCACTTCAACTCATTCCACTTCTAACTCTCAAATTCATACACAATTCACTTGTAATCGCACACTAACACTCATCACTTGCAATCATTGTAACACTTAGTAGAGATCTGAGCTTTATCCTGCACTGTATCCTGGTTATTCAAGCAATAAGAAGAACAAGGCAGCTGCGATTGTCAGCTCCCGAGGTTTTATGCCGGCGATCTAGATTGATCAAGGGCTTTCCTCGTACATCTCGTGTCATTTACTTTACTTTTTTGCTCATTGTTTGATCGTAGATACAGCTCAATATCCTGAGCCGTATCCTGAAACTGTTTTAGCAAATAACTTAACTTGAATATTTTTCACACATATTTCTAGCACACTACCTCACTTAACTAATTTGATCACTTAATTACTTTGGTAATTTTTGACCAAAACAGTTAATTCTCAAATTATTTACCCCATAACTGCTAACTCTCTTTATAACAAATAGCTTTTAAAATCAAATTTAATACCCTGTACTTGCTAGCTCTCTTTACAATATAGTAACCTCAGTCAATCCCTAACCCCAAAAAAAAGATCCAGAACACATATGTAGCAGAATCATTTCCAACTGAAAAACCGAAACTTTAAAAGATACCTTTGTACACAACATTTCTGTTGAATTGGGATAAAACCCTTCAACCTCTGCATCAACAAACTGCAAACTGCAAATCTTCGACTTTTCCGTTTTCGGTTTGCTTACAGATGGCACACTTGTGAGCTGGACAAATAAACGGTTACCCTGCAGCAATATTTTCTTTAAGCGTCTGTCGCTTGGTCATATCATTTTTCTGGAGCAGCTTAGCTACGCATTTCAGGTGATAAAAGTGGCCACACGTTGCGGAACTACAACGAACTGGAGCAGCAATATTTTCTTTAAGCGTCTGTCGCTCGGACATAGGTGACAACAAACTTGATGTTCTTTGTCGAACACCCGCAACGGCCAAGGCACCTTCACCTGCTTGCATTTTTGCCCTTAGTTCCTGAAAAAAAGTATAAGCCTTGTCATCATTTTCTATTTGCCCCAAATTCAAGGTCCAAAAATCATGCAACTTGTTAATATTATTCCTACATCATTATATTCAAGGTCCAAAAAAGCATTCGACCTGTTTCTTTTTAAGCGAAAAGGTTTCTACCCGCTTCTTTTTAAGCGGTAAAGCATTCGACCCGTCTCTTTTTAAGCGAAAAAAGCTTTTGACCCGCTTCTTTTTAAGTTAAAAGGCATTCGACCCGGTTCTTTTTGAGCGATAAAGCATTCGACCCATTTCCTTTTTAGCAATAAAGCATTCCACCCGTTTCTTATTTAGCAAAAAATAATCCGACCCATTTTTAAGCCAAAAAATCATTCGGTTAATTTTTAAGCGATATATTATCTATTTTTTTTTACATATTTTACCTATCAAAAAATAAAACAAAAACTAAAGAGTCTCACCTGCCATTCCCTATGACCTTTGAAAGGGGTAATACTTACAGTTGTAAATTGCTGCTGTTTGAAGTGCTATGACCATTAACATCTAAATCTGCCCCTGAAATCTTTTAGAAAACATTCAATTCAATTTCATGTAAACCTGACCGAATAACCGTTACGGTTTCGGTTCCTGTTTTAACCCAAACAACAGGAACATTGAGTTTGTAAACCGAATTAACCAAACCGAAACCTGAATAAACCAAAAACCAAAGTTTTAATTACCTGGTAAGATGCTGTGATTATATATCCACACAAACAAAATAATGTGATTCTTTTGTGTTCCAAATCCTTTCAAGGGTCCTGAAAAGATTATTACTCAGCATTGTAAGCCAGATAATAAAAAATGTAAAGATATAAAATGTGCAAGTTAAAATAGTTTGTAATCACATATGAAGGATCAACACTCTGAATCTGAACTCGAGCATTCTCCAGTTCCTTTTGTAACGCCTCAACCACCTTAGTGTTCTTGAACTAAAGCTCCCGAAACTCAAGTGCGAGCAATCAGCAGTCTGAACTTGCAGGTGGTTCGGAATCACTACAGAAGGGATGTCTTCTTCAGGTTCATCAAACTGTCTTTCTTCTTGTATATTAAGTTGCTGCATGTTTGTACTCAAATATTTCATACATGGAACGTGCAGTCTCCTCCCATCTATCAAGAGCCTCAAGCTGAAGCACACATAATGCCACTGCACAGAATTCATCAATCATTTAAAAGATAACAATATGTAACCGACTATTAAATATATATAAAAAGTTTGTTTTATTAAAGATCATACCGATGTTAGAAAATCATGGACTCGTGACTCCTTCATTGCGTCTGTAGCATGCTTCAACAAGGCCTGACCAGTAGATAACATGTCAAGGTTCACAATTAAAAAAACAAAAGGAAGTCCATTTGTTTTGTTGATTACCGACCGTTTTGATTTTCTCCATGCTTATGGATCCGGTTTTGCTCGGTTCTAATAGCGAAAATTGCTCCATTAGATAATATAACTCGTCGGTACCCAATGTCTTTACTAAAGTCTGCAAATGAGAAGATTAAACTGAATGTGATATTATTGAACGATATTGTCAACCAGACCTGTAAAAAAACTGACATGTTTTAACCCGAACTTATTACTTATTTTGACCAATTAGCCATCCCGCCCATCTTGTCACCTCTAGTTTAATGTCCGTTCCTGGGTTTTAGACCTCAGGTACATTGGGTAGATGGTGCTAAAAACCTCAGGTACGAAAAGCGGTGCGCTTTTGCGCTTGATGCTTCGCTCCTGGGTTTTAGACCTTGTCGCTTTTTAAACGAAGCTTACCAGTTACCAATACACTACTTCTTGTTTGATACCGAATTATAAACAGTTTTCAGACCAATCGTTAACTCCGGTGTGAAGGAAAAAAGAACCCGCCCCTTTTGAAAATTTCTAAAAAATATGCTCCCTGTTGTAACAAAATTCAGCTAGAGTGCTAAGTTCAAGGACCAGACTATAGACACTGTTATATAAATATAATAACATACAATCTTACACCTTATCGAAAAATAATATATCTATCCAGTAAAATACCTCAAAAATGTGTGTCAAACCTTTTTGATATGATACATGTCTAATAAATTGCATAATTTTGGATCTTCCATCTGGTGGAATATGAACCGGGCGATAACTTTTGTCAAGCCAAACTACGGTTGCACACGCCTCCAAACTGGGCTACACCAGAAAACAAAAAAACATATGACAATCAACAACAAACAAATAAAAAGAAACCCTTGAAGGGTTTTTTATGTCTTTTATTATCTTGGTAAGCAAAAGTAAGTTACCTCTTCATTTGGGATCTTGACGATGAAATGTTTAAAGTATACGCGAGCAGCTGATGTATCAGATACCCTCACTCTCACCATTAATTTATCTCCAATCTGCTTTCACAAGAATGCCATTAAAGTAAGTATAGATTTTGTATTTTTTTGTATTTGTTGGAGTTCAAAAGCGTACCTTTAGAGGTGCAATGTATTTGAGTGACAATTCTGATAATGCGACTGCATTACCAGTTTGAGCTATTGTATCAATATTGATTCCAATCTTTTCCATAAGTTGACAACAAGCTGTTGAAATAAAGATTTACAGCATGCCAAATAAGAACATGTAAATGTGAATTATGTTACATCAAAGACTCACCGTGTTGACAGTAGTTTGCGAAGATTGCATTGTTCACTACTCCATATTTATCCAATTCATAATCTCGAACGCTAAATTCAACCTCATGATATCCACTCATTCTGCCAAGAATTGAGACCAAATAAACGCTAAGTAGTTAATACGATAAAATATTGGATATTGGTCACGGATCGATATTTGAGTTATCAATTATTGTAGTGGGATATTGGCAATTTAACACTAAAAATTAAGTATACTCTCCTACCTTTAACAAACTAACCTTTTGCAATTTGCAATACAATAAAAATTGTATCCAGTAAGGACTGACTAAGACTTAAATCAAAGAGCAAGTGTGATTAGTTTGGCTAGTTACCTGTAAGCATTTTATCAAAAGTCAACGCATATTTGGTGGTGTCCTCTTTCTGTATGTCACGCATAATGCTAATAAATACCCACACATAAGACGGACCACCCTGTGACACTCGAGTTTCAGTCTGACCTTGTTGACCAGCTTTGACTGACTTGACTCGGTTGACCCTTATTTGACCCGCCACGCTCTTCGTGTTGACCAAGCTTTCACCAAGACCCGAACAAGCCAACACAGTCCTAAATCCTCTCCACCTGCGTATTTTAGTTATCATATCTATCCATATGAGCAAGAAATATTATAATTTTGTTGTTATACTATTCATGTGTACAGAAATACAAAACTTTTTTTCAAAAAAATATGAGCGATGTCGCTCGAGCTCGAACAACTTGTTAAGAGCTTTCAAGCCGAGGCAAGCCGACCAGTTTAACTTCGAGCCAGGAGCGAAGGATAGTTGGTGCCCGGGGGTGCAAGCTTGCCTCTACATGTTATAAGGCAATTGGTGATGAGAATGAGCAAACAAATACAACCAACTAACTTACAGGTTGCTAAAAGCATGCCAACATGCACACAAATTCGACCAGCCCTTAGTTTAAAGCTCTTTACTCTACCAGTCTGGTCCGATAACATCCAACCTGAAATAACCATTTATACTTGATGGGTTAAATATTCCACCTTTAAACTTTAACTGATATTGAAGTGAAAAAAATTAGGCCAAGTTAATTCACAATTTATCGACATAGACCAAATAACTAACCAGCTTTATTACGAATCTTCGCTGACATAGCAGGTTCATTTCTAGATGACATAGCCAGCAATAGTAGAACCCTGTTGGCCACACGACAGATATGAATAAAAATACATATTCGGTGGATGAACTCGTCTCTGTTGTGATACAACTTTGACCAACAGCAAGTGACTCGATATTATACCCTCTCCTTGCAAAGACTCCTGCAAGGACAACGTAATTAATAGTAATTCAAGTTGTGCAAAGGACAACGTAATTAATATGGAAGTAAAACGTCGTCTTAAAGAGCGATTTGTGTGTTTACCTTCATCTGAAACATGATTCCAGAGAGATTCATGGACAGACAGTCACCTGATTCCGGCCATTCTCCAGCAAATCTGTGGATCCCTTGTTCAAATCTGTGGATCCCTTGGTGCCTTCGACATCTGAAAAACATATAGAAACTACCGTCAAACATCATAATCATAACTTGCCATATTAGAGCCAGATATATTCATTAAATCAGAAGAAAGAAATGATTCTACAGGTATCAGTTCTTACCAAAACCCTAGCTTGTTTAAGCCCTATATCGCCAGAATCTCCACTTACAAAACCCTAGATTGCCTGAAATCAGCAAAGCCCTAAAAACAAAATCAAGATCAAAGATTTCGATTCTTAGAGAATGACGATTCCTGAATAAAAGACAAACCTGGAATGAAGGAGAAGCCGCGATTGAAGCAACGTAACAAGGCGGAGGGGAATAGGCGGTGGAATCATCAATGATCTGCTCATGAAACGGATCTGGTGATAGATCTGGCATGGGTTTCTTGAGTCGCCGAGAGAGAGAGAGAGAGAGAGAGAGAGAGAGGAGAGAGAGAAGTTCTGATGGTTTTGTGAGATGTGTGAGGAATGAGAGATAAAGGAATTGTTGATCCGTGTGAGGTGTAATGGACGGCTGAGATCGCGATCCGTGTGAAAATTGAGAGAAATGGACGGCTGAAGATGAACCAGTAGAAGGGTAATTTATTTGTGTTTCTTGGTGCCTTAAGACTTGTACATTGTGCATTGAGGGTGTTTTCAACACATTGCTGAATTACCATTATGTCCTTCCTATATCCTTATTAAAGTAGTATATATATATATACAGAAACGGGATCAGGAGAAAACACTCAAAAGTGTGAGAACGGTGAGAACGCTTCCTGACCCAACACGTGTCAGGCGACATAGAGAAGGGCGGAGAGGCTTTTTTGTTCTTTCATATTTCTTTTTTAAACGTGTGTCACTTCATCTTTCCATTTTTTGGCGTTTAATAAATACGCGGCATTTTTATTGTTTTTAGATCAGGATCATAGTAAATATTTTGGCGTTTTAAGTATTGTTTTGGCGTTTTAAGTATTGTTTTGGCGTTTTTATTGCTTTTTAGATCAGGAAGCAGGCCTATAATGTAAAAAACATCAGTAATTTTCTTGATTTTATTATATCAAGTGTTGTGCCATGTAGGATACAGGCCTATAATGTTACAGGAAATTATGGCGTTTTGAAAAGATAAATAAATTCAATTTTCCATGTAGTGGCTTTTAATATAATAAATGTTTGGCAATAATAATATCGTCTCTTCATTTTACTATTTAGCTGTAACAACTGTCAAATTTGCATGCATCCGTACAATTAATTAGACAATAATTAATGATTAATGACTGTGCTGATTTACAATTTATGACTTGAATTGCTTTCTGATTATTGTTACCATACATACATGTGTATCATACATTGTTTAATGTCATATCATTATTGCATGAAAGCTATATTGCCTCAAATGATGCATTAAGTGTAGTTAGCACAGTTATCTGATAAATCAGGATAATGTGACAGAACTCGGCCCATAGACTGACAGTGCATTGAGATACAGAATGAGCCAGAAACTAAGTATGACTCTAGTATAGTGGGTAGGAAAGTAAGGATCACAAACTGCCTTCCTAGTGATAGTTTAGTACCGGAAAGTGCCTAAAACTTATATAAACTGCAGAATTCTGCAGAAAATCAGCAAATTCAGCAAATAAACATAATTACATTATGCAGAAACAAGCTTAAATGGTCCTGAATACTTTTCTAAGTGTCGGGAATCAAAAGTGTCACAAAAAGATACATAAAGCACACTAAACTACAAGGTTTAGCACCTTAACGAACCAGTAACCAACCAAACAACCGGACACCACCCGAAACATCAAATTTACACTAGAAGCATTGTTTTGACATTACCAAGCTAGTTATGATCCCCGAACATCATAACACCTCCTAAAAATATCTAATAAATAAAACATGTAACTAATACTTGGATTTAAACTAGATTGTAACTAATTAAGTTAAAACCTATGCTAGACCCCACCCCCTAGTTCACGTCCAACATGGCCCCCACAAGTTGATTTGTTTTATTTTTTTAATAGATCTTGCTTATGCTTTAAAAGACACAATATACAAGAGATAAAATATGGACATGGATTATAAATATACCTAGATGATCATAACCTCCATATCACACACACTTAAACACACACAAAACTCTCTCCTCTCCCTCTCTTGTTCTCGGCCGTGAGGCACCACCACCATCACCATCATCTTCACTTCAATATCTTCCATTATCAAGTGATACAAAGGTGCTAGAAGAAAGACTAAGGAGCTTGGTGGCCTTGAAGCTTGAAGAACCTCTCTTGTTTGCTTTATCCAATTGTTTTCTACTCTTGAACCATCCCTAGCCTTGAGCTAGTGGTAAGAACCTTGTACACTCCATTTTACTTCCATTGTAAGTGGTTAAAGAAGAATCGTAATCAAAATCTTAAAGAACACTAAAGAAAATAAGAAGTAAACATAAACATAAGCTTGTTTAATGAAGTAATCTTGATGAATATGAGTTGTTATGCTTATTGATCATTGATTGTTTGTAGAAATGATGTTGATCATCATAAGATCTTGCTAGATCTTGATTAAAAACATAATCTAGCAAGATGAGAAAGTAGAAATGTTATAGGATGATAGATCATCCACACATGAATCATGAACTTGAATAAATAAATGGTTTTCTTGAAAAATGAAGATCAAAGTAAGTTGTTAATCATGTAGATCGAAAGATTTATGAATGGTTTTTCAAAGGAACCAAGTTAAACATATGAGTTTCATTTAATCTTGGTTCTTACATAAACAAGTCTTATTTTTAGTGGTTAAACAAGTGTAGAAACACTTGTGTAAGAAGAAGAATGCACAAAGAAATATTTTTAGAAAATGTGACAAGATGTTGTAAACATCTAACTTCTTTAAAAATGAAGTTTTTAAAGAACTAATCACATTTTAAAGGGTAAGAAGACTTACTAAGAACACTAGTAAGTTACTACAAATTTTTACAAATATTCAAGTTCATGAAGTAGTAGAAAATGCATGATTTTTGGCAAATTGGTAAGTAAAGATTGTTTGTTATTGTTGGTGAATTGATTGTGATGATTTTTACAAAAGAAAATGATATGCTTGAAAGCATGGAAACCTCCATTTTTAGGGGAAACTATGGCAAAATATTCTAAAAAAAATGCAAACACTTAGAAAAACATTTTTAAACAAATATTCACAAGTGTATTTTAACCATGAGTTTTCTACAAAAACTTTGCCATAATTTTTGGTTACAAAAATACAAATATTGGGGGTTGGTTTTCATAAATAAAAATGACTAAATATATATTTAGGAAATATATATTTAGAAGACATCATTTGTGTGATTATTTGTATATTTTGTGTATTAGTTATATTATTTTAGGACATGAAATAATATAACACATTAAAATACCAAGAATCACAATCCAAAATATTACCAAAATTCCAAGAAATGAATATATCCATTTACACAAAAATATTGGTGAAATCGAACTATGGAATAAGACTTACAAAAATATTCCGGAAGTTATTCACAAAGTATATTTTGGACACCAAGGAAACAAAAATATGATTTCTATAATTACTACAAGAATATATCATATTTTTTACAAGGAAAAATATATTATTTTTGACAAGTATGAAATATATATTTTTCTCGAAATTTTAGAAGATATATTGGGACGCTATGCCACTGATTCTGACGATGATACGGTCATGTCAGTTGCACCATCCCCTCTACACGAGCTTGAGCCTGGTCTTGAGCCAGATTTTGTTCCGGATGATCAGCCCGATGTTGCACCTGCTGATCCTGAGCCTTTACCTGATCGTGACCCTATTCCTTTTGGCATACCTAACATTGCACCCCTCATACCTGATCCAGTTCCTGCACCCGTTGATCCTCCTGTTGTCGAGACATATGTTCCTCCACTGGCACATGCACCCACTAATGTTGATCCTTCTCATTCTGTGGAGTCTGATATTCATCGTGTTGATTCATCTATCATTTCCTTGCAGGACATACCCGCACCCCGTCCAGGGGAAGGTACTTCAGGCCAGCAGCCTAGTCATGACCCTCGTGTTTTAGCAGCTTTCCCACACATACCTCAGTCTGCACCTTTTACTTCTTTTACTCCTTCACCAACTAATGAGTTATTTAGAGGGTCCCCGCGGTATTTTATGCCGACCTCAGACCCCTACCATCCCTCGCATTTTGCTGGCTATACACATGATGAGTTACTTTACTCGCTTCAGTTTTGACTTGAGATTATGAGTCGTAGAGTTTTGGAGCTTGAGTCGATACCGCGTCCCTTACCATGTCCTTGTCAGCATGCTTCTGTTCCCCCTAGTTCATCACCGCCTCCTTTTTCCCGTCCACCTGCTCCTCTTACTCCTTTTCCAGAGTTTGATGCTCGATTTATCACCATCGAGCAGTTGGTCCGTTATTTGTTTCTTCATGTGCACAAGCTCGAGGAGGAGCTTGCACATGTTCTCAGTTTGATTTTCCTCCCTCCTCCTCCTTAGCCATCAGTACAGTAGGTTTTTGGTTTTATGCAGATGCATTACCTAAGATGAGAGCATCACTATGGAGCTAAGCTTGGGAAGCCTTTTGGAGATCACTTTCGATTATAAGACCTTTGTAGATTGGTAGACTTGTTGGACTAGGGTAGTGTGGCCCTGTGTTTCCGTTTTGGTATGATGCACTTTGTAAAACATGTAACAATACCTTGTGGTCAATGATTAATGAAAGCCCAATTGTAATGTTCTCTTTAAACATGTTGATATACAGGTTTATGCTATGATTGTAATGTTACGTGTTTGTCTGTTATACTCTCATTAAAAATATTTCCATTTACTTGTTCATGTTATGATTATGCGGTTGCTTGATTTGTTGATATGATAATTTATTATGTGTATGTACATATGACCTCTAAACAATTATATATGCACTCCCGGAACAAACGAGACCTGACCAATCCAAATTCTTCTTAGAAGATATCTCATCAAGAGATCATTCAGCTAACCAAGGCAGAATGGCAAGCACATGTCTCACAGGCTATAGCTCGGCATGAGGTTCTTCGCTACAAACACAGCGAAAGTACCTCAGGGAATAACCCGCCCAACGGTAATGTTTAAGTCACCTGAGACACATTACAATACGTTTGGACAATTCCAAGTGTGCTCCGCTAATGCTTTCTGTGATGAAATTGCTTGGGTACAGGTTGTACCTACAAGCAGTTTTTGGACTGCGAGCCTTAGAATTTTGATGGCACTGGAGGTGCCATAGCTTTTGTGAAATGGGCCGAAAATATGGATTTTGTTTTACGAATGAGCGGATGTACGCCAGAGCAACAAGTCCCATATGTATCAGGATCGTTTCAAGATGAGGCCCTGTTATGGTGGAACCTTCGGGTTCGAATAATGGGCGAGGCTGCTACGAATGCTTTAACATGGGATGAGCTGAAAGAAATGATGCGTAGAGAGTATTGTTCTCAGATGGAGATCTAGAAGCTGGAATTTGAATTATGGAGACTAAAGATGGAAGGTCCAAAGGTGGTGGAGTACGTGCAGAGACTTCATGATTTGTCACGAGTTGTTCCATATCTGGTGGAACCAGAGTTGAAAAGGATGGAGCCATTCATCTGGGGACTGGCGCCTCAGATCCTGCGCTTGATAACGGCATCAGCTCCGCCAACAACTATTAGTATGAGTACCTTGAGTATGGCGCTCGCTAAGGAAGCACTTAGACTGGAAAAGCTTTCAACCCCTGACAAGAAGAAGGAAACTCAGGTGGAGTCACCTGGAAAGAACAAAAGGAAGCTCATTGATTTCCAAGAAGGTGATCGGGCGAACAACAACAACAAAGACAAAAAGGGAAAAGGATACTTGGGTACTCTCCATAAGTGCGAAAACTGTCTACGACATCATATTGGACTTTCTTAGGCTTGAAATCAAGTCTTTGAAACAATTTCTTACTTAAATTAGTAGGACTTTTTTCCAGCCTCTAATAGATTTCATTAAAATAGTGGAATATGTGTTCATTATTAGAGACTAAGAGGCTAGGTATAGGAAATGCAAAACTTGTGGGAGAATTGGTCATCTTAAGGAGACGTGTTGGTATGGTGCTAGATATGGAAAAGAAGGCCAAGATGGTAGCAGAAATCATAAGGGAAACAACAACAACCATCAAGGCGGAAATGGCTGCAATCAAGAACGTGGTCAAGGGTGTTTTAATTACGGTGACGTAGGGCACTTTAGGAAAGATTTCCCAAGGGAGATTAGCCAAGACCATGAAGAAGCATTCAATATTGGAGCTCGTGAAGCATGCCAGGGTCCGAATGAAGTCACTGGTACATTCCCTACTAACCAACACTTTGCATCTGTGCTATTTGATGCTAATACCAACTGTAAATTTGTACATATAGGGTTTAAGAATATACTTGGGATAGTAGCAGATAAGTTAGATATCCTATACTTGATAAAACTAACTAATAGGAGGTTAGTAGAAGCCCAAGGAGTGATTAGGGACTGCGTTGTAGAGCTTGGGGATGTGAGTTTCGATAGATCTTCTGCTAGTAAGTTGGGAAGCTTCGATGTCGTAGTTGGGATGGATTGACTGCCAAGTGCTCGTGCAGAGATTGGGTGCCAGGAGGAGACTATCCACACCACGATGGCGAATGAGGAGACGATCGTGATTCGTGAAGATAAGCAGGATGCTTGTTGGTGCACTACATCTGTTGATTTCGTCTTAGATCGAGTCTTTCATTGTATTGTATAGATTAGGGTGCGTTTTGCGAGAAAACTAGAGAGAATATGTGTTTTAGAGAGGAGGTCCGCTTATACGGACATAGGAGATCCTCTTTGTATCAGGTCCGCTTATACGGACATGGGAGGTCCGCTTTTACGTCAGGTCCGCTTATATGGACATGCCGTATAAGGGAACCTACTCACCTATATATACCACAAAAGAGGACCTCATTTGTAACATCTGAAATTCCATACTGAGGTGCTGCCGGTGTGAGAATCGATTGTAAACGCTGTCAAATTAATCAACAAAGAGAATTAAGAGAATATCTAGCTGTTTGTACGTCAGGTACTTGTTTTCCGCACCTGTATCTGATCAAACTCCTCTGATAGACTCGTTCGGGTCAGAATCCGATCCTACAAGTGGTATTAGAGCTTCAGGAGGAGGAGTTCTATTGAAATTTGCTGGATTTCATCACATATTCTTGCTTCTACACCTTCTTTCTTCGTCAGACCGAGATTTTTCGGTCAGAATTCGCTCAAAATTTCACAGATTGTGCGTAACAGTGTATAGTCAAACCCTGGAAAGTTTGGTGTCAAAATTCAAGTTAAAAGTGGGTCAAAAGTGTGTCCGAAATAGGTCCGCTTTTACGGACAGTATATAGATTCGCTTGTAAGGTCCGCTCGTGTGATCATTGGTTAGGTCCGCTCGAGTGACCTTAGAGATCCGCTTTTCTAGTCAGGTTACAGGTCCGCTCGTAGTTACACTATTCAACAGGTTCGCTTTTGAGTACAATTAGCCAACTGGTCCGCTCCAAATTCGTTCGGTCCGCTCATTTGACCATCCGGTTCGCTCCAAGTTTAATCACAGGTCCGCTCATACAACCATACAGATCCGCTCCAAATTAACATGTTTGGTTTGCTTTTTCGAACAAATGGAGGTTCGCTTTTGGTATCTTTTGAGGTCCGCTCAAAAGTGGTTCGCTCATAGGTTACATATTGTGGTCCGTTTATAGTGGTCAACAAGTGGTTGGTTCGCTTTTCAGTCATCTTCTTCATACAGTCTGATCTTGCAACAGTTGTCGGCCACTCTTTACAAGTTATAGTTACAAGTTGGATAATCGGCCCTATCAAAGTTCATTAAAAACAAAAATGTCAGCCACTAAAGTGTGAGGTCAAGGGTTACATAGTGACCCAATCACTGTTAGTGTAAAACTATAATAATCGGCCCAAGAATAGTTGCTGTCCAATTGCAGTTATCAAAAGTTACACTGCCTTTAAAAACGAAAACCCAATTGTTGTTATTGTTTGCCGCCCACTCATTAATAAAAGCCCAAATGTTTGACATATTAATGTGGTAAAGTTGCCGCCCATTTTTGTTGGTCCAATCAACATTTTGTTGCTTTGTGAATTTGAATTGAATTGTCGGCTAGTATTTTGTTCATTTAATGGCATGTGATTTAGTTTTCTATTCAAGGTTTGCGGCCCAATAAACAAAAGACATTGTTTGGCCCAATCAATGTTGTGAACAATAATTGAAAGTCAAAGTGTTTCTATAAATGCTCATGTGAAATTGAAGTTTCGGATATAACAATTCGGCTTGTTTGTTTGTGGATCTTATTGATTCAGCCCATGTGTATGATCTATGTCATCGGCCAAATAGTTTGAATCCATAGTGGCAGCTTTCATCATTGTTCTCGGCCCAAATTACGATCAAGTCTTAAAGAAGCCCAACAGAAGTGAATTGTTTGTCTAAGTGTCTTCGATTCAATTTGAATTCATTTTGTCTCAATCAAGTCTAGTCATTCAGTGATTTCAATTCAACGATATTGAAACAAGTCCGCAAGTCTTCAACACGAGTCCTAGATCAATTTCACTCTCATACTTTTATATAGTTAGTTCATTTTTTTTAACTGATTGTTTGTGTGTTTCTTCGTCAGGTGAATTCGAGATCGTCAGGTAAGTCAAGATCATCAGGTGATACAAGTGTGAAGCATGGATTCTGAGTTCTACAACGCATTCGCTACTCCAAGTACCCCAATCACTGCTGTTCAAACCACAATGCTCGAAAACGAAACAGGGACGATGCAAAAGCCTCCCAAACTAATGAACATCGAAGAATTTAAAGGTTGGGAAGGTCGGTTTGAGAATTGGGTGCAAGCAAACTATCTTGATGCTTGGGAATGTGTCGAGACAAAGTATGTTAGACCTTTGAATGATGATGAAGAACCCGTTCCGATAAAAGATCTTACTGCTGATGCTAGGAAGAAGTACAAAGATGAGAAAATGATGCTAAGTCTTCTTCAACAAGCAGTGAAAGAAGATATTATGGTGCTTTTACAACACAATGGAACATCATATTCGATTTGGAAAGCATTACGTTCAAAGTTTAGGGGAAGCGAAAAGATGGTTAAGAGCAAGAAGTCGCTTCTAAAGAAAGAGTTCGATTTGTTCCGTGGGTTAAAAAATGAGAGTACTAGAGAGATCATTGAACGATACTGTAATTTGCTTGCCAACATGAAAAGGTTGAGTATTGAGAAGAGTACTGATGAGTTGATCGAGAAACTTGCTGATGCGTGGCCATATGAGACTTGGGGCACATACTTGATGATGCTCAGAAACAAGAAAGGTTTTAGCAATCTGACGCTCAGTAAGTTCATTGAAAAGATAGAGGCTCAGGAAATGGAACAACGTAAAGTGATCAGAATGAAAGATTTCGATGGAGAACAGGACATCGGACTATATTATAAGGCAGGGGTAAATGAGAAGAAATCTTCGAATCTATCTCCGAAGGTTGAGACTGCCTATAGTGCCAAAAATTCATCTGGAAGTCCATCATCTGGGTCTAACAGCAAAACCAATTTCACTTCATTTCCATCTTTCGATCCAAACATCTCTGCAACTAAAAACGGGAGAAAGCTACAATGCAATATTGTGTTAAATCTTGAAAATGATCAAGATTATTCTGAGGAAGTTTCCAAAAACCAAATGTCTTTATTAGGAATGGTTTTGGAATCTTACACTTGTTTTGTTGCAGGTCGTATCGGCAATCCAATGTTAACCAAAGAAGACTACGACCAGCTAGATGCTGAAGAGATGGAACTGATGGACATAAAATGGTGTCTGGCTAGTGTTTTACGGAGAGCTGAGAAATTCAAACAAATCACGGGGAGAGATGATCTTCGTGATGCGAATGTTTCTACTTTAGGTTTTGACAAATCTAAAGTCACTTGTTTTCGGTGCAGGGAAAAAGGACACTTCAAGAGGGAGTGCACTAACCGAGAAGCAAGTAGGGCTCAAAATCCGTTCAACAACAATAATGATTACTATCGGAAAGCCATCTACCACCAAGTTGGTCAACAATCATCTCAACAACAAAAACATCAAGCTCAACTGCACATGGAAGAGATGTAATTGAAGACACTGGAAAGAGGGCTTGTGTGAGTAGTTATGATTGTGGAAAAAGAAGGGATGGTAGTGCTTTGATAATTGATCAAGATGATGAGAGATTACCAGAGGGTTTTAGCTGGGCAAATTTCACTTGGGATGATTATATTCCTGATCAAACTACAGCTTACTCTGCTTTTACGGCAAAGGTTGTAGATGATAGTGATGATGATACGGAATATTGGGCAAGAAAATATAAAGAAGATATGAAGCTGCTTGCTGAAAGTGATAGTGAAGATGAAAAAGCCAAGAAGAAAAAGAAAAAGATCAAGACACCGGTGAGCAGTGATGATGAAGAGGTTCCGGTGGTAAGAAGACAAAAGGTGAAAGAAGTTCCAAAATTCAAAGTTGATGAAGAAGTTGATGCGAAAAAGATTCCGGTGAAGTGTGAAAACTGTGAAGCTGTAAAGAAGCAGAACAGCACTTTGATTTACAACTTGAACAGTTTGAAGGAGTCTTATGATGTGCTGAACAAAACGATGAATCAATACAATCAAACGAGTGAAGAACAAGCCACAGCAATGAAGACACTTCAGGGAGCTTTTATGACAAAGCAAAAAGTTGTAAACAATTACATTGAGAAATGTGCTGCTTTGGAAGAAAAGCTTGAGCTGCAAAGAATTGAAACTGAAAGAGTTAATCGTTTGTTAAAAAGTTACTCATGTACTTCCTATGTTATTGACAGGATTTATCCGACAGTTGAAAGTATGAAGGTATGGGAAGATGATGAGGTAACTGAAGAGAAAGAAGTTGGAAAAGGTGCTGATGAAAAGACTGCTGACAAGAAAAAAGACACTGAAAAGACGCCATCTGGTAAGAAGCAAGGTGTCAGTTATAACAAGTGTCCACCCCCCCTGGAAAATGGATATTTGCCTAGATATCCTAACGATGAAAGAGTAAAAAAAGCCACAAATTTACAGTGGGAGTCAGAGTCATCAGTCAATCTACCAGAAAGTATTGATGTTGTGTTTACATCGTATGACACTGATCAACAGTCTCAATTAATGAAGAAAGTCGTGGATCATGTGTTAGAAAACGATGAGATAGAGGAGTCAAAGTCGGAGTCCGCGTCAGAGTCAAAGTCTGAGTCAAGCACTCCGGGTCAAACAGAAAAACAGGGAAAAATAGTCTCTGACAAAGAATTCCTATTATCAAAATCTAATTTGGATGATGGGTTGTTTAAAGTTGCCTACACTTTGAATGATTCTGACAAATTATATTCTGATGAGGAATTTCAAATAAGAGGTGTCAAAACTGAGTTGATAAACAAGGTTTTCAAACTCACAGAAATCAATATTTCTGAAATAAAAGACTTATGTCTTAATGAAAAACCTAAAAAATACACCTCAAGAGTTCAACAGAGATTAAACAAGAAAAAGAATTACAGTTCTGGTTCAGGTTTCCAAAAGAAATCAAACCATAACGGTAATTTCAAAAAGAAAGGTTTAGGTTTTACTCCTACAGAAAAACAGAAAAATGAAAAATATGTTCGTGATTTTAAATCCAAAATGTCATTTGTTTCAGGTACATCAACTGATGAAGAAGAAAAGACAAACTTCTAGAAAGAATCAAACAGTGAGTTTCTGACGAAGAAGCAAATTGAGTTGAAGAAGATAGCTGAGCAGAAGAGAGACTCGAGAACCTGTTTCCGATGCAACACTGTGGGACATATTGCCCGAGATTGTTCTAAGGCAATACAATCAAAACAGGGAGTTTCTCGTAAACTAAAAGAGAAAGTGATTGAGTTCGAACCACCAATTGATAGAACAAAATTGTTTAAAGATTCTACATTTGAAATTGGTGAAAGTTCGAACAAGTTTTACAAGAAGAAAGCTAAATCAGACAACCAGAAATGGATTGTTAAGAAGGTTGGTGAAAGCTCTAGCGATGATTCTGATGGATCAAAATCAGAGGAGCTATCTTCGGGCGATGAAACTGATTCCACAAAGTCAGTTGAGCCACAAGTTGTTTCAAAATGTGAAGCAGATGTAAAAGATGAAAAATCAGTTCCGATTGTTAATGATGAGGAATTTCCATTACTTCGGGCTGAGAATTATAAAAAGAAAATTGGTAAAGTTGAAATTTCTAATCAATTTTATCATGATGAACAGGAATTTGATGCTGAGAAGGTCTTTAACCCCAAAGTAAAACACATCTTTGGCAAGATGATTGACCGAAAAGTCAAAGGGGTTAAGGAGTTTTATGAGAAGAAAACAGAGAAAGAAAAATTGAACCATCCCTGGTTTGTGACTGGGATGGTACATATTATGAACAATAAGTCTCAGGACTTGCCGGAGCTCCCAGGTTGGTAAGCGTGGAGCATGAATCAACATCTTTCTTGAATTTTATTCGGTAACGTCAATCATACAATCGGTAAAGAGGTTTGTTTATGTTTGTTGGTTATAATTACAAGTGGTTAGATGTTTTGATTGCATATGGTAAATCAAGGACATTAAGTTGTACTTGTATTTTCCTACATCTGGTTGGAAGACAAGATGATGAATCACATCCCCGAACATTTGTTTGATAAACCTACAAGTGGTAAAATCAATCAAACTTATTTTCCGGAAAAACCATTTTGATTAAAACAAACTTAAGTGTTTTGAAATCTAAATGGGAAAATAGTTTGTTGATAGGGGGAGTTCTGATTGTTTATGCCTAGTGAATGGCGATTTGAGGTGATTTGATATCGGTTGTCATGTTTCTGTACAGTTTGTTTTCATATTTTCGTTAATGTGTTTGCATTTTAGGGGGAGTAAGAAAATTTCAGAAAATCCAAACACATTAGAAAATTTGAAAAAGCCAAAAACATGATAAAATCAAAAATGAGCTTTGTTGTGAAAAAGAGGAAATGATAGTACATCAGTGGACTATCACAACATGCTAAAGAATTGGAAAGTTTAAATGTGATAAACGATCTTACTGCGGATGTGTCAGTAGATTTTCGCACATTTAGTAAATTGAAACGAGATATAAACGTAAATCAAACTTGCTTGATTTGTGGGTAACTATTCTTGGATATATGGGTAACCCCCGAAATCTTGTTTGAAAGGTCCCGTATTCTGAGATACTAGGTCTTTATACTCAGTGATATCTGGGGTATTATCCCAGGACTTCTGCTGTATGGAAGTACTGACCTAGTCCCCGGATAATGCTTTTCGCAAAATGCTTGAAACATAGCATCGCCCTCAGCAAGCTGATGAAACAATAAAATTGATAGTCGCTGCTGTTGTAATCAAAAGATCCTCTAAAGGGGACACACCGGAAAGTCGAAGCCGTCATCTCTCTGCGTATACGGAAGTATCGACCTGAGCTCTCACGACCCTCACACATTACCCCTTTACAGATATCAGTTGTGGTATACTCACCTGTAAGACTGAATATTTGGGATCTGGATACAGGAGTATATTCAAGTGGAGTGATACACAATTAAGTTTAAGTCTCTAAAACATTAATATCATATCTCGAATCAATTGAAGTCTGTGAGAAAATTTAAGTGGACAAACATACTGACAATCTAGGTAAATTGTTTAGAACTGAGAATGTTTAAAGCTTAACGGTGTTAGTGATATGTTTCAAAACTGATATGATCCTCTTGCACGAGCTCACAAAAATATTGTCTGTAAATAGTTCATTTCTGCATGTATTTTCTTTCAGAAAAATCCAAAAAGATTTTTGGTGTGTTTTAGCATAAATTTTTGAAAAGTCAAAAAGATTTTCGACGACTGATATTGAAAAGCTGATTTTCAAAATTCTAAGTGCTAAACATGATGAACAGTTGGTTTGGGAGATTGTGTTCGTTTTGATAAGAAAAATGTTACAATTCCAAGTGGTTCATCAGTATCGGATTGGCTGGTTAGTTTGTTGTTTGGTGATGTTTATATGCTTAAACGTTTATCATAAAACTTATGGTGTGGTTGAGTTGTTGTGTAGGAAGAATCAATATTTGAGGGGGAGCACATGTTGGACTTGATAAACTCAAAAGATGTCAAACTTCAAAGTGAGGGAGTCTGTTGATGATAAAAGAGATAGAGAAGAAGATAGAGAGAGAGAAGCCCAAAGACTAATCAAGACTGTAGATGTGAAGATACAGCATTGTTGTGACTCGATAGTCGACTCCATCAACATCTGAGGGGGAGTCTGTTGGTGCACTACATCTGTTGATTTCGTCTTAGATCGAGTCTTTCATTGTATTGTATAGATTAGGGCGCGTTTTACGAGAAAACTAGAGAGAATATGTGTTTTAGAGAGGAGGTCCGCTTATACGGACATAGGAGATCCTCTTTTGTGTCAGGTCCGCTTATACGGACATGGGAGGTCCGCTTTTACGTCAGGTCCGCTTATATGGACATGCCGTATAAGGGAACCTACTCACCTATATATACCACAAAAGAGGACCTCATTTGTAACATCTGAAATTCCATACTGAGGTGCTGCCGGTGTGAGAATCGATTGTAAACGCTGTCAAATTAATCAACAAAGAGAATTAAGAGAATATCTAGCTGTTTCTACGTCAGGTACTTGTTTTCCGCACCTGTATCTGATCAAACTCCTCTGATAGACTCGTTCGGGTCAGAATCCGATCCTACAATGCTCCCCTACAGATTACCAATTGTTTGAAGGCACGGAAGTGATGCGTAAAAGGTGTACTGCCTTCTTGGCTCATGTCGTGGACAAGGAAGCCGAAGAACCGAAGCTCGAAGATATCCCTCTGGAAGGGAATATCCTGAAGTCTTCAACGAAGACTTGCCAGAAATATCCCCTCAATAACAAGTCGAATTTATCATTGCCTTGGTTCCAGGCGCCGCTCCTGTAGCTAAGACACCTTATCGGCTTACACTTTCAGAGATGCACAGATTGCCAGCGCAGCTTTAGGAGTTTCTAGAGAAGGAAGTTAACAGACCAAGCTTCTAGTCTTGGGGAGCTACAGTGTTGTTCATCAAAGAAGAAGGACGATAGCTTTCGTATGTGCATCAACTACCAGGAGCATAGGGCGAAACTTGTTAAAGGTCACTTTGGAACTACGTCTATTAACTTGGGCAAACACCATTATTCTGTCAACCATGCTATTTTAACCGACCAGGTTAAGTACTCGAATCTTTTTTATTGAAATTCCCACTTTTGCATCTAGCAAGTAGATTCTACTTACATCTCCAATCCTCTTAATGGTAGTCGCATCATGACAATTCTCTTCATTAAAGTAAACACTCCTTTGTCTCAGCACTTGATCATTTCTTCATTTTAACAAATGCGCATTGTTTCATTTCTCAGAAATTCATATGTTACGCATGTCCCATTTGTTATGCATGTGGTTTCGTTTCGAATGAGCGTCTCATCCAAGTCAAATGTTATCTTGCTAAAAGCTAATTGTTGATTTATGATTCGAATGACCTACATTATTGAAATTGTTGGCTCCTTTGCTTTCAAGTCAACACACTTTCTTGAAACTTCTTTTCTTTCAAAGTTATATACATGGTTTATCCTTGTAACCATGCCGAAATTCCCTTGTCGATACATGTATTTATTGTCAAATTTCGCTAAAACCAAGTTCAATTGCTTGAACTTGTCCATTTCGCGTCTTCAATTCAAGACATCATATGATGTATTGAGGGCATCATATTCAAATTCATTTTTGCAAGTGCTTCTTTTGTTTCGAGTCGTAGTAGACTTGTTTGGCCTATGACTCCATTAAATTGCTTGTTGCTTTCGACACCTTGCGGTGATGTTTCACTAGATTGAAGCTTGCGCTAATCTCATTTACGCATCTCATAACACGGATTTAATTGTTTACTTATTGATTTGCTCTAAATTCGTTCTGTTTCATTAAGATTAAAGTAGTCTTAACACAGTTGTGTGTCAAGACAATGGTACATAAGATTCATTCTATATTCCAGTGTACCTCCTAACGGTTCTTTCATTATCGATCGAATGCCTTGTAGTATTTATCGCTTTTTCATCTTCGATCGAAAACAACATTTCTTTGGTGTTCCATATTCAATTGAAAATTCTGCGATGCCGTTTGAATCACATTTTCAGGTTCGCTTCATTACACTTTCATTTGATTTCAAACACGGTGAACTTGTTCGGTCACCGCTATTATTGAATTATGTCAATCACGACACCTCGTGGTATCGTTAACCAACTTGTAGCTTGTGCTAGTCATGGTCAACCGTTTCACACGCAACTACCCATATTCTTGGCTCAACTTGTCTTTTAAACATTCTTAGTGCGACTATGAATTAAGACAATGGTACACCAGCTTCGATTGTATTTCATTTCAGTGTATCCTTGCGATTCAATACTGTCAACACACCAATTTTATTCATTCATTTGTTTGAAAGTTGACGGATCATTTTCATATTACTGTTACATTTGAGCTTGCTGATTTTGAGTTCGTCTAGCGGATGCTATTGTTTCTAAAATTCGTTTACATATTGTAAACAATTTGTTGAAATTCTATTGGTCAGAACTCCTATTTTATTTGGACTCCTATGATGTAAGTGACACCAGATGTTACATCTATATCACTCGTATCCCTTGATGTCAAATTCTGAGAGACATACCTTTTAACCATTGGATTCTTAATATAGAAAGATGTCCTTGGATTCACCTGATTCAATAGGTCTTGATTCGGTATTGTGGTTAGTTACTGTGGTGTTATCCATATCTATACATGCATGACGTAACCCTAAGGAGTTAAGGTATTATAAATTTCGAGGACGAAATTTTCTTAACAGGGGGAGAATGTGACAACTGTCAAATTTGCATGCATCCGTACAATTAATTAGACAATAATTAATGATTAATGACTGTGCTAATTTACAATTTATGACTTGAATTGCTTTTTGATTATTGTTACCATACATACATGTGTATCATACATTGTTTAATGTCATATCATTACTGCATGAAAGTTATATTGCCTCAAATGATGCATTAAGTGTAGTTAGCATAGTTATCTAATAAATCAGGATAACGTGATAGAACTCAGCACATAGACTGACAGTGTATTGAGATACAGAATGAGCCAGAAACTAATTATGACTCTAGTATAGTGAGTAGGAAAGTAAGGATCACAAAACTGCCTTCCTAGTGAGAGTTTAAGTACCGGAAAGTGCCTAAAACTTACATAAACTGCAGAATTCTACAGAAAATCAACAAATTCAGCATTTAAACATAATTACATTATGCAGAAACAAGCTTAAATGGTCCTGAATACTTTCCTAAATGTCGGGAATCAAAAGTGTCACAAAAAGGTTTAGCACCTTAACGAACCAGTAACCAACCAAACAACCGGACACTACCCGAAACATCAAATTTACACTAGAAGCATTGTTTTGACATTACCAAGCTAGTTATGATCCCCGAACATCATAACACCTCCTAAAAATATCTAATAACTAAAACATGTAACTAATACTTGGATTTAAACTAGATTGTAACTAATTAAGTTAAAACCTATGCTAGACCCCCCTCCCCACCTAGTTCACGGCCAACGTGGCCCCCACAAGTTGATTTGTTTTATTTTTTTAATAGATCTTGCTTATGCTTTAAAAGACATAATATATAAGAGATAAAATGTGGACATGGATTATAAATATACCTAGATGATCATAACCTCCATATCACACACACTTAAACACACACAAAACTCTCTCCTCTCCCTATCTTGTTCTCGGTCGTGAGCCACCACCACCATCACCATCATCTTCACTTCAATATCTTCCATTCTCAAGTGATACAAAGGTTCTAGAAGCAAGACTAAGGAGCTTGGTGGCCTTGAAGCTTGAAGAACCTCTCTTGTTTGCTTTTATCCACTTGTTTTCTACTCTTGAACCATCCCTAGCCTTGAGCTAGTGGTAAGAACCTTGTACACTCCATTTTACTTCCATTGTTAGTGGTTAAAGAATAACCATAATCAAAATCTTAAAGAACACTAAAGAACATAAGAAGTAAACATAAACATAAGCTTGTTTAATGAAGTAATCTTGATGAATATTAGTTGTTTTGCTTATTGATCATTGATTGTTTGTAGAAATGATGTTGATCATAATAAGATCTTGCTAGATCATGATTAAAAACATAATCTAGCAAGATGAGAAAGTAGAAATGTTGTAGGATGATAGATCATCCACACATGAATCATGAACAAGAATAAATAAATGGTTTTCTTGAAAAATGAAGATCAAAGTAAGTTGTTAATTATGTAGATCTAAAGATTTATGAATGGTTTTTCAAAGAAACCAAGTTAAAAATATGAGTTTCATTTAATCTTGGTTCTTACATAAACAAGTCTTATTTTTAGTGGTTAAACAAGTGTAGAAACACGTGTGTAACAAGAAGAATGCATAAAGAAATATTTTTAGAAAATGTGACAACAAGTGGTAAACATCTAACTTCTTTTAAAATGAAGTTTTTAAAGAACTAATCACATTTTAAAGGGTAACAAGACATACTAAGAACACTAGTAAGTTACTACAAATTTTTACAAATATTCAAGTTCATGAAGTAGTAGAAAATGCATGAATTTTTGGCAAATTGGTAAGTAAAGGTTGTTTATTATTGTTGGTGAATTGATTGTGATAATTTTTACAAAAGAAAATGGTATGCTTGAAAGCATGGAAACCTCCATTTTTAGGGGAAACTATGGCAAAATTTTCTAAAAAAAAAATATAAACACTTAGAAAAATATTTTTAAACAAATATTCACAAGTGTATTTTAACCGTGAGTTTTCTACAAAAACTTTGACATAAATTTTGGTTACAAAAATACAAATATTGGGGGTTGGTTTTCAAAAATAAAAGTGACTAAATATTTATTTAGGAAATATATATTTAGAAGACATCATTTCTGTGATTATTTGTATATTTTGTGTATTAGTTATATTGTTTTAGGACTGAAATAATATACACATTAAAATACCAAGAATCACAATCCAAAATATTACCAAAATTCCAAGAAATGAATATACACATTAACACAAAAATGTTGGTGAAACCGAACTATGGAATAAGACTTACAAAAATATTCCGGAAGTTATTCACAAAGTATATTTTTGTAAATAATATTTTGGACACCAAGGAAACAAAAATATGATTTCTATAATTACTACAAGAATTTATCATATTTTTGACAAGGAAAAATATATTATTTTTGACAAGTATGAAATATATATTTTTCTCAAAATTTTAGAAGATAAATCATTTTTAAGAAATATATATTTCCTTACAAACACGAAATACAATATTTTGAGGTGAAAAATATAATTCCTCAAATAAATTTGAAGAATATCATTTTTGGAGAAAAATGAGTTTATATATATATTTTCTATGTTGGACATGAAAATATATTATTTTTGAAACTTATGGAGGAAATACAAATATTTGCCAAGAGAAAAATTATAAATAATTTTTCTAAATAATACTTATTACAATATATATATTTTGGAAATATATATTGGTGGACTTTTGTTAAAGATGATATTCCGGAAAAATTAATACGAAATTGAGTATATGGATACTTAATAAATACAATAAAAATACGTATTCTCGTACGTATAAATTCACACCAGAATACGACCCTAATACATGGCAAAATATACAAGTATAGAATACCCCATCCTTGGGAAGGAAATACAAGCATAAATACTTGGGAAGTATTAAGTTAATATATATTGTTTTAACAATTATTCCAAAATTTGATAAATATAATTTAAGTTGAAAAATTAATTATTTTAACAAATAAATATATACTTGGAATAATAATGAAGACACTTTGAAACGTAACTCAAAGACACTAATCAATACTAAGACAAGGCACGGCCCGCTCGTCTAATGGACCGTAGTACGCATGTAGGTAGTCGTGCGTTCTAGAGGAAGCTTTGAGTTACATCAGATACAAGGAACGCAAAACTGTGAGTTCATGTTCCCCCTTTTCTTTAAACTGTTTTTGTTTTATAACTTCCGGGGTGAAGTACATGTTACTAAATGTTTATTGATAATTACAAATGGTATGTTTAGCTAAGGAAAATACTGTTAGATTATGTGATTGGGTAGGCGCACTCTCAGGACCATTAATCCTCGCGTTAGGACCGAGGTACATGACTGATAGATCTATTTGGGTGTAGCAAGCCCACACCCATGTGGAACAGGGTGGCTCATGAGGCGACTATGTTTTACAACCGAAGGCCCGGTGCAAAATCTGCTAGGTTTGAGTCTTCCTACGCCATTTCACGTATGTTAATGTATTAGCTACACATTAAATTGATCTATTCCTTGTTCTTTCATACCAGTTTTCATATACACACATATATACTTACAAATGTTTTCAAGGATGATTCGTGCACACACACACAACTCACATGAACTCGCTTAACTTTTGTTGATGTTTTCAAACTACATGTATTTCAGGAAATTAAGTATGGATCTGGCGGGCGTTTGGATGTTTCAAGTAAAGTTGAGAATAAAAGGTGTCGTCCTATGTCTGAGGATTTGGGTTGTGCGTCCTATTCTAGATAAGACACAACTATCAAAGCCTAGTTTAAATTAATGTCTTTTGTCGAGTCTTTGTGAACTCTAAAAACAAATTGCATGGTTTGTACTCGAATTCGATGTCTGTGTTTTAAACAATGTTGTCAAGTTCTAAACTAAGTTAATGGATGATCACCTTCGGTTTTATCATATAGTTGTGTTATGATTGAATGCAATGATATTAAGCAAGTCACACCATAATCACGCTTCCGCGAAAGTCAGGGTGTGACATTAGCAATTACTGTTTCGTTTAATTTTCATCTGTCAATTAGTGTTGATTTTTCCAGTAATACTTTGTTTGGTGTTTTTGGCATTTTATATATGTGACAACCCGACTTCTTGAGGTTAGTATTATTCTATTTCCCGACTCCCGTGTTGTATTTACATATCCTAGATCCTTGTGTTAGTGGGTATATGTGCAAACTTGTACTTATTAATGAGTAACGTATTGGAATACTTAAGTTAGACTAAGACATCTTTCAACCCAAGATCCTTCGACCGAAGGATCCTGGAACCGAAAGATCCAACCTTCGAAGGATCCAACCTTCGAGGGATCACGAAGCATAGGACCTAACTTTCGATAACTTTCGGTCCGAAACTCTATCTTTCGGAGATCTTTCGATGTAAGAAAGATCCTTCGATACGAAACTTCATCTTTCGAAGATCCTTCGAGCCAAGGCCCAGTATTTCGACTAAAGGCCTTAACCTTCGGCCCAGGCCCAAAACCTTACGTATATTAAACGGCAGTTACGTAGTAATGCACAGAACCAATCGAAATTCCAAACCCTAGAAACCTTTTGGGCGACGGCAGAAATCAAGAACCTCCTGTTGTGATCATCATCATATTCTCATTCTTCGGTTAGTATAATCCTTTGCATATTGTCTCCTGGGTGATGCTCTTATTTATGTGATCATGTTGTGCTAGTTATGATAGAAATCTTGATGAGGAATGTTGAGAAACAAACTGTTAGGAGTGATTAACCATATATATGGTTATTCATGCATGGAACTAGAGTTAATAAGTTAGTGATTGGTTGATGATTATGTGATACCTGTGTGGCTGCCATGTTAATTAGCTGAAATTGATTTGAATAAGTGATGTTATGATATGGAACTTGATATGATGATGATGATGATCTATGTGATAGTATATCTTATTGCAATCTGGGGGTATTCAGGGGTTAAACGGGTTAGATCTGAATACATGTTTACGGTGATGATTGATGCTCAATTAGGGTTTGTGCCGTAACTGCTTGTTGAATGAAAACTGCTGTGATCG
The DNA here is from genome assembly GCF_002127325.2 of Helianthus annuus. Lineage (NCBI taxonomy): Eukaryota > Viridiplantae > Streptophyta > Magnoliopsida > Asterales > Asteraceae > Helianthus > Helianthus annuus. Next base: position 152,696,512 of record NC_035449.2, on the reverse strand, counting down.
AATGATAACCGTAGTGTCGAAAGATAACAGTAGATCGAAACATTGTTGTTGATCGAAAGATAACTGTTGTTCGAAACATATCTGTTGTGCTCGAAAGATAGCTGTGTTTGTCGAAACATAACTATGTTTGTTGAAAGATGACCATGGCTGTCGAAAGATAGTTCATGTGTCGAATGATATCTGATATGTCGAATGATAATCTGTGTGTCGAAAGATAGCTAGGTGAATCGAAACATAACTGTGAATGGTTAGACCGAAAGATGACTTATGTGTATTGTGAATCGAAAGATGATTAAATGTGAAAGAATATGTGATGTGCTTGTATGCAACTGACTGCTAAATGTGAATATCATAGGGCTGGTAAATCACCGTGGTTAAACGAATAATTAATTCTACCGAGCAATCCCAGGTGAGTTCACTACATTCGAGCATGCGTCCCAGTGGTTGGGGACAGTCAGTGGGTATCCCATGGGAGGGGATGAGTCTTTGGGTAAAAACGGGTATATTGGTTAATGATCTCACCTATCATCTTTTGTAAGTCCCTCATCGGGTATTAGTTAGTAGCGCTACTTAGGTTTGGCACCCTCACCCCGTGCCTATAGAGGACGGAGGTGAACTAATGACCCAGTCTGGCCCAGTACTAGATAGGAGTACGTGGGAAGGGCAGTCCGTGAGCCGTCCGTGTTTGGAAATGAGATATTAACAATATTACTTGCATTTGGGTATTAAACTGTTTTACATACACCGGGTAACAAACGTTTTCTAAAACTGTGAACTCGCCAGCTTTGTCTGATACGTGTGTTACATGCTCGCAGGTCCCTAGGTACTAAGACAGCAGGAACTTGCTGGCTGGAGGACGTGAGTGGTCATGGTTGCTTGCTGGATTTATTATCAGACTTTTTATATTATGTTCGTTTGGGATAACACTTATATTACGTTTCATTAATGCTTCCGCTAAACTTATGGTTTTTGAATGATGTATGTTGGGATTTTATTAACTTTAAACAACGAAGTTTTATTGCAAACTTGTGATTCAATGTAATTGGTGGCTCATTGCTAGTCGTCACACGCCTAACAGGGGCACTCCCTAGGTGGTAATTTTGGGGGTGTGACAGTTTGGTATCAGAGCCACTGGTTATAGTGAATTGGTTTTAAAAATGTTTTCTAAAACCAGACTATAACTGAACTGATACGACATACTGATACGACATGGACCATGACACTCAACTCCAGGCAGCGAGGTTCGTCTCTTGTTTACTATTGTATAGCATAGTTAGTACATACTTATGATTGGTATCACACTCGAACGCACATGTGATGTTACAATATGAATTACTATGCTACCTGCCCATACTATGTGTTTTAAGAGTAGGACTCTTCTTGTGTTTACATGATCTATGTTGTGATATCGACGGTCGTACTGCATGGATTAGGGGAAACCTTCTAACACGAGTAGGGAGGAACTGAGATAAGCATGCAAATCAGGTTATTATTATGGGTGCACACATAATAACAACGTGGGGTGCATGTGAGTCCCAGTAAATCTCGACTAGTGTGAAAAAGGAATCCCGCGTTGTTAGTCAATGTTGTGTTAGAACCTCAAAAACTGTGAATACTATAGCAATACTTGACATCTGTTTGAAATAGTCTGTTAATTTGTTACCTCTTTCCATACTTATAGAATCATGAACGGACGTGGTGGAGGTCGTCGTGGTGGACGCGGTGGACGTGGTGGAGCCCGTGGTGACGGACAAGGCGAAATTCATATGACTCAAGCTGAGCTAGAGGCATTACTCAATGCCCAGGTGGCTGCAGCCTTGGCAGCTTATCAGGCTGGTATGACATGTACCAGACATTCCTTTCCTTTGAGTCGTGAACTCAAATCTTACTTGTTGGTTTATTTTCTCTCGTTAATAGGTCAGCCGGCGCCACAAAACCAGCCTCACCCACCGGTCTGCACTTTTAAAACTTTCATGGATTGCAAGCCACAGACCTTCAGTGGCACTGAAGGGGCTGTGGGGCTTATACGCTGGTTCGAAAAGGCGGAGTCAGTGTTTGCGATATGTAACTGCCCAGCTGGGGATAGGGTAAAGTTTGCTGCAGGCACACTACTGGATGGTGCCTTGACTTGGTGGAATGCCCAGGTCCAACTGCTAGGGATTGAGGCGGCGAACGCCACTACGTGGGAGGATTTCAAAGAACTGATGAGAGAGGAATACTGTCCTCGAGATGAGATAGCGAAGTTAGAGAATGAGTACTATCATCTGACAATGGTGGGGTCTGAAATCGAGGCGTATGTGAAGCGGTCGTATGAGTTAGCTGATTTGTGTCCGAACTTGTCTCGGCCCATGCCACGAAGAATCGAGTTGTTCATTAAGGGGTTACCCCCACGAGTGAAGGGTTTGGTCACTGCCGCAAACCTCAACAACCTGACCCAGATCGTTCGTTTGGCGCATAAAATCACTGATCAGGAGGTGGAGAGCGGGGATCTGCCACCGCGTATTTCTACTACCACTGCTACTACTACCGCTACTACAGCTACTACCCCTGCCATAGACAGCAAGCGTAAGTGGAACGAAACAGACAATGGGTCCAACTCAGCACAGCCTCAGAAGAAGGCAGATACTGGCAGCACCCGCAGTTTCAGTCAGACGGCATCAGTGAATCAGAACTCGAGCAACAGATCAGGGCAGGGATCATATGCAGGGAAGTTACCCTTGTGCAACAAGTGTGATTTTCATCACAAGGGGCAGTGTACTCGGGTTTGTCATCGGTGTAATCGACCGGGGCACAAGGCCAAGGATTGTAGGGCCGCACTTCCAGCTCAGCAGCAGCCAGCGCAGCAGACGGGTAGGCAACAGCCTCAGCAAGCTCAGGGTACTCAGAGGGGGTGTTATCAGTGTGGGGCTGAGGGGCACTTCAAACGAGACTGCCCTCAGCTAAGACAGAACACAGGGGGTGGTAACGGGAACAACAATACAGGGAACAACGGGGGTAATGTTGCGCGTGGGCGCGGGTTTGTGCTGGGAGCTGGGGAAGCGCGGAACGACGGCAACGTGGTTACTGGTACGTTTTCGGTAAACGGTGTTATTGCTTCTATTTTATTTGATTCTGGTGCCGACTGGAGTTACGTGTCTTTAGAGTTTAGTTCCCAGTTAGGATTAAGTCCTACACTCCTCGTAATGAAACACATAGTAGAAATCGCAAATGGTAAGACAATCGAAGCTACGCATGTTCTATTTGGGTGTAAAATCGATCTTCTGGGTCAAGTCTTCGACATTGACTTGATCCCTATTACTCTTGGAAGCTTCGACGTGATTGTTGGTATGGACTGGTTGTCCAAGTACCAAGCGGAGATTCTCTGTAAGGAGAAGATCATACGTGTTCCCCTTTCCAGTGGAGAATTTTTATCAGTTCAGGGTCATCGCAGCGGGACCCCAGTTAGTATTGTTTCGGCAATGAAGGCTCAGAAGTATTTGCGTAAGGGCTATCCTGCTATATTAGCTCTTGTTACCGATTCATCGTCTGATGAAAGGAAGATCGAGGATCTTCCAGTTGTTCGGGAATATCCTGATGTATTTCCTGAGGAACTCCCTGGGTTACCTCCACATCGTCAGGTGGAATTCCAGATTGATCTTGCCCCAGCGGCAGCCCCAGTTGCTCGTGCTCCTTATCGTCTAGCGCCAGGAGAACTGCAGGAACTATCGAATCAACTCCAAGAGCTGTTGGATAGGGGTTTCATCCGACCTAGCTCTTCCCCCTGGGGAGCTCCAGTCCTGTTTGTGAAAAAGAAGGACGGGTCCCTACGAATGTGTATAGATTATCGCGAGCTCAACAAGATGACGATCAAAAATCGTTATCCTTTGCCTCGTATTGACGACCTGTTTGACCAGTTACAAGGGTCGAGCTTTTACTCTAAGATCGACTTAAGGTCTGGTTATCATCAAGTGCGGGTCAGAGAGGAAGACGTTCCCAAAACCGCGTTTCGGACGCGATACGGTCACTATGAATTCTTGGTTATGCCATTCGGGTTAACCAACGCACCAGCGGTTTTCATGGACCTCATGAACCGCGTGTGCAAGCCATACCTTGACGACTTCGTTATCGTTTTTATTGACGACATTCTAATTTACTCCAAGAACAAGGAGGATCATGAGCGGCACCTACGCCTTATCTTAGAACTCCTGAGGAGGGAGCAGTTGTACGCAAAATTTTCTAAGTGTGATTTTTGGATACGGGAGGTACATTTTCTGGGGCATATAGTCAATGAGGTAGGCATACATGTGGATCCTGCCAAAGTTGACGCCATTAGAAATTGGGCGGCACCAAAGAACCCTTCGGAGGTGCGGCAATTTCTCGGTCTAGCAGGGTATTATCGCCGTTTCATTCAGAACTTCTCAAAGATTGCACAGCCACTCACCTCGTTAACACAGAAGAAAGTAGTTTACTCTTGGGGGACGAAACAGGAGGAGGCTTTCCAGCTTTTGAAACAAAGGTTATGCAGCGCACCCATCTTATCTCTACCGGATGGTACTGAGGATTTTGTAGTTTATTGTGATGCTTCGATTCAGGGTCTCGGTTGCGTGTTGATGCAACGCGAGAAAGTGATAGCTTACGCCTCTCGACAGTTGAAGGTTCACGAGAGGAACTACACGACACATGACTTGGAGTTAGGAGCAGTAGTGTTTGCGCTAAAGATCTGGAGGCACTATCTATACGGTACTAAATGCACTATCTACACCGACCACAAGAGCCTTCAGCATATCTTCGACCAAAGAGAATTGAATATGCGACAGCGTCGTTGGGTGGAATTGTTCAATGATTACGAGTGTGCCATCAAATATCACCCAGGTAAAGCTAACGTGGTAGCTGATGCACTCAGCCGCAAAGAGACAAAGCCTAAACGTGTTCGCGCACTACAACTCACTATTCATTCCAACCTTCCTGATAAGATTCGTACGGCCCAGACTGAGGCATTGAAAGAAGGGAACATCGAAGCTGAGGGTTTGCGCGGTATGGAAAAGCAGCTTGAGCAGAAATCTGATGGTATCTACTACATCATGGAAAGAATATGGGTTCCTCTGTTTGGTGATCTTAGAGAACTTGTGATGGATGAAGCACACAAGTCACGATATTCTATTCACCCGGGGTCAGACAAAATGTATCACGATCTTAAGGTTATTTATTGGTGGCCGAATATGAAAGCCCTCATCGCCACATACGTGAGTAAATGCTTAACTTGTGCTAGAGTTAAAGCAGAACACCAGAAGCCTTCGGGTCTACTACAGCAGCCAGAAATACCTAAGTGGAAATGGGAACTGATCGCTATGGATTTCGTTACTGGGTTACCAAGAACTCAGGCTGGAAACGACACCATATGGGTGATTGTTGATCGACTCACGAAATTGGCACATTTTCTAGCAATCAAGGAAACAGATAAGTTTTCGCAGCTTGCAGCAGTATATCTTAAGGAGGTAGTTGCTCGGCACGGAGTGCCAACTTCTATCATCTCAGATCGAGATCCGCGCTTTACTTCTGAATTATGGCAGTCTATGCACAAATTGTTCGGTTCGAAACTTGATATGAGCACCGCTTACCACCCACAGACGGATGGTCAGAGTGAGCGCACTATTCAGACACTTGAAGACATGCTGCGGGCATGTGTGATCGATTTTGGGAAGGGATGGGAAAGACACCTGCCGTTAATAGAATTCTCCTACAACAACAGCTACCACACAAGTATTCAGGCAGCTCCGTTCGAAGCATTGTATGGGCGGAAATGTCGTTCTCCTCTCTGTTGGGCAGAAGTAGGTGACAGTCAACTCACAGGTCCTGAACTCATTTTGGAAACTTCGCAAAATATAGCTCGGATAAGGGATCGTATGGCAGCAGCGCGTGATCGCCAGAAAAGCTATGCTAACAAACGTAGAAAGCCTTTGGAGTTCGAAGTTAATGATCGGGTCATGTTAAAAGTTTCACCGTGGAAGGGCGTTGTACGCTTCGGGAAGCGTGGCAAGCTTAATCCACGTTACATTGGGCCATTCAAAATTCTTGAGCGGATCGGTAAAGTCGCTTACAGACTCGAGTTACCTGCGGAATTAGGTAATGTTCACAATGTCTTTCACGTTTCGCAACTAAAGAAGTGTCTGGTTGATGAGACACTGGTTGTGCCATTTCAAGAGCTCAAGTTGGATGACAAGCTGCAGTTTGTTGAAGAGCCTATTGAAATCATGGATCGGGAGGTCAAGGTCCGTAAACACAGTCGAATTCCGATTGTTAGGGTTCGTTGGAATTCAAGGCGTGGACCGGAGTTCACGTGGGAACGCGAGGATCAGATGAAACTAAAGTACCCTCACCTCTTTCCCAAAGACAAGGCAGAGTCAAGCAAAACTAGTGAATCTCGGGACGAGATTCCCCTTCAAGTTGGGGATGATGTAACACCTGAGGAAAATCCGCAACAATCTTGAATTGTCACTTCACTCTCTCGTACCTATTTGCTAAATTTCGGGACGAAATTTCTTTCAAGTTGGGGATGATGTGACAACCCGACTTCTTGAGGTTAGTATTATTCTATTTCCCGACTCCCGTGTTGTATTTACATATCCTAGATCCTTGTGTTAGTGGGTATATGTGCAAACTTGTACTTATTAATGAGTAACATATTGGAATACTTAAGTTAGACTAAGACATCTTTCAACCCAAGATCCTTCGACCGAAGGATCCTGGAACCGAAAGATCCAACCTTCGAAGGATCCAACCTTCGAGGGATCACGAAGCATAGGACCTAACTTTCGATAACTTTCGGTCCGAAACTCTATCTTTCGGAGATCTTTCGATGTAAGAAAGATCCTTCGATACGAAACTTCATCTTTCGAAGATCCTTCGAGCCAAGGCCCAGTATTTCGACTAAAGGCCTTAACCTTCGGCCCAGGCCCAAAACCTTACGTATATTAAACGGCAGTTACGTAGTAATGCACAGAACCAATCGAAATTCCAAACCCTAGAAACCTTTTGGGCGACGACAGAAATCAAGAACCTCCTGTTGTGATCATCATCATATTCTCATTCTTCGGTTAGTATAATCCTTTGCATATTGTCTCCTGGGTGATGCTCTTATTTATGTGATCATGTTGTGCTAGTTATGATAGAAATCTTGATGAGGAATGTTGAGAAACAAACTGTTAGGAGTGATTAACCATATATATGGTTATTCATGCATGGAACTAGAGTTAATAAGTTAGTGATTGGTTGATGATTATGTGATACCTGTGTGGCTGCCATGTTAATTAGCTGAAATTGATTTGAATAAGTGATGTTATGATATGGAACTTGATATGATGATGATGATGATCTATGTGATAGTATATCTTATTGCAATCTGGGGGTATTCAGGGGTTAAACGGGTTAGATCTGAATACATGTTTACGGTGATGATTGATGCTCAATTAGGGTTTGTGCCGTAACTGCTTGTTGAATGAAAACTGCTGTGATCGAATGATAACCGTAGTGTCGAAAGATAACAGTAGATCGAAACATTGTTGTTGATCGAAAGATAACTGTTGTTCGAAACATATCTGTTGTGCTCGAAAGATAGTTGTGTTTGTCGAAACATAACTATGTTTGTTGAAAGATGACCATGGCTGTCGAAAGATAGTTCATGTGTCGAATGATATCTGATATGTCGAATGATAATCTGTGTGTCGAAAGATAGCTAGGTGAATCGAAACATAACTGTGAATGGTTAGACCGAAAGATGACTTATGTGTATTGTGAATCGAAAGATGATTAAATGTGAAAGAATATGTGATGTGCTTGTATGCAACTGACTGCTAAATGTGAATATCATAGGGCTGGTAAATCACCGTGGTTAAACGAATAATTAATTCTACCGAGCAATCCCAGGTGAGTTCACTACATTCGAGCATGCGTCCCAGTGGTTGGGGACAGTCAGTGGGTATCCCATGGGAGGGGATGAGTCTTTGGGTAAAAACGGGTATATTGGTTAATGATCTCACCTATCATCTTTTGTAAGTCCCTCATCGGGTATTAGTTAGTAGCGCTACTTAGGTTTGGCACCCTCACCCCGTGCCTGTAGAGGACGGAGGTGAACTAATGACCCAGTCTGGCCCAGTACTAGATAGGAGTACGTGGGAAGGGCAGTCCGTGAGCCGTCCGTGTTTGGAAATGAGATATTAACAATATTACTTGCATTTGGGTATTAAACTGTTTTACATACACCGGGTAACAAACGTTTTCTAAAACTGTGAACTCGCCAGCTTTGTCTGATACGTGTGTTACATGCTCGCAGGTCCCTAGGTACTAAGACAGCAGGAACTTGCTGGCTGGAGGACGTGAGTGGTCATGGTTGCTTGCTGGATTTATTATCAGACTTTTTATATTATGTTCGTTTGGGATAACACTTATATTACGTTTCATTAATGCTTCCGCTAAACTTATGGTTTTTGAATGATGTATGTTGGGATTTTATTAACTTTAAACAACGAAGTTTTATTGCAAACTTGTGATTCAATGTAATTGGTGGCTCATTGCTAGTCGTCACACGCCTAACAGGGGCACTCCCTAGGTGGTAATTTTGGGGGTGTGACAATATAGCAACATCGTGCTTTGCTAGCATCCGTTCTCACAGTTTTTCACACTATCAGGCGTTTTGGTGTTTGTAATTTTTGGCGTTTTATACCTAATTTTTTTAAATTAGTAGAGAATTAGATAATAACAACAGAGAATTAGATAACAAACAATAGAAAATGAAAAAAAATAAAAATTATAATCCAATTTCTCATCAAAATCTTCACTGTCATCAGCTTCTTCTACTTTAACCTTTTTTGGCGTTTTGAACCTGTTTTTGAATACCTTATGTAGATCCTTATTTTCCTACATAACGCCCGTCTTTAGAAGATGCTTATTTTGTGTGGCATCCTTTATTGTGGGTTGATATATACTTGTTTGATGACATGTTGAAGACCAACGTCTGCTCTAATGTATTGATCCCTTTATGCCATCAATATATCCATCAAGAACAAAGTGACATGATGTCATATCAGTTTCATCAGTCTCTTTTTCTTAAATATTTGTCCATCTCATTCAGCAAAAGATTATAGAGATACCAAACTCAGAGAAGAATCCATTCAGTGAAACTTCATTCAGATCAATACTCAATATAGAAGAAACGAGGTTCTGCATCTGTGGCTTTTTTAACTATTATTTTCGGCGTTTTAAAGTGAATGGTTTCTAGAAAATATGATGTTTGTTTTTTTGGTTTGTGATCAGTTGATTGTGCAGAGACGTCTCTCTTATAGGATGTTTTTGGCGCGTAGTTTAGGCGGGATTTTAGTTATAATAAATGTGTAGGATCGGTTTTTGAAACCATTCGATTGCGTAACGAACGTTCGACGTGCGGAATCCGTGAACGTGCGTGACCGAACACACAATAACGTACTAATGACGTGATTCTATTGATATGATGTCGTGTACAAAGCCGTGAATCACGTGGAGAGACTTTCTCTCTTTAGACTTTCTCTCTTTAGGATCTAAGCTCTAAACCTCCAAATGAGCCAAAAGTCTTCCAAAAGTCTTAAATGAAACACTATAGCTCCCTATTTATAGGCACAAGGTTATAATGAGAAATCTCATTATTTACAAAATTGCCACCTTGCCTTTCTAACTAGAAATTACACTAAAAGCTTAGAATTCTTCGGTTTCTGCTACGGAATCGATTGACGGAGGCGATAGACAGATAATGCACTAACAGACTCCCCCTTGGATATTGCCGTAGTCAATCTGTAGTCAAACTCGTAGCAACTTGACTTTCTCTCTCTCTCTCTGAGTCTTCTTGAAGGTTTAACGGTTTCAGCAACCATAGACTCCCTCTTTCTCAAACAGAATCCCCGTGGATCTGTTTACGAGCTTCCGTTGCTCCCCCTCTCGCTTAGACTCTTTTTCTTCAGGCTCCCCCTTTCATCAAGCTTCCGTGCTTTTGGGATCGACACCTGGCTTTCCAGATACAAGCTCTTCCAGGAACGATACCTGGCTCCTTACACGCTTCCGTTTGCGTTGAGCTCGTCTTCAGACTCCCCCTTAGACTCAGCTGTCAGGATCGTAGTCTGGCTTTCACCGTTTCACAAATTCAGGATCAATTCCTGACTTTGTTCTGCATCTGCTCAGGACTTGAAACCTGGTTAACCTGCACATCCTCTACCTCAACATAAGTTTCACAAATTTATAACAGTTAGATTTAAGAAACTTACTGGTAGAAATCATTAACTCATCAATCTGTATAGTTACATCAAGTTCAAATGAATGACCTTGATTAACTAAGCATACAACTTTTTAAAACATTTGTATATGACATTCAAAGTTTTCAACATATTCTCCCAATCCTGTTCATCATGTTTAGCACTCGAATTTTGAATATCAGCTCTTCAATATCAGCTGTCGAAAATCTTTTTGACTTTTCAAAAATTTATGCTAAAACACTCCGAAAATCTTTTTGGATTTTTGTTTTTGAATGAAATGCAGTAAACAAATATATACAGATAATATTTTTGTGAGTTTGTGTAAGAGGATCATATCAGTTCATGAGACAAATCACTAGCACCGTTAAGCTTTAATCATATTAAGTTCTAAACGATTCACGTAGATTGACGATATAGTTGTCCTCTTAAATTTTCACACAATTTTCAATCTATTCAGGATACGATTTAGATGTTTTATGAACTTAGCTCATTCATGTGTCCCACCTCTTGAATATACTCCCGTATCCAGAATCTCAATATTCAGTCTTACAGGTGAGAATACTACAATGATATCTGTACATAATTTAGGGGTTAAATGCGAGAACTGAGAGATCTCAGGTCGATACTTCCGTATGCGCAGAGAGATATCAGTTTCGACTTTGCAGTATGTCCCCTTCAGAGGATCTTTTCAGCTACAACAGATGATTATCAATTTTATTGTCTAATCAGCTGAGGGCTTTATGCTATGTTTCAAGTATTTGAGGCAAAGTATTAGCCAAGGACTAGGTCAGAACTACCGTTCAGCAGAAGTCCTGGAATAATACCCCAGACATCATTGAGTATAAAAACCTAGTATATCAGAATACGAGACCTTTCAAACGAGATTTCAGGGGTTACCTATATATCCAAGTAGTGTTCCCCACGAATTTCGCAAGTTTGAAATATTAAGTTTATATCCCGAATAAATCTACTAAATGTGTAAAAACCTATCGACACATCATCAGTGAGACCGTTTATCACATTTGACATTTCATTTCTTTAGCGTGCTGTGATAGTCCACTGATGTACTATCATTTCCTCTTTTCTCAACAAAACTCATTTTTGCTTTTTCAATGTTTTTGGTATTTTCAAATTTTCTAATTTTTTTAAAATTTTTCTCCCCCTAAAATCAAAATATGTTTCAATTTTGATTTTCAAGGAAAATTTGAAAACTGTACAAATAAAATGACAAACTAATATCGAATCACTTCAATCCGCCATTCATTTGGCATAAACAATCAGAACTCCCCCTGACAACAAACTATTTTCCCATTTAGATTTCAAAACACTTAAGTTTGTTTTAATCAAAATGGTTTTTCCGGAAAATTAGTTTTGTGTGTCATTTCATAAACTCGGGGTTCTTTCATCACATTGTTTTCCTTTAATTACTTGACGGAAAGAGAAATCAAGTACAACTTAATGTCCTTGATTAGTCTTTTGTAATTCGAAATATCACAGTTACCAACCTGTGAATTTCTCAAGAAAGATGCCGATACCTGTTCCACACTTACCAACCTGGGAACTCCGGCAAGTCAGGGTTTTTCATTTGAAAAGATCCACCAAGCCTGACCAGCCTTGGGTTTGACGGTTTTTACCTCAACAAAAGGCTCTTCTAGTTTTGACGAACCAGAATCATTGCCTGAATGTGGCTTTTCTGACTTTGATGAGTCAGATTCATCACCAACATGTGGCTCCTTTGTTTCCGAAGAAACAAATTCCTTGCCAGGAACTTTTTCTTTCTTAACACTGAATTATGTCCTCAGATTTGTATCTGATGAACTCAGTTTACTTGATTTGTCAGTCTTTGATGAGCAAACTGGATTATCAGAACTCTTTTCAGATTTTCTTGTTGTATCCGAGGACAAAATCCTTTCCAGATACTCTCTGGCCTTCTTCCTCTTCTTTCGCAGTCTGTCTTTTTGCCCTTGTGAAAGCTTCACTTTCTTTTCTTGAATTTTAGGTTCTTGAACCTTCTGTTCTTTGGGCTTGACATTGACTGGTTTCTTTGCCATTCTTTGAGATTCAACCCTCAATCTTCCCATCGATCTCCTTGGGCAATCTCTGGCAATGTGTCCTCTGATATGACATTCATAACACCTTCTCGTTTCAAATCTCTGGCTTTGGCAGTTAACAGCAATGTGCCCTTGATAGCCACAAGAGTAACACACTCTGTTATCATACCTCTCCTCTCTTTCATACCGTACACCATTTTCATACCACACACTTAGATCATAGCATTCAGTTGCCTTGTGGTAGTCATTTCTCTTCTTGTATCCTTGATTTGGCATTTGAGCACTGTGGTCAAACCTGCACCACTGATTACCAACTATTTTTGAGTTTTGATTTTTAAATTTTTGTGATTTTTTATTGTGATTGGATGATTGATCTGATGAGCTTTTATTTTCTTTTTGAAAATTTTTCGATTTTTTATCTTTTTGTTTCTGTTCCACACTCTTCTTTACAGGTTTTTGCGTTGAGCATTCACCTTTCTCAGTAGAATGTAAAACAGTATTTTTAAACATTTCATTTAATTTCAAAAATGTTTTTCTTTTTTTTTCTTTTTCTTTTTCATCATCAGATTTGTCATCACAATCTTCAATTTTGACTTTGTCAAAATTTGTGACCTTGTCACTTATTGGAACAGAATTGATCGGTTTTGGACAGGGAAAATTCAAACTATCTGATGCAGTCACAAAACCTTTCAATTTCTTTTCAAGTTCATCAATCTTGTTTCTTGAATTCTCAGCTTCTTTTTCAAGCTGAGAGATTCTTTTAAGATAGAACTTGATTGAATTTTCATTTTCAATTTTAAGATTTTCAAGAACAGATTTTTCATTTTCCAAAACTTTTAACTGTTCTTGAAATCCTGTTTCATTTTCATTCAGATTTTTGTTTTCCAGTTTTATCCAGAAATCTTCATTTTCTGAAGATTTTCTTTTGCTTTCAAATTCTTTTTCATTTTCTTTCAAAATTTTGTTTTCTGATGATAAACTCTCAACAATCTTTAAAAGTTTGTCATTATCAGATCTCAATTTTTCGCAGTTCAGGCGCAAACTCAAAATCTGTTCATCATCAACTTTCTTCTCGATCTTCAAAGTTTTGTTTTCCAATGTCAAACTCTCTACATCCTTCAGAAGTTTGACATTGTCTGTTTCTGATTTTTCACATTTCGAGCAATTTCCATTCATCTTTCCATCATCAGCTTCTTTCTTTGTTTCCATCTTGTATGTACCTGCACAAAAAATTTTAACAAAATCAAGAGGATTCGAACTTTCATCAATATAACAACCCCTCTTAATATCGTATCTCATATTATTTTTTGCTGCAAGACACACATCGATTCGTTTTCTCATTTCAATGATTACATTCAAATCTATCTTTCCTGATTCTTCTTTTATTTCATCCAATAATTTCCTTTTATTTGAATTTTCATGAAGCCTATGATTTGTTATTGTATTGATGAAACTTCTTAAATCATAGCGTGATAAACTAGAATCCCATTTCAGGCCATTCACGAATTTATCCCACTCCAAAGGTAAAGCATCAACAAATTTTAAAATTCTTTCACCATTTGAATGCCAAACCTTATGTTTTTCTAATTTGATGATTAACTCATAAAACCTTTCTTTCAACATCTCCATCGATTCATTCTTCATACACAAGAAATTTTCGTATCTTTTTACATAAACATCCTTACCATATTTCATCTCATACCAAGCTTCCTTAGTCCAGTTATTTAAATTTTCAAGATTAGCATTTTCCTTCTCATCAAACATTTTGATCTCACTTTATTTGTTAAGTGACTTGATTCAAAAATTGTTTTTCGTTCAAAATTCACAAATTTTAACCTCCACGAAGCTCACAAAATGTTTGTAACCAAGAAATCCACAAGCTAGTGACCCACTAATCAAACAATTCACTTTTCAAACACAAACCAATTTAAGACTCAAAATTCAATCAATCACCTTTTGATCCAATCCCCACAAAAAATTCTTTCACACTAGAACAATCTAATGACCGACATCATCAATATTAATGCAAACTAACACAAACTATCGCATGAATTGGACTTGAATTAATATTCAACAAACTGTGATTGGGCCGTTCTTTTTACACTTATCCACACATGGGTCGGCAACAATTCTTGGGCTAATAAATCCACTAAACCAACTCTTGATTGGGGCCGCACAAACTTGTAAGATCTTTCTAATTCTATAGGGCCGATTGTAATGAACAACTGTGATTGGGCCTCTTGTTCCATTAAGCCGACAAACAACTAGTGAACAATAAAAGATGTTACAATAGTAACAGCTGATTGATTATCTCAAAGCTGATTGGGCCGATTTATCCTAAAGGTTTCTTTGATTGGGCCTTTCCTACCATTATCACTTTGACAGCACACTGTTAACACATGATGAGTCGCAAAAACACTTATCAAAACACTTAGCCGACAACCTCAATTAATCAAACATTCAATTGGTCGACAACTGTTTTATTTATTTGTTTAACACAGCGATGAAGATGACAGATAAGCGAACTTATTGTAAACCACAAAAGCGAACCACTAAACTAACTTAAAAGCGGACCAATTGTTGATCACAAAAGCGGACCACACATGTTCATTCAAGCGAACCTAAACATATGAGCGGACCAGAAGTTGTGTTTACAAGCGAATCTAAAAATTGTTCACAGAAGCGAACCCTAATGAGCGAACCACATCAAACATTTACCCTATGAATGAACCTCAACAACCACAAAAAGCGAACCTGATTGCTATCCTATAAGCGGACCTGATCTTTGACAAATAAACGGACCATAAAAGCGAACCTGTATATTGTACGAGCGAACCTATCTGATTGTTATCGCAAAAACGAACCAAAAAACTGCGATTTCTCCTAAACGGCTAGGAGATTTGATCTGAAACTTGGTAGGGTTGTAGATCAGGTATATTCGCACAATATATCCAAAATTCAGACGAATCGGACCGTAAAATCACATTCAATTTGATGAATTTCAGAAAAAAACGTGAAAAATAGGTAGAAGATGAAGAAATAGATGTAATCGGATCTGAAATTGGCTGAAATCTGGTACGAATCAATGCGTTTGATCGTGCAATCGAGCTCCTAGCTCTGATACCACTTGTAGGATCGGTTTTTGACATCGTTCGATTGCGTAACGAACGTTCGACGTGCGGAATCCGTGAACGTGCGTGACCGAACACACAATAACGTACTAATGACGTGATTCTATTGATATGATGTCGTGTACAAAGCCGTGAATCACGTGGAGACACTTTCTCTCTCTAGACTTTCTCTCTCTAGGATCTAAGCTCTAAACCTCCAAATGAGCCAAAAGTCTTCCAAAAGTCTTAAATGAAACACTATAGCTCCCTATTTATAGGCACAAGGTTATAATGAGAAATCTCATTATTTACAAAATTGCCACCTTGCCTTTCTAACTAGAAATAACACTAAAAGCTTAGAATTCTTCGGTTTCTGCTACGGAATCGATTGACGGAGGCGATAGACAGATAATGCACTAACAAAATGATATTAATAAAGTAGCCATCTTTTCAGTTACTGTGTATTTTTACTGTTTTTATTCAGCTTTTTATGAGTTTTTAGGGTCATAGACTTTCCATCTCCCAAGCTTGGCGATTTTTAATGGCTTTAAGTAGTTTTTGGCCTTTTTTTCATTTTTAGCTTTTATTAATACTTCTGCAAATTACTTTCATTATAGTTTGGGAGTTTTTAGCGTTTTTACTGCATTATGGCATTTCACATGCATTATGACTGTTTGGTGTTTTACTAATATAATGTATTTTTTTATTCTAAGTTGAAAGATACATAACAAACAAAAGAAAAAGAAAATTAAAAAAATAAAAATGGAAACAATTCATCTTCCAAATCTTCACTGTCATCAGTCTCTTTCTTCTTTGAAGCATGTTCGCTGGCGGTTTGGCTTAGTCATGCTTGTGTTTTTGTGGCCGTTTGGAAAGACAAAACGACATATGTTTTTTGTTTGAATATGTATCTTTAAACAACTCATCAGTGTCATTCATCTTTTCATGCCATTATAATATTCATCAATAACAAAACACAAAAACTGACATAAGTCTGACACCAACATCTTTTTGTTTATGATTTGTCCATCTCATGCAACAAAATGTTATTTGAGTCACAACACCTCAGGGAAGAATGCATTCTCTGAAACTTTGGCGTAGAACAATATTTGAATATACAAGAAGCAATAGTTGCCATTTTTGGCGTTTTACTAAGGAAATAGTGTATCTGAAAGAACCGTCGATTTTTTGGAATCTTCGATGTTTGAGTGTTTTGGCGTTTTCTAAGATGATTGGTATATAGTAAAATATGGCTTTTTTGAGTAGGTGTGTTTGATGTTTTGGGGATTTTGGCGTTCGTAAGATGAATGGTATATAGTAGAAAATTTGGCATTTCAGGTTCTGGGGGTGTGTTTTTATGTCTGGGATGTTTTTGTTTATATAGGGATGTGTTTTGGTCCGTAATGACATTTTATTCATTAGTATGGCATTTTGGTATAGAAGTGTAAAGACCTTTTACCCTTAATGAGGCGCGTCCACGTAATAAAATTGATGTTATTTACGAAAATGTCATCGCGCCAATCTAGTCCATAGATTGTTTTAATCGGACGATCCATTAGCGTTCTCACCGTTCTCACACTTTCTACCGTTTTCTCTAAATCCCGACCCTATATATATATATATATATATATATATATATATAAGTACGGATGCATAGTATTTTCCATTTTCAGTTGTAATTTGTAATAGATGCATATATATATGAGAAAGAGTAAAAGTCGCAATGATTGACGTTTTTGACCAACTTGTTCGTGTGATTGTGTATAAATAATTGTATTTGATTCTGTGATAATTAATACCTAATAAATGTTTACAATTCAGATGGACAACGAAGTAAATCAAGAAAACCAGAATAATGAGAAAAACAGAAACCAAATAAATAACAGTGCCATTCAACATATAGTGGCACAAGAAATTATATATGCCATGCCTTATATTATCAAGACTGTTAAAGAAGCAGATAAATCTGCAAATGGAAGTAAACGTCAACAACTGAACCTAGTCATAGTGTGAATAATGACAATGGACCTATTATCCAAGCTCCAATCCCTAAAAGAAGAAGAACCGCTCCATACTATTGTTCTTTTAAAGAATTCTTGGCCTGCAAACCAATAGAATTCTCAGGCAATGAAGGAGCCATTGCTACCTTACGTTGAATAGAAAAGACAGAAGCAGTCATAAAAATAAGTAAATGCGCATACGAAGATAAGATTATGTTTGCTTCTAATCTTTTCAAAAACGCAGCCTTAGAGTGGTGGAATACTATTCTCCTGTCTAGAGGAAGTGACAGAGTTTATAATATGGAATGGTTGAAAGAAAATTTTGTCCTCCTAATGAGAAGGAACAAATAGCCAATAAGTTCCTAAATCACAAAATGACTGGAATAGACTGCAAGGGTTACACTACCATATTCTTTGAATATGCTAGGATAGTACCATCCTTAGCCTCACCTGAACCAGTACTAATCTCCCATTATATTTGGGGATTAATTAGTGAGATTATACATGTAGTCAAGGCAGCTAGATCGCAACCATAGAAGAAGCAGTAGAATTAGCCAATACCTTGACTAACGAACTGGTACGTACACAAGAAGAAAACCAGAGGAAGAACCTAGCTCAAAAGCTTACGCAGGAATTCTGTTCTAGTAATTCCTACCGTGGGAAGGGAACAGGTTCTTCTGGACCCTATTGTAAGAATTGCAAAATCTCTGTGTCACACCCCGACCGTGTAAAACAACAAATCGCAGCAGAAGCGTCGGGGAGTGTTGTAACAGAATCATTGTTTCATAACATATGGAAATTGAAATTTTGTTTTATTGAATAAAAGAAGGTACAATGTCTTAAAAACAAAGAATCACAACATAATTAACTAGTCTTGCATCTTTTATTGTCACTAAGGCCCAAGTCCGCCTAAGTGTATCTTGATCAATCCTATGCATCTATTCCTGAAAACACATGTGAAAATAGGTACGTCAGCATAAAAATGCCTGTGAGATACATAGGTTTTATTTAAAATAGGATTCATGACTTGTAAGTTTAAAGGGAAAATGTTTAACAAAAGTTAGTCATGAACCTTGTAAAATGTTTTCTTTTATAAATCATACAAACAGTGATAAGAGATCAAATGATATAAAAGAAAGACGCGCCGATAAATAAATGACCAAGTAAAATGAGTTTGTATAAAATATGTTGTTTGTAAAACAAGGTTTCATGAAGATATGATATATGTGTAAAATGTAATATGTCTAACTTGAAATGGTTTAAATAACGCTACGATATGTAATATCATAAAAGCACTTATATATAAGAAGTACCAGCGGCGTATCCACCATGCTTTTATCATATTACATACGCCTCGTTACTTAATCACTTACCCAAACAAACCACCAAAAATGTCTTGTTTAAACCAATTGTCAAATGTTTATGTGTAAACCATGTCTATTGTCAAATGTAAATCATGTAACGTGTAAACAAATGTCATGTATGGCAAGTAAAAAGTGACTACTTAAATCATATGTAAAAATGCACAAAACAAAGTATTTGAATAAATCAAAAGTTATGTTTTGTAAAATCCATACATGCTTTACTGATACAAACATCTATGCGGTAATGTTAAAATGCATACATTCAAGCCTTGCGATTGTGGCGACAAACCCTTAAACGAAATTAAAGGTTTATCTAAACTATGTATATTGGATTCAGTCATTCCTTCCACCCAAACAAACCTAGGATTTCAGGAACGGGAGTTATCAATTCCTATGGTACCATTACTTACTACCAAGCGGCGTGATCAATGTTAATGAATGTATTTTTGTCCCATTTAAACAAACCAAATGTCATACCAAAATGTAAGCATGTTTTATGAAAATAATGTACTAAGTATGCAAAATCAACATACCTAGCATGACTACGTTGTAAAACAATGTACTATGTATATAATAAATGAAAATACATAACATGAATGTGATGTAAAACAATGTACTAAGTATGCAATAAATGAACATACATAGCATGAATATGATGTAAAAATGTGTACTTATGCTGAAATGAACATATGAAACAAGATGTAACATATATAAATCAATGTGCTAGCATGTTAATAAAACATACATAGCAAAAGCATGGAAGAAATCATGTACTATATGTGTACTAATGAACATAGCAAGTATATGTTATGAAAGCATGAAAAACACGAAAGTAACAAGTAGGCACATGTGTTTCACCCCAAAATATTTGAAAACAGTAAAAGAGGGGACTATGTACTCACTTGAGGATGCTTAGAAGTCTTGAATAACAACCAAGCAAAGCTAGAGGGATCACGTAATCAAACGGCACCTAATATAGGTAACTAAGTTAATAAGCCGGACCTAAATCGGAAGATCGGATAGAATGAGGTATCGTAAACCAAATGAGTATAGGTGTCACACCCCGACCACGTAAAACAACAAAACGTGGCGGAAACGTCGGGGAGTGTTGTAACAGAATCATTGTTTCACAACCATGGATTAAACAAATTTCGTTTTATTGAATTAAATGAGTTACAATGTCTTAACAATAAAGAAACATAACAAAAATTAACTAGTCTTGCATCTTTTAATGTCACTAAGGCCTCGTCCAATCCTAT
The DNA here is from genome assembly GCF_002127325.2 of Helianthus annuus. NCBI lineage: Eukaryota > Viridiplantae > Streptophyta > Magnoliopsida > Asterales > Asteraceae > Helianthus > Helianthus annuus. Next base: position 152,676,475 of record NC_035449.2, on the reverse strand, counting down.
GTGAGCATGCATCAATATCATCATCAAATATCATCAACTATTGTACCTGAAACACATGTGAAAATACGTCAGCATAAAAATACCGGCGAGTACATAGGTTTTATGAAAAATAGGATCCATGACTTAGGTTTAAAAAAATGTTTAACCAAAAACTTGTCATGAATCCAGTTTAAGTGTTTGCTTTTATAAAACGTTTGAAAATCGATGATAGATATGTATAGTTAAAAAAATGATGTAAAGTTAAATGAATAACCAAGTAAAAATGAGTTTGTATAAAACAAACTGTTTTGTAAAGCAATGTCTTGTGAAAAATATGTTACTTGTATAAAAATGTATAAATCCAAATGGATGACTTAAATAACGCTACGCCATGTAATATAATACAAGCACTTATATATAGGAAGTACCAGCGGCGTATCCACCATGCTTGTATCACATTACACACATCTCGTTACTTAAATCACTTACCCAAACAAACCACCAATGTAAATTGCTCACGTCTAAACCATTGTCAAATGTCAATCAAGCAATGTGTAAACAAAATGTCGTGTATGGCAAGTAAAATATGTAACAACTAAACCATAGGTAAGAATGCACAAAAAATGTACTAAGTATGCGACGGATGGACATACATAGCATGATACCAAGTATAAGATGTCTTGTAAAACGATGTACTAAGTATGCACACAATGGACAAACATAGTATGTGATGTAAAGTGTACTAAGTATGATGAACATACATAGCATGAAAATATCATGTAAAACGATGTACTAAGTATGCACACAATGGACATACATAACAAAAACATAATGAAATCATGTACTAATAATGTACTAATGAACATAGCAAGTATATAATGCGAAAACATGAAAAGCATGAAAGTAACAAGTAGGTACATGTGTTTCACCCCAAAATGTTTGAAAAACAGTAAAAGAGGGGTCTATGTACTCACTTGAGATTGCTTAGAAGTCCTAGGATAACCACCAAGCAAAGCTAGAAGATCACGGAATCAAACGACACCTATATAGGTATCTACATTAATAAACGGACCTATCGGAGGATCGGGTAGTACAAGGGTTCGTAAACCAAATAAGTATGGGAACTTATGTAATATGGTTTAACAAAGCCTACGTACTAAAACGAAACCTATCCTAAGTGCTTTTGACCCATTACGACCCGTTTAGGTAGCTTACGCCACTTTAACGCGTCGTTTGCGTAAAACGCGTTTGGAATGCCTAACTAGTCCTATGACAAGCAAGATATGCCTTAACATGTTTAATATTGTTGTTAAATCAGTTTAGATGTCAAAAATTACGTTACATAGGCTTAAAATGAATTTTGGCGCAAAAAGGGTATTTTGGTAATTTACCTAAGGCATAAGAACTACTTATCATACAACTACTTAAACGATGTGACCATAAGGTATAACCTCGGAAGGTTATTCCCTATACAACTATGGTCACCTAAAGTGTTTGGTCGGATCCTAAAGATCGACCAATTGGGTCGGATTCGTAAGTATAAGCGATTGATTAGATCGCTTACCTTTACGACCCTAAACAAGCACAAATCTAAAAGCGACGAGCTAAACATGCTAGAACATGTTTAGTAGAGTTAGAAAACAGGTTTGGTATTAAAACAAACGGTTTTAATACCCTAGAGTAGTTTGGTTACAAAATACGCGAGAAAACGCATTTTGGCCGAAACTGCGACTCGTCACTGAGCCTAGATAACGTGGTAATCAGTAGGTATAGTCAATGGGGACTATGACCATCGTGATTACGCTCACATTATGAAGTTCAAACGAACTTCGCATTGACCATAAACTGGTTAATGCAGAAAGTCAAACGCAGTTTGACTTTAACGCTAAAACGAACGAAAAACGCGAAAGAATACTTACAGAAGGTCCCCGCAAGATTCGAACCCGATTCACTCTCAGGTAGGAAGCATATACTTCCACTTAGAGAGTGTAGAATCAGATTCAAATGTGAGGAAGAATGAAATGGGTGAGGGGTATTTATAGATTTCCTTGAATCGTTAAGATCGTTCGTCGAAAAACATGATTTGATCTAGATCTTACATGTGGGCACATGGTTTTCAAAAACCATGGGAGCCCCTAATGTGGACTATGTTCATTGAATACCATCCCTTGGTTTTGCAAAACCATGGGTGAAAACCATTAACACTTCAAAATGGACTAGGTTCATTGAATCTGCCAGAAATTTCAAAAATGATCCCTACACTTGTAAAACTTGATTTTTTTGGCACTTTTAAACCCCTTTAACCTCATTTCAAGGCTCTAAAATGATACTAAAGTATAGGGAACTTAAAATGTGCTCACAGACATCACGGATGTCGGTTCGTTTGGCCGTACGGTTGCGTTATTCGGTTAATTACGACGGAAGTCGTAACGAACGCAAAAACGATCCAAATTAAGCGACGAATGGAATTTTATCATGCCAATCACTAAAATAAAATATTTTAATGATTACATAAATTTTTGGATGTCCGGATATATTCAGGACGTAAGATATGCGCAAAAATGCAAACTTATGCACTTTTGACGCTTTTAGTCTTTATTGATCAATAAAGTTTATTTTAGCATACCGAACCCTTCAAAACTTATTTCTAAGTTATGTAAGGGTTATTTAAGGTATGTTAAGCCTATTTCACTATTCCGGAGTGTTTGTTGCATTAAACTGGTTATATTTACGCATCAGATCACCTATAACCTTCCAGAAAGCGATTTAAAGCCCGAAATCGAACAAGAATTGATATGTGTAAATGATACACATATTTTTACAAATCCCAAGTATGAAACGCAAAATTTCATTGGTTTGGAATTTGTTGACGGTCACCGTGACACAGGTGTCACAATAGGAACTCATGTAATATGGTTTAACAAAGCCTACATTCTAAATCGAAACCTATCCTAAGTGCTTACGACCCATTACGTCTCGTTAAGATAGCTTACGCTACTTTAACGCGTCGTTCGCGTAAAACGCGTTCGGAACGCCTAACTAGTCCTATGACAAGTATTATATGCCTTAACATGTCTAATAATGTTACCTAATTAGTTTAGATGTAAAAATTGAGGTAAAATATGCTTAAAATGAATTTACTCGTAAAAAGGGCATTTTGGTCATTTTCCTATGGCATATAAATTACCTATCATACAACTAACTAAACGAAGTGAACATAAGGTATAACCTCGGAAGTTATTCCCTATACAACTATGGTCACAAAACATGTTTGGTTGGATCCTAAAGATCGATCAAACAGGTCGGGTTCGAAAGTCTAAGCGGTTGTTTAGACCGCTTATCTTACGACCCTATATAAGCACTAAACTAAAAGTGATGAGTTAAATATGTTAAAACATGTTTAACAAAGTTAGAAAACAAGTTTGATATCAAAACAAAGTGTTTTGATATCCAAGAATACTTTGGTTGCAAAATACGCATGATACACATTTTGACCGAAACTATGACTCGTCGCTATGCCTGATCAATGTGGTAATCAGTAGGTATAGTCACAAGGGACTACGACCATCATGATTACGCTCACGTTGCGAAGTTCAAACAAACTTCGTGTTGAGCAAATCGAGGTTAAAGTAGAAAGTCAAACACTGTTTGACTTTCATGCTTGAAATACATGAACAAGCATGAAGGAAACTTACAAAAGGTCCAAGCTATGAAGATTTGAACTAAAAAATTCTCAGGTATGAAGCTTCACAAGGAGAGCTTCAACTTAGAGAAAGGATTTGAGATCAAATGTGTGGGTTTGGAAAGAATTGAGATGGGTTTATATAGATTTTGGACAACCGTTAGGATCGTTCCTCGATAATTGAGCTTCAATCTGGATTGTACATGTGGGCATAAGGTTTTGGAATACTAGGGGTGTCCCAAAACCATCAAACGGTATTGCAAATGTTATAAAAAGGACCCTAAACTTCAAGTTAAATGCTGAAAATGGACCTCCTGTTGCTGAATATGATATTCTGCCCAGATGGGGCTGTGGCGTCGTGCCACAGCATTACCATATAGTGGTGGCGCACCACCACCACATGCCAGCTATCAGAAAGTTTCAATAAATGTCAGGTTTGGTCCCTACAACTTGTTTAGGCCATTTCCGATGCGTTTAAAGCCCGTTAAGCCATTTTCAAGGCTCTACAATGAAGTTTAAGTATAGGGAACATGAAATATGCTCAAAAACATCTTAGATGTCGGTTCGTTTGGTCGTACGGTTGCGTTGTTCGGTTAATTACGACGAAACACGAACGGACACGAAAAACGATCCAAATTACGCGACGAATGGAAATTTATCATGCCAATCACTAAAATAAAATATTTTAAAGATTAAAAATTTTTTTGGATGTCTGGATATGTTCAGAACGTAAGATATGCGCGAAAATGCAAACTTATGCACTTTTTGACGCTTTTAGTCCCTATTGATCAAATAAGTTTATTTTTGCACACCAAACACCTCAAAGCCTATTTCTAAGCTATGTAAAGAGTATTTAGGGCATGTTTAACTTATGATCATGTTCCGGAATGTTCGTTACAGTGCGAATCGGCATACTTTCGCAGTTTGTCGAAATTAGTTCCTGTAAGCGAATAAACTTGATTTCGACACACCAAACCTTCCAGAACTTATTTCTAATTTATGTAAAGGTTATTTAAGGTATGTTAAGCCCATGTCACTATTCCGGAGTGTTTGTCGCGTTAAACTGATTATGTTTACGCATCAGTTCGCGTATAACTTTCCAGAAAGCGATTTAGAGCTCGAAATCGAACGAGAATTGATATGTGAAATTGAAACACATATTTATACAAATCCCAATTATGAAATACAATATTTCATTGATTTGGTATCTATTTGATGGCCGTGGAGGCACAGGTGTCACACTCTGACACAAGGAAGAAGATTGTAGGGGAAACCCAGTAATGGAATATGCTTTAATTGTGGAGAAAAAGGACACGTTAGACCAAACTGTTCGAAACTAGCTCTAGCTCTGGCGATCACATTAGAACAAACTGTTCGATTCTTTTCTAAGATCGATTTACGCTCCGGATATCATCAACTGAAAGTACAGGAAGAGGATATTCCTAAAACTACTTTCTAAACGAGATATGGTCATTATGAATTTACGGTCATGCCATTTGGTTTAACCAATGCGCCAACCGCATTTATGGACATGATGAACAGGATATGTAAACCATACCTGTATAAATTCATAATTGTCTTTATAGATGATATTCTTATTTACTCTAAGAATAAAGAGGACCATGCAGCCCATCTGCATACTCTCCTCACATTATTGGGAAAGAGAAGCTTTATGCTAAATTCTCAGAATGTGAATTTTGGTTGCAAAAGTGCAATTTCTAGGACATCTGGTTAATCATGAAGGAATTCATGTGGATCCCACAATGATCGATGTGATTACTAAATGGAAAGTCCCTGAATCACCAACAGAAATACGAAGTTTTCTTGGACTGGCAGGATGTTATAGACGGTTTATCTGCGATTTCTCTAGAATAGCCATTCCATTAACTAAACTGACCTCCAAATCAGTTAAGTTTGAATGGGGACCAAAATAGGAGGAAGCTTTTAAGATTCTTAAGCAAAGGTTAACCAACGCACCCATACTTGCATTACCAGAAGGAACTGAAGACTTTATAGTCTATTGTGATGCATCTAAGTTAGGATATGGATGTTTGTTGACACAACGTCAAAAGGTTATAGCCTATGCCTCTAGGAAACTTAAGAAACATGAAGAGAATTACACAACCCAGGACCTAGAATTAGGAGCCATAGTTTTTGCCCTTAAGATTTGGAGACACTATTTATATGGAAATAAATTTGTTGTCTTCACCGATCATAAGAGTTTAAGGTATATTTTCGGGCAAAAAGAATTAAATATGAGACAGAGACGCTGGATGGAAATTCTTAGTGATTATGATTGTGATATCCAGTATCACGCTGGAAAAGCCAATGTAGTAGCTAATGCTTTAAGTTGAAAGTATCATGAAAAACCAAAGCGAGTACGTTGTCTCAGATTAAATATACAAGTAGATTTAAATGAACAAATTAGAGAAGTACATGAGTCAGCAATCAAGGACGATGCTGAAAAATTGAAGGGAATGATTAAGGAATTAGAACAAGGAACAGATGGAATTTGGAAGTTCCATAAGAAAAGAATATGGATACCTAAACAAGGAAATCTACGTCATAGGATTCTAGAAGAAGCTCATAAATCTAAGTATACGATACATCCTAGAAGTGATAAGATGTATCAAGATCTAAGAAAGAATTTCTGGCGGATAGGAATGAAAAAGGATATAGCTAATTATGTTGCTAAATGTCTAACTTGTTCTCAAGTTAAAGTTGAGCATCAAAAACCATCAGGATTATTGCAACAGTTAGAAATGCCCATATGGAAATGGGAATTGATAACAATGGATTTTGTTACTAAATTACCCAAGACAAGAAAAGGAAATGATACAATCTGGGTGATTGTAGACAGATTGACTAATTCTGCTCATTTCTTACCTATAAAGGAAACTTTCAGTATGGAATAGTTAGCCAAGCTATATGTAAATGAAGTAGTTTCATTACATGGAATTCCTTTGTCTATCGTATCTGATAGAGATAGCTGTTTTACTTCATATTTTTGGATAACTTTCCAAAAAGCAATGGGAACTAAGTTGAATCTAAATACAGCTTACCATCCACAGACGAACGGACAAAGCGAAAGGACAATCAAGACTATAGAAGATATGCTTAGAGCTTGTGTAATTGATTTTGGAGGAAATTGGGACGATCATTTACCTCTAATAGAATTTTCCTACAATAACAACTATTATACTAGCATTAATGCTGCACCATTCGAAGCACTTTATGGACGAAAGTGCAGAACTCCAGTCTGCTGGGCAGAGATTGGAGAAAAACAATTATCTGGACCAGAAATGGTACAGGAAATGACAGATAAGATAATGCAAGTTAATGAAAGACTAAAAGCAGCACGAGATCGTCAAAAGAGTTATGCTGTCAATAGACGAAAACCCTTGGAATTTCAAGTAAGAGATAAAGTATTATTAAAAGTTTCTCCATGGAAAGGAATAGTCAGATTTATTAAGAGAGGAAAGCTAAGCCCTAGGTGTGTTGGACCTTTTGAGTTTATTAGAAGAATAGGACCTGTAGCTTATCAGCTACAACTGCCAGAGGAAATGGCAGGAATACATGATGTATTTCATGTATGTAATATCAAAAAGTGCTTAGCAGATGAATCTCTAGTAATACCTCTTAAGGACATAGAGGTAAATGAGATACTCAAGTTTATCGAGAAACCCGTACAGATTGAAGATAGAACGATTAAGAATCTCAAACACAAGAGATTAGTTCTGGTCAAAGTGAAATGAGATTCCAAAAGAGGACCGGAATACACTTGGGAACTCGAATCAGAGATGCAAAGGAAATATCCACACCTATTCCAGTAGATCTCGAGGATGAGATCCAAAACAAGGTGGGGAGGATATAACAACCCTCCTAAAAATAGTTTTGGACACCCTAAACGTCCCTAAATATACCCCTTACGTGAAAACCGGACCCGGAATAGCCCTACACTTGTAAAAATCAACAAAAACAAGATCCAGCAGTTGCTCGCGGGCCATGACGGAGATCCTTTGATCTGTCGCGGGGCGCGACGTCCTCATTCTTATCCAGAAACGTGGCGTGCCACGTGGCAAGGCTAGTCTGCTGACTAGTCAAAGCTATGGCCACCTTAGAGGCTCTCGCGGGCCGCGAAGGCTTAAGCCTTGGCTGTCGCGGGGCGTGACAGACCCCTCGAACAGCCTATATAAGGGGGGCCAGGGCTCATTTGATCGTCGTTCATTTTTGAATTCTCTCTCAAATTATCTGATAATAGAAATTCTGCCCAAGTATAATACCCACTATATAGCGAAGCTCTGCCTCGTTGTAAGTATTATAACCCTGCTATTACCCTACACGATCGATTTAGGATTCCGTAATGCATGTCGGCTCTGCTCGACTCAGACATTGGAATTCTGTCTCGTGTGTACACCCGATTGATTTGGGATTCCGTAATACATGTTGGCTCTGTCTGACTCAATCATTGGAATTCTGTCTCGAGTTGTACGGTTAAATTGAATTGGTTTATTTTACTAACACGTGTGCATTATTTGATTTACTAGATAATAACCAGGAGATTATCAGGAAGCCTTAGTATTATCTAAACTTGCAATGTGAGTACATTCTCTTTTTATAAATGTTTTTTTATAAAAACCTCAACTGTTTTTAATTATGCTTAACAGTAATTGAGTATTTGTAAGTCTACAATTACTATCGGTATGTTGGGGTTTTGTATACAAAATTTGTGAGACGTTACCATTGGACAACGAGTTAGCCAATGAGTAATATGACCCACAAGTCGGGTTGACAGTACTTTGGGTAATTGATTAGATCAAGCAAATGTAATTGCGAGTTGCCCTCAATTCTGTTAAAGTATTAAAACTGTTTTGATTAAACTGGGATGCACTCACCAGTATTTCTTGCTGACAAAATGTTTTAAAAACACGTTTCAGATAACTTAATGTGAATGCCCAATAGAAGCTAGCTGGAGAGCACTGAAGGCTTGGACTAGTGGCTATAAAAAGTTACCTAAATAAACAAGACATTTTTGTTTTCAATAAATACGGTTTATCCCTATAAACATATTTGTACTGGAAACTTGGGTTTATCCCAATATATTTATTAATTATAAAAATATGGTGTTTTACTCTGATAAAAATATTTCCTAACTATGGTCCTGATGTATTCCGCTGCCAAATTAGTAAACACCGATACCACCCACTCTGAGGCTCGCGACCGCCCGCTCCAGGGCAGGGGTCGGGGTTGCGACAACTGGTATCGAAAATACCGGTATGGTCCTGTTCGGTATCGGTACATGAAGGTAAAAACCGACATTAATACAGAAAACACCAAACGTTGGTGCCGAATTGATATTGGAAATCTTTTGATTTGGGAAATCCAATGCTGCTACCCAGTACCGTTTGCTCATCCCTGATCACGGGTACCGTACGAACAACAACGGTATCGTACAACTTTTTTTTGTTGATTTTCTTCAACTTTTCTTTTTTCTTTTTTTAGTTTCAGGGGTAGGGATGAGATCGGTGCCAACCGATGCAGAATCGGTACTGATACCAAAAATACCGGTTACGGTACCGGTATATGAAGGTAAAAAATGGTAGTGAACCGGTACCAGGAACGCCAAAATTCAGTACCGAATTGGTACCTAAGATCTTTCAATTCGGAAAATTTTGTACCAGTACCCAGAACAATTTGCTCATCTCTGACCACGGGTTTCATACGAACAACATCGTTACCATACAACTTTTTTGGTTGATTTTCTTTCGGTTTTCTTTTAGTGTTTTTTTTTCTACATTTTCTTTTTATTCTTGTCAGCAGTTCCGTTCGCAATGTGCTCGTAGTGATTTCAAAACACATGTAAACACAGACTAAATAACAAAAGAAATTCTCCGTAACGCGACGAACTTCTTTAAACCTAGTTAAAATGAATAAATTGCTCGATTTTATAGTAAAAATGTAATAAAATATAAGGAACTTTAAAAATGATGAAACTAGATAAAAGAACACAATTGTGTGAAATAAAGATCCAAATCAAGTAAGGGTATTTTTGTAATTGGTAAAAAAGATTATGGGGTCATATTTATATACTATAAATAAGTAACTTTTCTATGCATATAGTGTTTACTATATGCTTTGGGTGCTTTCAAAAAAAACGTTGAAATTTTAGTTTTAACCTAAATCTATAAATCTTTTACAATTTTAACTTTACAAAATTGTAACCTTTTACTTTAAAATCAAAATTTTTCTTATTTTACAATTTAACTTTACAACATTTTACATTCAACTTTGTTCTCTTATACTTTTCATCTTTCGCAAATTTTCATTTTAGGTTTCGTATTAAATTTTGTGAGTTACCACAGAGCAACGTGTGTGTGGTTCAACGTTTTTACGTTTAGTTCATAATTTTGCGAGTTAACACGGCGCAACGTCCATGTGTAGTTCAAGGTTTTACATCTATTGTTTTTCATTTCATAGGTTTGTCGCAACGCGTGAGTCATTGACCGACTTTATTATTTTTTTTATATGTTTTGTCTTTCTGTTTCTTGCAATTTTAACCTCACAAAAATGATTTTTTACCTTTTTAACCCAAAACTTTTGATCTTTTGGAATTGACCCTCATAACGTTTTTACTTTCAACTTTGGTCTCCTATACTTTTCATCCATCCCAAATTTTTGTTTACGTTTCATACTAAATTAGGCGAGTTAACACGGCGCAACATGTGTGTGTGATTCAACCTTTATACGTTTTGTTCATAATTTTGCAAGTTAACACGACGCAACGCCCATGTGTTGTTCAATGTTTTTAGGTCTATTTTTCTCATTTGACAGTTTCGTCGCAACACATGGGTCCTAGATCAACTTAGTTATTTTTTTAAATGTTCTACATTTTGGTCCATCGCTTCGTTTTAACACGCCACAACTTTAGCGTTGATGGTTGCTGACGGTTATGTGGCATTTGTGCTATTTGACATGCTTTTACGCCCCCACGGCAACGCGCAGGTGCTTAATTCTAGTATGAGATCAATGGTATATTGGGAACGAAAATATAATAAACTTCTCACATCTTTTAATTACAAAACCTTAAAACTTTCTCAATAACCTATTAAACTTTCTAGTGTTTCTAAATAGACTACAAAACGTTAACATAACTTTGATAAAAAACGACAATTTCAACCGCTGTTAGGAAACTTTATTTGTAAGTATTGAAGAAAATCAGATTCAACTTGATCTATGAAGAAGACAACAGTCCTGAAGAACACAACAAGAAGAAGAAGATCTGATAGGACAACTGAAAAGAACAACATCTACTTCAAAGTATCATAAGTTGATCAAGAGCTGAAGAAGATTATCAAAGAAGGTCTTTCTAATGGATCTGATGATATTTCTGATGAAATATCATCAGTTTCTGACGATTCTGATCATCAGATTCTCTGGTGATTTGTTCACCAGAATTTATGATGAAGTGGTTTATCAGAAATTCTGATGAATACCCCACTTGTCTAAAAATCAGCTCTATCCTGCCACAATAACCGAAGCAACTTGACACTATTGGATATCATGATGACAAAGGCAACTTGATTGTTGGATTCAATGAATATGTCAAATAGCTACTTTATGCAGGACTTATTACATGAATAAACAAATGTTTATTCATGTATCCAGCCTTCTATAAATAGAAGGCTCACCAAGCAGAGAACAATGAGTTAAGCTTAGCATTCAATACATACTACAAAATTCCATTGTCCTTTCACCCTCAGAATTCAAGTATTCATTTGTAATAGATAATAATGTTACAATCACCTTGTAAACCATTTTGTTTCAAAGTGATATAAACTTGATAATTCTATAGGTCTTGTTTCTTGAAAGTCTGATTTCTATTTCCGCACACTATTTTCACATCTATTGAAATCACTTGCCATATTACTTGAAAAGAAGTTTTTAAGTCCATTCTGGGACCAACAATTGGTATCAGAGTAGATTGAATAAATCATTTTCAAACGATCAATCGCTCATCTTCTTTTCTCTAAATATGGTCAGCTTTCAAACTTGGAATAATGCTTTTAACATTGGTTCTATGTCAAAACCTCCGACTCTAGTCAGAGAGGAATACCCCCAGTGGAAAATCAGGATGGTCAATTTCCTCAATGGTCATTGTTTTGGTCAAAAATTACCTAAGCAATTAAGTGATCAAATTAATTTTGTGAGGTAGTGTGCTAGTAATACTTTGTGTAAAATATGTTGGTTTGTTAGTTTGCATAAACAGTTATCAGGATACGGCTCAGGATATCGAGCTATATCTATAATCAAACAATGAGCAAAAATGTAAAGGTTGACACGTGATGTACGAGGAAAGCCCTTGATCAATCTAGATCGCCAGCACAAAACCTCGGGAGCTGACAATCGCAGCTGCCTTGTTCTTCTATTGCTTCAAATATTAGGATACAGTGCAGGATATGATGCGGATCAACTAAGTGTTACAGCGTAATCTGAGTACAAGTGTTTGTGTGTAGTGATTGCTAGTAGTTAGAGATCAAAGTGTACGAAAGAGAGTGAGTGCCTTAATCTGATCCGATCATACTATTTATAGTTAAACGAAAATAACTAACTATCCTAATAAACCGGGATGCTTCGAATATTCTCCAAGTAAATGTTGCAGTCCTGGTCTTTCGGGTTCAACGTCTTTAATCTAACCGATTTGCCCGAGTCTTGGGGGGAAGAAGTCTTCCTGAACGTTGGAGACTTACACCTCCTAATCTGCACGTGATTAATTCAGTTAATACCAGGATATCGTACTAGGATGTTACCAATATCCTGATCCAGTATCCTGATCACAAATAAACAATCAAAGTCAGAATATAAGTCAGGATATATGCTCAGAAAATAGCCCATAACAATTGTCCCCAAAATATACCTGTTGGAATTCTGAATTCAAACAGATATATTTTAAACTTTATCACCTGGATCGAGGCAATCAATACGACGAGACTCTTGAAATGACAATGTGCAACTTCCAACGCGCTATTTACTCTTTACCCCATATATCCAGCCTTTATTAACTGAGGGTTCCTTCATTACGATTATCTCTAACTCCAAGCAAATTTCAGGTATTCTCTCTCTCTCTGTCTTCCTTGTTTTCCTTGTTTAAATCCGTTGTGACCTTCCATGGCTACCCGCACCAGATCCCAAATGGCGGATTCCGCTCCCCTCTTTCACAAACAAAACCTTCTAAAGGAGCCATCAAGAGAGGTGTGTTCGTTCGATAATGCCGATATCGCGGCTTCACGAGCTTCCGGTGCCTTTCCCGCGGGGACAATTTTCCGTCCATTCGATCGAGAGGTTCGATCGGATTTTTGTTCCGACGAGTGGGTGTGTTTTTTCGCTTATCCTTTCTCCATTGGTCTTCAATATCCGTTTTCACCCTTCATATCCCGATTCTTCGAGTTGACTGGCCTTAGCTTCGCCCAAACCATGCCCATGGTTTGGCGCGTACTAGTCACCTTGGAGCAGATTAAGGCTCGTCATATGCCGGACTTGTGCATCGAACTTCTTCCGATGGCTTATCGTTTAAGATCCCATGGTTCCAGCCGATTCCTTCTATTTTCTATCTCCAAAGATCCTCTAATTCTTAAGGCTACCAAGAACGAGGATAAATGGATAAGAAAATTCTTTTTTGTAAAAAGGGACTCCATCGATAGGGGTTTTGACCTCCCTAAAAGATGGTTGACTTCTGGTAGGACCTAGGCTTTTAGTAACATCCCCAACCATATCCTGAAACCATATCTTGAACTGGTAACCTAATACGTTTATCTCTTTGCAGCAAACTTCAAGGAATTAGCTCCACCAAGTGGTGAATCGGAAGAAAGGATAAAAGAAATCTACAGGCTCCCGGAAAGTGAAAGGACCTTCTCCCTGCTATCTACAAGTTCAAGTCAAAGATCAAGTTCCAGCATGTCAGGTAAGTAAAATTATTTTATCTATCAAGCCGATTATATTTTAAAGGTATAACGAGATTAATCGTATCTTCCCTTATACAGTGCCAGTCATCAATCTTGAAGGCTTCCAACTCGATGAGTTGGATAGTTACTCCAGCCTCGTCCCCGTCAAGAAAGAGATTCATCTGAAACCAGCCGATTCTCCAAAGCCTACCAGTTCGAAAACTGTTACCACTCCCAAAGCTCCTCCACCTGCCAGGAACCGGGCCTCCAGCTCCCGGAAGAGAAAGGAAGTAGAGCCTACCGCTACACCCCACGTATTCCCGTTTGAGAACCATGGGTTTACAGAATCCAGCAAATTCATGACCGGCTTCCTCAACCAGGTTGGTATCCTGATTCATATCCTGCAACATATGTTGATTACAAGTGTTAACTTAGGTTGTTACATGTTTCCTTACCTTACAGGGTCTTGAACGTCTGGTGTTTCTCTATGAGGATGCATGTGGCTCGAATGTCATGCTTGAAAGCCAGCTGAAAAAAGCCGAAGCCACTATTGCAGACCAAGCAGCAATCGCCACCGCTAAATCAGAGCACTTCGAGGCCAAATACAAGGCAATGGCCCAAGAGCAGCAGTCCGCCATCCAAAAGGTCACCCATGAAGCTCAGGCCAAGTTCGACGCCGCCCAAGTCCAACATGAGCAGGCTATAGCTTCATATCGGGAGAGCCTTAAGAACTCTGTTGTCATCTCCCTTCTCCAGGCCAGACTGAAAAAGGCTTACGAAGCAATGGCTTTGGGCTTTCAATGCCCTTCTTGGAACACCAAGGCCTGGGAGGCAAAACTGAGAGATCTTGGGGGGTATCCTGTGGAGCCTCCTGCCAAATCTGCTGCGGAAGAACCTGCCAAGGTGCTTGATGCTAGTGCTTCAAAGGATGCTGGGACAAATGCTGGAGAGGACACTGGTGGAGAGGATGCCGCTGATGATGCTGGAACAAATGCTGGGGAGGATGCTGGTGGAGACGTCATGATGAAGGAAGGAGCTGCCCCTTATGTGCAGCGACGTGGGCGATGATGGATATACGTGCCAAGGCCGGAGCCCACTTTTTTAATTTTGATAGTTGCGGTCTGTTTGAACAATTTACTTTCCTCGTCTTTGAACAATTTACATTTCCTGCACTAGAACAATATGATGACCAATGGTGGATGGGTCCTGGGTTTCAGGATGAAGCCCTTGGTCATCAATTAGTATAATTTTTTTTTGAATGATGCAATGGTTGGAGGTGGATGGGTCTCGTTTTGAGATGAAACCTTCAACCTTTGTGTAAATATGGTAAAACTAATCGTGCTTTTGGCGGATGGGCCTCGGTTTGAGGTGAAACCAAAAGCACAACTTTTGACCTGTTAATAATACAACCATCTTTTGACTTATTTGTTGTTCTTTTCAATTTTTTGTTATGCATTGTTTAGTTTAAACTTGAGTATCCCAAAATTAGTGCCATTATTCTTTAAAAATATCTTGACTAGAATACTCAGCCGATATCCTATGAAGACTTTCGTCAAATAGGACTTTACAAAATTCAAATAATTTAGACAAAGTGTTCAAAGAATAGTTTATTTTTCAAAATCTCAAATAATTTAAATAAAGTTTTAAAAGGAAAAAGATAGTTTACTTAGAATTTATAAACAAATTCAACTCTGATTTTTAAATCCAAGTATTGTATCCCAAATATTCTAACCAAATATCCTGAATCATATTCCGAGGATATATTTTGAGAATATATCCTAAAGATATATCCTAATCCGGATATATATAAGCCTGAAAAATGTAAACAACTTATGTAAGATTCACAAAGGAAAGATCATACCAGGAATAAAGTGTAACCCTAGTACCAAACTTCAATCCTTCTTGCAACTCCTTCCACTAAGATGTCCCCAGTCTAGGTTCAAATTTGATTCTTTGAGCCTTACATAATCGCTTTAGGAGGAATGTCCCCTGTGCACGAAAGCTTCGAATACTTCGAAAATTTTTGAGTTGAAGTTTTAACTGTATGGATAATCCTTGTGTTATTAGGGGTAAACCCCAAAGTATACTGGAGATAAATCCTCAGTGTTCTAGGGATAAACCCATAAGTATTCTGGGGAAAATCCCAAATTTTCGTGCGCTACAGGCAGGAGTGTGTAGGATCGAGTCGTAACCCAAACGAGTCAATCAGAAGAGCTCTTATCTGTTTCAGAGGCGAAAACTAAGAAACGGACTTGGAAAACAGCTTGTTTCACTTAATATTGCCTTGTATATTGATGAATAATAGTTTACAGTCAAACGGCACTTCGGCAGCACTTCGGTACCGGAAAATCAGAAAGTTACAAATGATCTCGCTTGAAGCATATATATAGGCGGCTGAGTCCGCTTGAAATACACATAAGACAGTTCAAGCGGAATCAC
The DNA here is from genome assembly GCF_002127325.2 of Helianthus annuus. Taxonomy (NCBI): domain Eukaryota; kingdom Viridiplantae; phylum Streptophyta; class Magnoliopsida; order Asterales; family Asteraceae; genus Helianthus; species Helianthus annuus. Next base: position 152,660,437 of record NC_035449.2, on the reverse strand, counting down.
TAAGATATTGATTTCGCTTGAAAATGCACACAACATGTAACACCCCGAAAATATAAATGCTTGTATTAAAATTTTAATAAATTTAATAAACAAGAATTAACCAACTAGGAATTTTAACCTAGTTAATTATAAGTCTTGAAATAACTCATAAAAGGGTTAAACACTTAAACATAAGGGTAAATCAAAGTTGAGGGTCTAAACTTGTCAAAATTGAAACATGAGTTACTAATAGTAACAAAAACAAACCAAACACCCCAAAATTTGGGGGTCTGGTCGAACAAAGGACAGGGGCGACCAAGGGATTGTCTACAAACCCTAGTTTCACATCAAATCGCTAAATTGGAGCTTGAAATCTGCCCTAAATCAAGTTTTGAACACAAATTAGTGATCCCATTGTAGTAAGGATCATAAAGGTATGTAAAATTTTGGTATTTTGTTCCATCTTGAATCTTAGGTTAAATAGGAGAAACTGAATTTTAGCCTAAATATGTGATGCATGAATGAATTTGAAGTAATATGATGTCTAGGGTTAGACCCTAGATGATTATTTGTGAAAATCATTGCATGATACTTGAAGAATTTATAATCACCATTGTAGGTGATTTAGATATTGTAAAGACTAGACAAGCACTAGGATTATGATTTCTAAACTAGTGAAAAGCTGAATTGTATGATGAAATTCAGTAATTTGAATGTTTAAGTGTGCAAAATTTGCATAATTGAAGTAAATTTAGATGTAAACAACATGCCAAGAACCTAGTAATGTTTTATATAGAAATCTGATCACTAGATGTTTGTAGAAACGCCTAAGTAAAGATCAAAGTGTTAGTAATCGGACAAAACGCAGACTTGATTTCAGAAATATATTGTCCGTTATCGAGTATAAAAGAGTTCTAAATTTGATATGAACGGAACTCTTTAGGTAAAGAATCCGGGTCATCAAGTGGACATGCCGGGGGTGATACACGCTTAAAGGGTGCGCTTTGAAGGTACGGAATTTATCGTTACATTACATTATGCCTAATTGTTAGTTTTATGTTGACATTTGAACATGATAATCAAGATTACCAATACGTCACGAATATGTCTAGTATCTTAAACAAGTGAAACGGGTCAAAACAAGTCTTGTAGTAAACATGAAGCTAGACACCATTTTTTAATACATGGTTATAATTAAAGCGTAAGCCGCGTGGCGGACACGCTAAACAGGTTGAGAAACTTTACTCCTAATATAGGAGTTAAAGTTTAGAAGTTGAATGCATGATAAGTAGCATAAACGGGTAAACTTGAAGGATTGGAAACAAGCTTGTAGGCTATTCCGCAGACATACCCTCGTGAGAATAGTCGAGTGTTATCATAAGTAAAATACGGGTATGGGTAATTAGCTCGGTCACTTAACAACTTTATGTGAAAACAAGCTGTTTCGACGCAGGAAGAGAATCGACAAAACTGCAAATAAAACAAGAAAAAGCATGTACAACGGACACCGTAAATTACGGTGGCACCGTAATTTACGGTGGCCAGTAAATTGCTACGGTGCATCTCTACTGCTTTACGGCAGGCCATAAATTTCCAGTGGCCACCGTAACTTACGGTGCTACCGTAAGTTACGGTGGAGCCCAGTTTGAAATATAAAATTTTCTTTAAATTTTGATTTCTCAAACATGTTTTCGAATCCAGTTACGAACATGTTAAATTCCAGGGATCATATTGCTAATAGTTGTCTAAAACTTTCAGTTTTCAGGTATTACAAGTAGTAGGATGATGATCAAGAAATCGAGTCGAACCAAACACACAACTCAACGCTTCCGCACTTGATCTTTTGTTTTATTTCTATGTAAACACGTGAAGTTTAGTCTTGAATAATAACGGGTTTTGGTGATAAATTCTGAAGGATTTTTGTAAATTGTACATTTTGTGGTGAACGCAAGTTTAATTATTAGTAAATCTAGTAATATAAACTGGGTTTTACAAGTTGGTAATCAGAGCGCCAGGTTGTCAATAGTGTTCGGTCCAAGCTTGATCAAGCATCCGGTAAGAGTTAGTTGTTTAAGTAAATTTTGAGAAAATGGAAATAAATCACGAACAAATATGCATGGAAAAGAGTGTGTAAACACACTCAAACACAAGAAATGCATGAAACAAGAACGATTGAATCAAGTTATAAACTTGATTGAATCAAAACAAGTAAAGCATGTGTTATAAATGGAATGTTTAACAATGTATGTAAACATTTCAGTAATAAAGATGGCGGATGGAGGTAAGGATGACGCGGTGCCAAGAGTCACCGAACAAATGAGGGAAGCGATTGCCGAAGAGGTTGGAAAGGCAATCGAAAACAGTTTGTCGGGCTTTATTGATAAAATTCAAAACACCGTTTTATCAATAGTAGACGAAAGAATCAAGAAACTAGAAGATAACTCAAATCTAGCAAAGGAAAAACCCGGCGGATGAAAGCCTTGTTCATACAAGGAATTCATGGCATGTAAACCACCCATATATAATGGAGAGATTGATCCAATTGTGTGCCAACGATGGCTAAGTGACATCGAAGGGGTATTCGAGAGAACTCATTGTGATGAAGATGACTACGTAGCCTATGGTACGGGTCAATTAAGAGGTCAAGCGAAAGACTGGTGGGATAACAAAAAGAAAGAAATTGGAAGCGAAGCGGCTAAGGCCATGACATGGGAGGAGTTTAAGACTCCGTTCCTTAAACACCATAGTCCCAAGGCGGTCATAAATCGAATCAAGGAAGAGTTCATGCAACTCAGACACAAGGGTGAATCCATAGACAAGATCACGGGGATGTTTATGGACAAGATGAAGTTCTGTGATGATTTGGTGACAAATGAAGAACAAAAGGTCTACTACTACCATAACATGCTGAGTGCGGAGTATAGAGAATTCATAACCCCTTCAAAGTACGAGACCCTTACCGAGATCATCAATGCTGCTCGGGAAAGGGAGATCGAACTGAAAAAAGCATAGAACGGGGTGAACGAAGGGCACAAGATGTAAACCCAAGCCCTACCAAGAAAGCACGAACGAATGAAACATCGAAGAAATCGGATACAAAGGGTAGTACACCAAGTTGCAAAATTTGTGGGAAGAGTCATAAAGGCGAATGTCGTTTCAAAGATAAGCCTTGTCCCATATGTCGAAAAACTGGACACATGGCTATATCATGTCCGGAGAAAGTGACTGTTTGTTACAACTCTTACCGAATGGGTCACAAAAGATCGGAATGCCCGGAACTGGTTGGAAAGAAAGATGGGCAAGACTCGAAAGGTGAAGCCCCGAAAGCAAAAGCCAGATCTTTCCAATTGACTGCCGCTGAAGCAAAAGTTGAACCTGATGTGGTCTCAGGTATATTTACAATAAATTCGATTCCCGCACGTGTGTTACTTGATACGGGTGCAAATAAATCCTTTATATCGTATGGATTTATTCGGCATCCTTCATTTGTTCTAACAAAATTACCTATGCCTTTGGAAGTAGAGATAGGTAATAACAAGAGCTTTATTGTTTGTGATGTATGTGAAAACTATAAAATGAGCATTGATGACGAAGAATACACTATAGACTTGATTCCGATGTCGATGGGATAATTCCAAGTGATCGTGGGGATGGATTGGTTATCCCGATACCACGCGAAGGTTGTTTGTTCCCGAAAGGAAATAAAACTGACGTCTCCTAGCGGGAAGCAAATTACGATATATGGTGAAAAAGGAGGTAACCCGGTGCTATGTTCAATGCTAGAAGCCCATAAACTTATGAAACATGGATGCAAGGCTTATATGGTATACGCAAGCGAATCGGAAAAAGAACCTCTCAAAATTGGAGATGTGCCGGTGGTACGTGATTATGAAGATGTGTTCCCGGAAGAACTACCGGGGATACCACCAGAACGGGAGGTAGAGTTCGGAATCAAATTGATTCCGGGCGCAAAACCCGTGGCCAGGGCACCGTATCGACTTGCGCCATCAGAGTTACAAGAATTGATGTCTCAAATCCAGGAATTGCTCGACAAGGGGTTTATCCGACCGAGTGTGTCCCCGTGGGGCGCGCCAGTCCTGTTTGTGAGAAAGAAGGACGATAGTATGCGCATGTGTATCGATTACCAAGAGTTAAACAAACTCACGGTGAAGAATCGATACCCACTCCCAAGAATTGATGATTTGTTTGACCAACTACAAGGAGCAAGTTGATTCTCCAAGATTGATCTCCGATCTGGTTATCACCAATTGAAAGTCAAGGAGGAAGACGTATTGAAGACGGCCTTTCGTACACGGTACGGGCATTATGAGTTCCTTGTAATGCCCTTTGGGTTGACCAATGCACCCGCGGCTTTCATGGACCTCATGAACAGGGTTTGCAAACCTATGCCAGATAAGTCGGTAATTGTATTTATCGATGACATTTTAGTATACTCGAAGAATGAGCTGAGCACGTGTGTCATTTGCAGGAAGTATTAGACACACTCAGACGAGAAAAGTTGTATGCAAAATTCTTAAAGTGCGCCTTCTGGCTATGAGAGGTGCAGTTTCTTGGGCACATCATTAGTGCTGATGGAGTACTAGTGGATCCGTCAAAGATAGAAGCTGTGTCAAAATGGAACCCTCCAAGAAATCCCTCAGAAATCCGAAGATTTTTAGGGCTTGCGGGATATTATCGGAGATTCATACGGGATTTCTCCAAAATTGCCTTGCCATTGACCAAATTGACTCGCAAGGAGGAAAAGTTCGTGTGGGGCATCGAACAAGACGAAGCCTTCCAAACGCTCAAGGAAAAGTTAACTCACGCTCCGGTGTTAACAATACCGGAAGGAGTCGACGACATGGTAGTTTACACAGATGCGTCGCATTCGGGACTCGGGTGTGTTTTAAGGCAACGAGGCAAGGTCATCGCCTACGCCTCGAGGCAATTGAAGATCCATGAAAAGAAATACCTGGTTCATGACTTGGAATTGGCGGCGGTGGTGTTTGCCTTAAAGATATGGAGGCATTACTTGTATGGGGTAAAATTTACGATCTTTACCGACCATAAGAGTTTAAAGTATTTCTTTGATCAGAAGGAATTAAACATGAGACAAAGGCGGTGGCTGGAAACGGTTAAGGATTTCGACTGTGAAATACATTACCACCCCGGGAAGGCCAATGTAGTGGCTGATGCGTTGAGCCGAAAAGCAGATTATACCCCGATACGGGTACGATCATTGCAGCTCATTGTGACCTCGGGCTTACTAGAACGAATCCGAGAAGCACAAGATGAAGCAGTAAAGACGGAAAACTGGAGAAAGGAAAGGATTGTTGGCCAAGTTAAAGATCTCGAGGTAGGCAGTCACGGCTTGAAGACACGTTTCAATAGAATTTGGGTCCCTAACACATGTGGAGTTAAAAATCTCCTACTTGATGAAGCTCACAAGTCCCGTTATTCCATTCATCCGGGAGCGACCAAGATGTATAACGACTTAAAACAAAACTACTGGTGGCCCGGAATGAAAAGAGACGTCGTGAAATACGTGGAAAAGTGTTTAACATGTATACAAGTCAAGGCGGAACACCAAAAGCCATACGGTAAACTCCAACCGTTAGAAATCCCGGTTTGGAAATGGGAACAAATTACAATGGACCTATTGACCAAACTGCCTAGAACAAGCTGTGGTTTTGATGCTATTTGGGTAGTTGTGGATAGATTGACTAAAAGTGCTCACTTCATCCCGATTCGTGAGACTTATACGTCTGAAAAGATGTCAGAGGTGTATACAAATGAAATAGTGGCACGCCACAGAGTACCAATATCCATTGTGTCTGACAGAGATACCCGGTTTACTTCGGACTTTTGGCGTGAATTCCAAGAGCAAATGGGAACTAAGTTATTCCTTAGCACTGCTTACCATCCTCAAACGGATGGGCAAAGCGAAAGAACAATACAGACATTAGAAGACATGTTGCGTGCTTGCATTATTGACTTCGGGGGTAGTTGGGATGTCCATCTACCCTTAGTCGAATTTTCATATAACAACAGCTATCACGCGAGTATTAGAATGGCCTCGTACAAAATGTTATATGGAAGAAAATGCCGAACCCCGGTATGTTGGGGAGAAGTGGGTCCACATGGACTAGCACCCACGGATATAATCCGAACTACGAATGAGAAAATCGACATGGTCCGAAGTCACTTAAAAACAGCTCAAGACCGACAAAAGTCGTACGCTGATAAACGGAGAAGGCCAATTGAATTTCAAGTCGGTGACAAAGTCATGCTCAAAGTGTCCCCATGGAAAGGAGTTATCCGGTTTAGAAAGAAAGGGAAGTTGAGCCCAAGATTTATCGGACCATTTAAGATTATTGAGCGGGTAGGAAAAGTAGCTTACCGTCTCGATCTACCGGAGGAACCAAGCAGAATTTATAACACATTTCACGTGTCACATCTTCGAAAATGTTTAGTGGATGAGACAACTTATATTCACTACGATGATATCGAGGTGGACGACAGACTAAACTATGTGGAAAAACCTGTTGTGATTCTGGATCGTAAGGTGAAAACCTTAAGGAATAAAGAGATCAATCAAGTAAAGGTTAGATGGGAACACAGGAAAGGTGCAGACACCACATGGGAATCCGAAGAGGAAATGCAACGGCTTTACCCTACTCTATTTGGTACGTAATTCGGTTTCGGGGACGAAACCCTTTCTAAGGGGGGTGGACTTGTAACACCCCGAAAATATAAATCCTTGTATTAAAAGTTTAATAAGTTTAATAAACAAGAATTAACCAACTAGGAATTTTAACCTAGTTAATTATAAGTCTTGAAATAACTCACAAAGGGTTAAACACTTAAACTTAAGGGTAAATCAAAGTTGAGGGTCTAAACTTGTCAAAATTGAAACATGAGTTACTAATAGTAACAAAAACAAACCAAACACCCCAAAATTTGGGGGGTCTGGTCGAACAAAGGACAGGGGGCGACCAAGGGATTGTCTACAAACCCTAGTTCACATCAAATCTCTAAATTGGAGCTTCAAATCTGCCCTAAATCAAGTTTTGAACACAAATTAGTGATCCCCTTGTAGTAAGGATCATAAAGGTATGTAAAATTTTGGTATTTTGTTCCATCTTGAATCTTAGGTTAAATAGGAGAAACTGGATTTTAGCCTAAATATGTGATGCATGAATGAATTTGAAGTAATATGATGTCTAGGGTTAGACCCTAGATGATTATTTGTGAAAATCATTGCATGATACTTGAAGAATTTATAATCACCATTGTAGGTGATTTATGATATTGTAAAGACTAGACAAGCATTAGGATTATGATTTCTAAACTAGTGAAAAGCTGAATTGTATGATGAAATTCAGTAATTTGAATGTTTAAGTGTGCAAAATTTGCTTAATTGAAGTAAATTTAGATGTAAACAACATGCCGAGAACCTAGTAATGTTTTATATAGAAATCTGATCACTAGGTGTTTGTAGAAACGCCTAAGTAAAGATCAAAGTGTTAGTAATCGGACAAAACGCAGACTTGATTTCAGAAATATATTGTCCGTTATTGAGTATAAAAGAGTTCTAAATTTGATATGAACGGAACTCTTTAGGTAAAGAATCCGGGTCATCAAGTGGACAAGCCGGGGGTGATACACGCTTAAAGGGTGCGCTTTGAAGGTACGGAATTTATCGTTACGTTACATTATGCCTAATTGTTTGTTTTATGTTGACATTTGAACATGATAATCAAGATTACCAATACGTCACGAAGATGTCTAGTATCTTAAACAAGTGAGACGGGTCAAAACAAGTCTTGTAGTAAACATGAAGCTAGACACCATTTCTTAATACATGGTTTTAATTAAAGCGTAAGCCGCGTGGCGGACACGCTAAACAGGTTGAGAAACTTTACTCCTAATATAGGAGTTAAAGTTTAGAAGTTGAATGCATGATAAGGTGCATAAGCGGGTAAACTTGAAGCATTGGAAACAAGCTTGTAGGCTATTCCGTAGACATACCCTCGTGAGAATAGTCAAGTGTTATCATAAGTAAAATACGGGTATGGGTAATTAGCTCGGTCACTTAATAACTTTATGTGAAAACAAGCTGTTTCGACGCAGGAATAGAATCGGCAAAACTGCAAATAAAACAAGAAAAAGCATGTACAGTGGACACCGTAAATTACGGTGGCACCGTAATTTACGGTGGCCAGTAAATTGCAACGATGCATCTCTACTGCTTTACGGCAGGCCATAAATTTCCAGTGGCCACCGTAACTTACGGTGCTACCGTAAGTTACGGTGGAGCCCAATTTGAAATATAAAATTTTCTTTAAATTTTGATTTCTCAAACATGTTTTCGAATCCAGTTACGAACATGTTAAATTCCAGGGATCATATTGCTAATAGTTGTCTAAAACTTTTAGTTTTCAGGTATTACAAGTAGTAGGATGATGATCAAGAAATCAAGTCGAACCGAACACACAACTCAACGCTTCCGCACTTGATCTTTTGTTTTATTTCTATGTAAACACTTGAAGTTTAGTCTTGAATAATAACTGGTTTTGGTGATAAATTCTGAAGGATTTTTGTAAATTGTACATTTTGTGGTGAACGCAAGTTTAATTATCAGTAAATCTATTAATATAAACTGGGTCTTACACAACACTTTCAAGCGGAATAGCATGCTTCAAGCGGAATTAGATCAGATTCAACCTAAAACTTCCTATTTTCTCGTACAACGCGCCCTGATCTAACAATCTAATACTAGACTCGATACAACATGAAGTCGACAGATGTATGCACCAACAGACTCCCCCTCAGATGTTGACAAGTCTTCAGTGTCGAGTCTTCAACGTCTTCAGTCTTTATCAGTCTTTGGGCTTCCAGATTCTCTATCTGTCTCACCTCATACTTTATTTCTCTTGATCAGATCTCTTGATTCCTTAAGATTATCAGCATCATCTCCTTCATGATCAGAAATTGACTCTTTGTCATTCAGACTCCCCCTCAACTTGTGTTGGGATCGTAGTCTGGCTTTTACTCTGCTCACATACTCATAGGTTTGGGTATCTCAACCTAGCTCACCTGCATATTCTCTACCTAAAACATAAGTTTCATCAAAGATAAGATATAGCAAAGATAGAAACCCTGTAAATTACATATAGACTCAATCTGAACAAAAATTTACCATGTAAGACTCCAATGAATCATTTGTATGTATATCATTTTCATTTCAAAACCTCTTCAGAACACACTTTCCCAAACCTGTTTGTCATGTTTAGCACTCGGAATTTTGAAAATCAGCTTTTCAACATCAGTTTTCTAAAATCTTTTTGTATTTTTTTTTAAAAATTTATGCTATAACACACCGAAAATCTTTTTGAATTTTGATATAACAAAAATGAAATGCAGAAAGGAAAATATTTACACACAATATTTTTGTGAGTTTGTGTGAGAGGATCATATCAGTTTATGAGACAAATCACCAACACCGTTAAGCTTTAAACATTATAAGTTCTAAACGATTCACTTAGATTGTCAGTACATTGGTCCATTTAAATTTTCACACAAAGTTCAACTTTTTTGAGGTACGAGATTAATGTTTTAATGACTTAAACTTATTCATGTGTCCCACCTCTTGAATATACTCCCGTATCCAGATCCCAATATTCAGTCTTACAGGTGAGTATACCTAGATGATATCTGTATGGGGTTAGATGCGAAACCGTGAGAGCTCAGGTCAGAACTTCCGTTCAGCAGAGAGATGACGGCTCGACTTTAGGTGTGTGCCCTTTAGAGGATCTTTTCTTCAACAACAATAATTATCAATTTTATTGTTTCATCATTTTTGCTGAGGGCGAGCTTATTTTTCAAAGCTTTTGCAGAAAGTATTATATGGGTACTAGGTCAGAATTTCCATTCAGCAGAAGTCCCGGGATAATATCCCAGATATCACTAAGCATAAAGACCTAGTATCTCAGAAAGATGGATCTTTCAAACAAGATTTCGGGGGTTACCCATATATCTGAGAGATGTTACCCACGAATTAAGCAAGTTTGAATTTAAGTTTATATCTCGTCACAATCTACTAATTGTGCAAAAACCTACTGGCACATTATCAATGAGACCGTTTATCACATTTTTGACATTCCAATTTTTTAGCATGTTGTGACCGTCCACTGATGTACTATCATTTCCTCTTTTCACAACAAAACTCATTTTTGATTTTATCATGTTTTTGTCTTTTTCAAATTTTTAATGTTTTTGGATTTTCTGAAATTTTTACTCCCCCTAAAATGTAAACATATTTAAAGAAAAACATGAAAACAAACTGTACATACAATTCGACAACTGATATCAAATCACTTCAGATGACCATTCACTTGGCATAAACAAACAGAACTTCCCCTTTCAACAAACTATTTTCCCATTAAGATTTCAAAACACTTAAGTTTGTTTTAATCAAAATGTTTTTTTTCCGGAAAATAAGTTGTGTTGTAACCAGTGGCGGATCTAGGATTCGCGCCAAGCGGTAACGTTTTATAAATAAGCGGTAACGAAATCGAACAAACGTCAAATTTTTCCAAAATTTACACTAATTTTACACTACCGTCGGAACGCCAAGCCGTAGCGGACGCCACCCCTTACATACATGTACATCCGCCCCTGGTTGTAACCACTTGTAGGTTGGGATTCATTTCATCATATTGTTTTTAATCACAAGAATGAGGATTACATCAAGTTCAAATTAATGACCTTGACTAATCACTTTGACAGAATAAACCTCTGTACCACTTGGAAGACAACCAATCAAATATATACCAAGAAAGATGCCGATTCATGCTCCACTCTTACTAACCTGGGAGCCCCGGCAAGTCAGGTGTTTACTCAAACATTATGTCCACCCAAGCCTGACCAGCCTTGGGTGATTTTGGTACACATCTTTTCCACCAACATTTTGATTTGTAAAATTCTTTTGCACCCTTTACCTTCCTATCAACCATCTTCCCAAAAATATGTTTGACTTTCCCATTGAAAGCCTTCTCAACATCAAATTCTCCTTTACCAGTGAAGAATTGATTTGAGATCTCAACCTTTCCGACTTTCAACTTCAAATTTTCCTTTGACAATGGAGGAAAATTTTCATCGTTCACTTCTGGAACGGAATTCACAATCTTTTTCTCAACCAAAGACTCCTCTGATTTTATGGAATCAGATTCATTGTCAGAATTACTTTCAGATTTAACCACCCATTTTTGCTTGTTCATATCACCTTTTCTTTTATAAAACCGTTTTGAACTTTCACCTTTTTCAGAACTAGACTTTTCAAACACTTTATCATTTTTCAAAGATAGTTCTGTCTTATCAACAATTTTTCTTCTCGAATCAAAGTTAGAAGAAACTCCCTGTTCTTTGTAGTTGGACTTGGGACAATTCCAAGCAATATGCCCAACTTCTTGGCATTTGAAACAAGTTCTTCTATCAACTCTTTGAGCAAACTTTTTCACATTCTTTTTCACTTCAGCAAGAAACTCCTGGTTTGACTGTTTCCAGAAAGGTTTCTTCTGTTCATCCTCTGAACTTCCACCTGCAACAAATTTTGTATTTGATTTATAAGTTTTCTGTTTTTTATAATTTTCGGAGAATTATAACCAAGACCTTTTGTTTTTGAAATTACCATTATGGTTTGGTTTCTTTTGAAAACCATAACCACAACCGTAACCCATTTTCTATTAACTCTTTGTTGAGTCCTTGAAGAAGTGTATTTGTTAGGTTTTCCATCAAGATTTAAATCTGTTATTTCAGAAATATTAATTTCTGTTAATTTGAAAACCTGTTTGATCATTTCAGTTTTGACACTTCTTATTGGAAATTCATTATCAGAATATAATTTGTCTGAATCTTTCAAAATATAAGCTACTTTGACTGATTCATCATTCAAATTAGATTTTGATAGTAAAAATTCCTTATTGGAAACCCTTTTAACCGGTGAACTCGGACTCTTCTCAGACGAACTCGAACTATCTGACTTAGACTCTGACTTTGACTCTTCATCCATATCCAACACCTGATCGACAACTCTCTTAACTAACTCAGACTCATGATCAGTGTCAAACGCTGTGAATGTAACATCAATACTGTCTGGTAATTCATGTTGGTGCACGAATGTCTAAAGCCTGCGTCTTAGTCTTAGTTGTTCATGTATAGGGTCTAGATGTGTTAATTATGCATAGTATAGGGGTTGAATATGTAAAAGTTGGTTTGTATTGTCCTGATTTCGCCCCAAGTGACAATGTGTCATTTGGAGCGAAATCACAACAAGCTGATTTCACCCCAAGTGACACATGGTCATATGAGCGAAATCCCAACCCCTATATATAGTAGTTGTGTTTTCTCATTTTGTACGCGCATGTTTACTGTGTAGCCGAACTGCTGCTCAACTATTTCTTGAAAGATTAATGAGAAAACCAGTTTAAAGTGATCTGCTTCTGTTTCTACTCCATTTCTGCTTTGATTGATGCTGATTTTGTATTTCCGCTGCATTATCAGTAGTATCTAGCTCTGATTGACTCATACGACTGTCAATAACGGTCCTACAATTGGTATCAGAGCCAGTTGTGAGCTATTTTACCTGAATCAAAGCCTTTTTTCTTGCACATTTTGAGTTTCTGGACTTTCCAACGGACAAAATGGACTGATATTTGGACACATAGTGTAAATCTATCTAATAACAAACCCTTGAGATTTTTAGACTTAAAAACAGCTTAAAACTGATCTAAAATGGCTCGTGAACTGATTTCGCTCGAAGGTACTTGAGTGATTTCGCTCGTAGGTTCAAGCGAAATCAAGTGTTTGTCACATTAGGTTCTAATTTCGCTCGTACAGCAAAAGCGAAATCAGAGGTTTCGCTCTTGTGTTTGAGATTTCGCTCCTAGTGTAATCACTGATTTCGCTCTTGTGGTTTCAAGTGCTAATTTCTCTTAAAATAACACTTTGAATTCGCTCATATGGTCATTTCCTGATTTCGCTCCTGAGAGCAAAAGTTGATTTCGCTCCAAACCACACTTAGAGTCTGATTTCGCTTGTAAAGCCTGTTTTAGTGTAAAAATCATGGTTTGAGCGTTTAGTCTGTTTCGTACGTGATAGAGTGTTGGAAACTCAGTTTGTGTTAAAAGTTTTTCGATAAAAGTAAACTGTTTGTCAAAAAGTGAAACATTTTTGAAATTTGTCACTAAAATAGAACATCAAGATTTTTACAACTTGTTTGCGGGAAGCGGCATGACGGCTACACAAAGTACGGCGAGTATAGTTCAGAATTTTAACATGGAGAATGAATTAGGGACGATGCAAAAGCCACCTAAGCTTATGAGTTTGGACGAATATGCGGGATGGTCAGGCCGTTTCAAAAACTGGGTCCAAGCAAACCACTTCGAATGTTGGATGAAAATAGAGGCGAAGTATGTACCACCGGTTGACGGTTTGGGATTGGAAAAGGGCATCGGGAGTTTAACAGAAACCGAACAGATTGAGTTCAAAGCTGAAAAGAAGATGGTGAGCATTCTGCAACAGGCCATCAAAGAAGATATTCTCGTTTTACTGCAACATGAAGATAATTCTCAGTCGATGTGGCAAGCGTTAAAACTGAAGTTTCAACGCAGTGTATCGATGATTAAGAGCAAGAAGGCACTAATCAAGAAAGAATTTGACATTTTTACTGGGATTAAAGGCGAAACGACAAAGCAGTTAATCGAACGATACTGTCATCTTGTGGTAGAAATGAAGCGGTTGGAAATTACAAAGACGAATGAAGAATGGATTGATAAGCTGTGTGATGCACTACCGTATGGTGAATGGGGCACTTATCTAATGATGCTGAAGAATAATTCTGATTTTGTGAATCTCAACCTCGGCTCATTCATCGAGAAGATCGAAGCCCTTGAGCTGGAATTGCTGAAAATCAAGAAAATGAACTCAGCGAGTGTGCAGCAAGATGTGTCGTTGTATTACAAAGGCAACACTCCGGTTTCAACCAATCAAAGCCCAAAGATACAGACGGGGTTTATTGCTGATAACACCTCAAGTGCTTCTTCAAACACTCCTCAATCACGCAATTCTTCACCATTCATGAACTTTGAACCAAATGTCAAAGCTCAGGAACAGCCTTCGCCTCAAAGTTCTACAGGATCCATCATCAGGCGTACGTTTCTGGGGTGTCATCTTGTGGTAGAAATGAAGCGGTTGGAAATTACAAAGACGAATGAAGAATGGATTGTAGGATCGGTTTCGCGACCTGAATGAGTCGTTCGGAAGAGCTCTCGTACGTTTCAGAGGCGGAATACTAAGAAACGCACTTGAAAACAGCTTGAATACACTTTAAACCTCTTTTCTATTGATATGACAATGATTACAGTACAAGAATCTACCGGCAGCACCTCGGTATCAGGTTTTCAATCGTTACAAATGACATCCGCTTGAAAGGTATTTATACTAGTTTCTGACCGTTTGAACATGCTCAAACGGTCGACTATCATTCAAACGGAAGACCTTCAAACGGTCAGCACTCCTCAAACGGAAGGGCTTGTTTCAAACGGCTATGCTTCCTTCAAACGGCCAGCCTTCTAAAATTTTGATTTCTTGTCCAATCGGATCTGTAATGAACTCGAGACTCGACATAAGACGAAGACGACAGATGACTGCACCAACAGACTCCCCCTCAGATGTTGACGAGTCTTAAGTATCGAGTCTTCAAATCTTCAATCTTTATCGGACCTCTGAGCTTCTGTCTCTCTCTGTCTTCAGACTCCCCCTCTCGATTTGCTGGTATTTCTTTGTTCTTCAGCAACATCTTCAGGATCGTTGTCTGGCTTTCCAAAATTTGATTTCCAGGATCGAAACTTGGCTTCCTTCAACGGATATTGTAACCTGGCTTTCTATCTTTAGATCCAAGATTTAAACCTGGCAATTCCTGCATATTCTTAACCCGGAAATAAATTTTCTAATTTTAACAATTTGCATGCACCAACACTAACTCTCTCTCAGAGCATTCACATATGATGAACCACTTGTTGATTTAAAAACATATATTGACAATTTAGACACACTCCCCCTCACAACAATGTCATCATGTTTAGCACTCGGAATTTTGATAATCAGCTTTCCAACATCAGTTTGTCGAAAATCTTTTTGAATTTTTCAAAATTTACGCTAAAACACACACAAAATCTTTTTGGATTTTTGACATAAGAGAAATAAAATGCAGACAATGAAATATTTACAAACATATTTTTGTGAGTTCGTGTAAGAGGATCATATCAGTTTATGAGACATGTCACTAACACCGTTAAGCTGATTTCATTTTCAGTTCTAAACAATTTACCTAGATTGTCAGTATATCGGTCCACTGAAATTTTCACACAAAGTTCAACTGATCCGAGATACGATATTAATGTTTTAAGAACTTAAACTTATCCGTGTGTCCCACTACTTGAATATACTCCCGTATCCAGATCCCAATATTCAGTCTTACAGGTGAGTATACCACAGCTGATATCTGTATCGGGGGTTAAATGCGAAACCGTGAGAGCTCAGGTCAGAACTTCCGTTCAGCAGAGAGATGACGGCTCGACTTTTGGTGGGTCCCTTTAAAGGATCTTTTTTACAACAGCAATGACTATTAATTTTATTGTTTCATCGATTTGCTGAGGGCGACGCTTATGTTTCAAAGCTTTTTGCGGAAAGCATTATCTGGGGACTAGGTCAGTACTTCCATACAGCAGAAGTCCCGGGATAATACCCCAGATATCACTGAGCATAAAGACCTAGTATCTCAGAATAAGGGACCTTTCAAACAAGATTTCAGGGGTTACCTATATATCCAAGTTTGTGTTAACCCACAGAACAAGCAAGTTTGAAATTTAGTTTATATCTCGTCACAACTTACTAAATGTGTAAAAACCTACTGACATATCCACAGTAAGACTGTTTATCACATTTTAACGTTTCAAATCTTTAGCATGTTGTGACAGTCCACTGATGTATTTCAAATTTTCTAATGTTTTTGGATTTTCTGAAATTTTCTACTCCCCCTAAAATGCAAACACATTTCAAAGAAAAAATTTGAAAACTACTAGACTATTGACCCACTAGAAACATAGAAATCAAAACAAACTGTACAGAAACTTGACAACTGATATCGAATCACATCAAATCTCCATTCACTAGGCATAAACAATCTGAACTCCCCCTTTCAACAAACCATTTTCTCATTTAGATTTCAAAACACTTAAGTTTGTTTTAATCAAAATGATTTCTCCGGAAAATGAGTTTGTGTTTACCATTTTTAAGTTTACCACTTATGAAGCATGGGGATATGGTTCATCATCTTGTTTATCAATCTCATATGAATAGTAAATCAAGTACAACTTAATGTCCCTGATTTACCATTTGCAGTTCAGAAATCTCTGCATCACTTGTATAACCAAAAAAAAAATATCACTTGTAGGTTTTCCTGTAGGAATGAGGCATCTACAGAAACCTCTTTACCACTTGTAAGATTAGTCAGAAACATGCCGATTCCTGCTTCTCAATTACCAACCTGGAAGCTCCGGCGTAGTCCTTTAACCTGTAAAATTCAAACACTATTCAACATCTTTCAAACAAACTTTTCAAACACTAGAATGATGCCGATTCCTGATCCACGATATAAACTTGGGATCTCCGGCGTAGTCCTTCGACTATCATGGGAAGCAGACTTCCATCCAAGTCTTCTCAGACTTGGTGGCATTCAGCTCTTGAGCAGTAGGGTTGTATGTTGCCTTTTTAGTTGCATAAAAATCTTTTACCCCCTTAGCTCTCCCACTCAACATTTTCCCAAAAATCTTTTTAACATTCCCGTTGAATGTTTTCTCGACATCAAAATCTTTTTCTTCATTATAAAACTGATTTGAAATTTCTGTTTTACCAACTTTCTTTTTAATTTCTTCAAATTTCAGCGATGGAAAATCATCATCATTTACTGAAATTTTCTCTTCAATCTGTGGCTCTTCTGGCTTTGTGGAACCAGATTCATCGCCGACATTCACATCACCCTTCTTAGCTACCCACACTTGGTTGTCTTTTCCTTTCTTTTCATACCTCTTCTTTGTCGAACACTCACCAACCTCAAAAGTTGAATTTTCAAAAACTTTAAGTTTTTCTGTTGATGGTTCAGTATCAACAAATTTTTCTTTCAATTTCTGAGAAACTCCCTGTTTTGTTGTAATATTTTTCGTGCAATTCCATGCAATGTGACCAGCTTCATTGCATTTGAAACAGGTTCGAGTTTCTCTCGGATGAAATACTCCAGTACCATTCCTTCTCCTCTCAGCAAGAAACTCTTGATTCGATTGTTTCCAGAACGGTTTCTGCTGTTCATCTTCCGAGCTTCCACCTGACACAAATTCTGTTTTTGTTTTAGAATTTTTCTCATTTTTATACTTTTCTGGTGGAACAAAACCTAAACCTTTCTTTTTATAGGTACGATTTTGGTTTGGTTTCTTTTGAAAACCCGAACCAGAATTGTAACCCATTTTCTTGTTTAACCGTTGTTGAACTCTTGAAGTATACTTTTTAGATTTTTCAAAATTTTTCAAAACTTTTAATTCAGGAATATTATTCTCTATTAGTTTGAAAGTTTTGTTAATCAATTCTGTTTTAATACTCATAATAGGAAACTCTTTGTTGTAATATAGTTTGTCAGAACCATTCAAAGTATAGACAACTTCGAATGTTTCATCATTCAAATCTGCCTTTGATAACAAAAATTCTTTACTGTAAGACCGTTTAACCGACGACTTTTCACTGTTGACTGATGAATTTGACCCTCCTGACTCAGATTTTGACTCGGACTCCTCATCAGTATCCAACACCTGATCGACCACCTTTTTAATTAACTCGGACTCATGATCAGTATCGGACGAGGTGAACGTGACATCAATGTTATCTGGTAAGACGTCAGTTGTGTCGGTTTTAAGCTTTATATTGACTGCTTTTGCAAGTTGTTCCTCATTTGGTTTTCTAGGAGAATACCCTTCCCAAATAGGAGGCGGACACTTGTTATAGCTAACAGTCGGTTTCTTACCACAGTCTTTCTTTCCCTTCGGCTTCTCATCTTGAAAAGCTTCCATACCTGCAACAGTTGGGTAAATACGATCAATGAGATAATCAGAACTAGAATAACTTTGCAGTAAACGTCTAATTCTCTCATTCTCAATCTTTTCCGTTTCCAACTCTTGCTTCCATTTGGCACTTTCTTCGATGTAGAAGTTTATCGCCTTCTGCTTTGTCATCATAACGGCATTCATCATCGTCAGTGCTTGTTCTCTTTCTGAGTTTGTCTTTTGGAGACCAGTTACTGTTTTGTTCAAGACATCATAAGATTCTTTCACATATATGAGATTGAACAGTAACTGCTCCTTTTTCTTTTCGTACTCGGCTATAATGTCGTCTTTTGCTGCACATTCCTTGCAACCTTCCAAACACTTTTCGCAAGGCTTGACGACTTCAACAATCTTCTCAACCTCAATTGTTTTCACAACTTCAATCACCTTTTCAGCTTCAATTACCTTTTCTTCTTCTTTCTCCACTTCGGTAACCTTCTCAACAGTGCTTTCAACATTTTGAACATCACCATCAGATTTCTTTTGTTGTTCTTTAGCAGCTCTTTTCTCCTTCAGTTTTTCCATGCGATCTGCAAAATAGAAATGAAAACTTTCAGGAGAAAGATGAGATTTAGCAACATTTATATGTTTCTCTTCCTCATCGTCACTACTACTGTGGTCTGGTGATTGATCAAATTGAACAGATTTTTCAGAATCAGCATCTGAAACACCCGAATCAGACGGTGTTTTGTCAAATACAACTGCTTTTTCTGAAACAACCTCATTCTGTACACTCTCATCAGAACTCGATAAACTCTCATCTGAACCCTCTGAAATTTCTCCAGATCTTTCTGAAAATTCATCGGTACTTTCTGAATTCCCATCAGACGCAACAGACTTTTCATCCTCACTAGACACATTCACCCCAATAGATTTCATCCAGGTAGCAAACAAATCTGGCTCTTTGACAATCTTGGCAATGAATGCTTTGAATTCTCCTTTTTCATCAACGAACATATCCCAACTAAAACCTTCTGGTAGTTTCTCATCATCTTGATCGATTATGCGTGCTGCTTTGCCTTCAGATGATATGTAATTACTCCAGCTAAAATCTACCAAACATGCTCTCTTGGGATCTTCAATCTTTCTTCCATGAGCTGTCTGTGGTTCGTGAGATTGACTAACTTGCTGATAGATAGCTTTACGGTAGTAGTCGTCTTTTCCGAATGGATTCTGTGCTCCACTAGCTTCTCTACCTTTACATTCCCGTTTGAAATGGCCTTTCTCCCTGCACCGAAAACAAGTAACTTTAGATTTATCAAAACCTAAAGTAGAAACATGAGCATTAAGAAAGTCATTTCTCCCGGTGATGGTTTTGAACTTCTCAGCACGTCGAAGAACACTTGCAAGACACCATTTGATATCCATGAGTTCCATCTCTTCGGCGTCTATTTGATCGTAATCCTCTTTGGTGAGCATAGGATTTCCGATCCGACCAGCAACCAGACCTTCATAGGATAACAGAACAGAACCCAGAAGTGCCATGTGATCTTTTGCAGTATCTTCTGAGAAGCTTTGACCTTCTGGAAGGTTGAGAGCTATGTTGTACTGAATAACATATCCATTTCCCGTCTTTGTTCCCTGAGACTGAAAACTTGTCTTTGACTCTTTGGGATTGACACTTGGAAATGATGAGAACCCACTACTACTGTTGTTTGAACCCTGATCAGCTTTTTCAGATGAATCCCCAGCACTGAACGCAGTTTGTATTTTCGGACTTTTCTCAGCTTTAGGAGCCGGAATACTACCTTTGTAGTACATTTTCACATCCTGTTGACCACTCGGACTATTCATCCTAGCGATCTTTTGCTGTTCCAGATTCTGACTCTCGATCTTTTCAATAAACTGCCCAATTGTTAATCCTTCATAAATACCTGTATTCTTCAGAATCATCAAATACGTTCCCCATTCTTTCTGTGGTAACGCATCAGCCAGCTTGTCTACCCACTCATCTCTGTCCTTCTTTATACTAAGCATCGACATGGATCGTACTAAATGACAGTACCTCTCAATAAGCTGTTTTGTGTCTTCTCCGGGTACACTACTAAAAAGATCAAATTCTTTCTTTAGTAATGCTTTCTTGCTCTTGATCATGTTTTCACTACCTTTAAACTTAATTCGAAGAGCATCCCAAATAGACTTTGAAGTTTTATCATGCTGAAGCAGTATGAAGATGTCTTCTTTGATGGCTTGTTGAAGCAAACTGATCATCATCTTTTCTGCTCTGTACATAACCCGTTCTTGATCCGTGAATTCTGATAATTCCTTTTCAACATGCATATCAGTACACGGTAACACATATTTCTTTAGTATACACTCCCATGATCTTAGATGGTTGGCTTGAACCCAGTTTTCAAACCGGTCTTTCCATCCATGATATTCTTCGATACTCATCAATTTAGGAGGTTTTTGGGTTGTTCCTGTCTCATTATCTAAATTCATTGCCTGAACAACTGCAGCTGGACTTGAAGGTGTTGCAAAAGCGTTGTAGAACTCGGTACTCATGTTTCACACAATGAACAGTTTTCAAACGGACAACACAGTTTCAAACGGTAGTTGATTCAAACGGTGAACTTTCAAACGACAGAAAGCTTTCAAACGGAATGATATGGTTCAAACGATAGGATCACTTTTCAAACGGTCTGATATGATTTCAAACGACAGGATCTGATGTCAACCGATAGGTTCAAACGGAGGATGCTTTCAAACGATGGAAACCAATTTCAAACGATCGGACAACAGTTTCAAACGATGGGAACTGTTTCAAACGATCAGTTCAAACGATGGACCTTGTTTCAAACGATAGGAACTGATTTTCAAACGAAGGTCTATGACGTCATCATTTTGTCGAACAATTTCAAACGGACAGGCAATTTCCTATCTGTTTACTTCGATTTTCAGTCTGAAACTTTCAAGGCTTTGTCAGTTATCAATTCCGAGCACAGTGTGATGTTTTGAGCCACTTTTAACCGTAAAAAGTATCGGTTTTGAACAGAAGGTGTAGAAAAACAGATTTCCAAGCTGAATATGGCAAGAACTCCTCGTCCTGAGCTCTGATACCAATTGTAGGATCGGTTTCGTGTCCTGAATGAGTCGTTCGGAAGAGCTCTCGTACGTTTCAGAGGCGGAATACTAAGAAACACACTTGAAAACAGCTTGAATACACTTTAAACCTCTTTTCTATTGATATGACAATGATTACAGTACAAGAATCTACCGGCAGCACCTCGGTATCAGTTTTTCAATCGTTACAAATGACATCCGCTTGAAAGGTATTTATACTAGTTTCTGACCGTTTGAACATGCTCAAACGGTCGACTATCATTCAAATGGAAGACCTTCAAACGGTCAGCACTCCTCAAACGGAAGGGCTTGTTTCAAACGGCTATGCTTCCTTCAAACGGCCAGCCTTCTAAAATCTTGATTTCTTGTCCAATCTGATCTGTAATGAACTCGAGACTCGACATAAGACGAAGACGACAGATGACTTCACCAACTTGGATTGATAAGCTGTGTGATGCATTACCGTATGATGAATGGGGCACTTATCTAATGATGCTGAAGAATAATTCTGATTTTGTTAATCTCAACCTCAGCTCATTCATCGAGAAGATCGAAGCCCATGAGTTGGAATTGCTGAAAATCAAGAAAATGAACTCAGCGAGTGTGCAGCAAGATGTGTCGTTGTATTACAAAGGCAACACTCCGGTTTCAACCAATCAAAGCCCAAAGATACAGACGGGGTTTATTGCTGATAACACCTCAAGTGCTTCTTCAAACACTCCTCAATCAAGCAATTCTTCACCATTCATGAACTTTGAACCAAATATCAAAGCTCAGGAACAGCCTTCGCCTCAAAGTTCTACAGGATCCAATCATCAGGCGTACGTTTCTGGGGTGCAGTGTAATATTACGGTGAATATCAAGAATGGAAACGAGATAACTGAAACAGCCGTAAAACAACATATCGCACTACTTGCTTCCGTTCTCGAGGCTTATGAGGGCTTAGTGGCAGGGAGGATCGGTAATCCTGACATGACGAAAGAGGATTACGACCAAATCGATCCCGAAGAGCTTGAATTAATTGATATCAAGTGGGGTATGGCAAGTTTGGTTCGAAGGGTTCAACGTTTCATGGAAATTACAGGCCGGAACAGTTTATCAGGTCCAGATCAAAAGTTAGGATTTGATAAGTCGAAAATTACATGCTTTAAATGTAAAGAACGGGGTCACTTCAAAAGAGAATGTCCTAACCGTGAAGTAAACAATCATCAAAACCCGTTCACCAATGACTACTACAGGCAAGCAATCTATCACCGACCAAACCAACAGCCAGCTGTTCAGAGGCCACAGATTGAGAATAAGCCAGAAAAGGCGCTGATCGTGAATCAAGACGATGAAAAGGTAGCTGCAGGTTTCAGTTGGGATAAATATATCCCCGTTAGCGATGGACAGGCCATGATGGCAGAAGTTGTTGAGATTTCTAAGATGGTGTCTGAGCCAGAAACAGTTACTGAAGATGTTTATGAGGTTGTTGAAGAGGTTTCTGCTGAAAATGTGGTCGATCTTGAAGAAATAGCTGCTGAAGTTTATTACTATCAGTCAGAGCAGGAAGTATTGGGAAGTTTAATGAAATCTGTATTGCCTCCTAAAATTTCTGAATCTTTTGCAGGTTATTTTGAAGAACCAAAGACCGGATCATGCCCAAGATTTGAAGAGAAGAAAGAAGTCGTTGAAGAATTGATCGACGTGTCCAAAGAGTTAACCGGAGAGGCATTGAAAGACATAGCTGATAAAGCTCTTATGGGAAAGCTCAAAGAGGTAGACTCAGAACTCAAGGAGTCAAAGTCTGTCAGTAGTGTGTCTGTCAAATGAGAGGAATCTGGAGTTCAGGAGATCAAATCTGTCAAAATATCTGAGTCTGAGTTAGACAATGTCGGTAAAATTGATTGTGTAGAGCAGGTTGTTGAAAAAGTTGTTTCAGTCCCTGAAACACCATGCAAACAGTGTTTAGAACCATGCATGGAGTGTCTTGAAAAAGATACTAAGTATCAGGAATTGAAACACCATGCTGATATGATTAAATTTGACCTTGGCCAAGTTAAAGAGGCGTATGATACTCTTGCCAGGTCAATCAAGATGATCCAAAAAGAAAGTGTTGAAAACGATAAAGCAACAAAACTGGCTAAGGCAACACTGTTTGATAAACAAATTGAGGTCAATTTTCATTTAAACACGATTGCATCGCTTAAGAAAGAACTTGAATTGGCTAGAATTGAAAACGATCGGATTGATATAAAGTTAATGAGTTATGTGGCTTCATCGTATGTTCTTGAACAGATTGTCCCCAGCAGCCACATGCTGCACCAGTCTTTAAGAGTGTTCCACCCCCAATGTGGAATCATTACACACAGAAATATCTAGAAGGGGTGGAAGCTGCTTTGAATCTCAAATTGAGATCGATAGAGGATGAGTTGCCTGAAAGCATAGATGTCACATTCTCTGCATCCCATACCGACAACGAATCACAGGTTATCAAAACTGTTGTCGATCAGGTGTTGGATGAGGAGAGTGAGAAATCTGAAAAGTCTCAATCAGAAAAGGTTGTTAGTGATTCTGAAGATGAAAGGAATTTCTTAGAACGATTCATACCGAAATCGGAAAAGAGTGCGAATGATGATCCGATTATGGTGGTATACACCATGATTGGAACAGACAAACTTTATTCCGATTTCGAGTATCCTCTTCAGAATGTGAAGATTGAGAATGTCGAAAAAGTTTTTAAATTGGTTGAAATGAACATTAACGAAGTTAATAACAATGAATTATTTTCAAAACCTAAAAAGTCATTTGTTACATCACGTCCAACAAGTTCGGGAAAGAAAGATGGGGATGGTAAAGGCAATAACAAGAAAAACAGTTTTAAAAACAAAGGAATTGGTTTTGAGAAGAAAACGGCTAAGCAGGTGTTTAACCCGAAAGAGAAGACGAATGATATTTTTGTCGCTGGTCCAAGTGTTGACGATGATAAAGATTATATTTTTAGTCAAAAGGCTGTGGACGATTTCAATGCAGCGAAAAAGTTGAAAGAAGAAATAGTCAAATCAACGTTTGTTGAATATGACAAAAGGGTGTGTTATCGCTGCAGTGAAATCGGGCACATGGCGAAACAGTGTCAGAAAGTGATTGAGAAACCTGTTGTTGTAAAACCGGTTCAAAAACAAACTGTTCAAAAACCAAGTGTTCTAAAACCAACTGTTCAAAAATCAAACGTTCAAAAACCTCGACCTAAACCACCAATTGATACAAAAGGCAAAAAGCTGATGGTTTCTCCGATCCGCATTTTGAAGAGAGGTGAATCTTTGAAGTCGGAGGATAAGCCGAAATCGACTTTCGAGGTTGGCGAATCCTCTAAGACTCGCAAGACTTCAAAAATTTACCCTAAAACAAAAGTTTTTGAAAATCAATCTTGGGTCGCGAAGACGAAACCATCTATTGAGGTCATAAAGATGGAAAATGCTTTGAAAATTGATTCAAATATTTTTAAAGATGAATTTGTTGAGTTTGAAAATGAAATTGATAAGTTTCTTTCTGATTTTCCCCCGATAACTAACAAAGTTAAAACAATTGTGAAAGAAGAGGTTCCAAATGTCACATTTGACTTTCTGAAAACAAATGAGAAGTGTGATGTTGTATTCGGCAGTGTGTCTGAAGTTAAGAAATCATGGGCTTCTTTGTTTGAATAAATTGATTTGATGTTTGTAGGGGCTGCCCAAGCCTATAATGTTAAAGTGGATTATGGATAGTGGTGCTTCAAGGCATATGACTGGGACGCTAGCTCTTCTCTACGATGTCAAATCCATAAACGGAAGCTATGTGGGATTTGCCGGGAATCAAGGCGGGAGAATCGTTGGTCAAGGAACGCTGACAAATGGCGTGATTTCGTTCGACAAAGTGAACTACATAGTAGAATTACAAAACAATTTACTCAGTATTTAACAAATTTGTGACAAAGATTTTAGTGTACATTTTACAAACACTGAATGTGTGGTTTTGAAACCAGGGTTTAAAATCCCTGATGAGATGGTGTTGTTGCGCGCTCCGCGAGAAAATGATCTTTATATTCTTGATATGAGTGTCGCAACACCAACAACTCATCAGAAACAATGTTTTGTGTCAAAGACTAAAGCGACGGAAAAAAGATTCGATAATGTGGCATCGTAAGATGGGCCACATTCATGTGCGTAAAATGAACTTTTTAGTACACGATGATTTGGTTGATGGTGTTAATTTGAAGAATTTTCACTTAAATGATGATTGTGTAGCGTGTAAGAAAGGAAAGCAGACTCGGAAGTCACACCCACTGAAGATCCTCAATGCAATCAGGTTACCTCTTGAGAGATTACACATGGATCTCTTCGGGCCTGTCAACGTAAAGAGCATCAGCGGAGACTTGTATTGCCTGGTGGTGACTGATGACTTTACGAGATTCTCGTGGGTTGTGTGCTTGGAAGGAAAAGATCAAACTTTTGAGTCATTGATGGTGTTATTCAAGAAGATGGAAACGGTGTATAAGCTGCCGATCCGGAGGATTCGAAGTGACAACGGAACGGAATTTAAAAACAACAAGATGTACGAGTTCTGCAACGAGAAAGGAATTCTTCATGAATTCAGTGCGCCGTACACACCACAGCAGAACGGCGTTGCTGAATGAAAGAATCGGACCCTGATAGAGACAGCTCGTACAATGTTAGTCGATTCCAAACTGCCAATCTTCTTCTGGAGCGAAGCAGTATCTGCAGCCTGCTACACATTGAATCGTGTTCTAACTGTCAAGAAATACAAAAAGACATGCTTTAAGCTGCTGCACCGTTATAAGCCGAATCTTGAGTTTTGGAGCCATTTGGGTCTCCTTGCACGTTTATTGATGAAAACGGTAAATTTGGCGCTAAATCTAATGAGGGTTTCTTTGTAGGTTACGCAAGCCCGCTGAAGAGGGTGTTCGTACCATGCCTGAGGAAAGTGATTCAAGTTCAGCATGTGGATTGTCAGAAGCATACTCCATCACCACAACTTCCCGGACAAAGATTCCTGTTCGATTACGATAAGCTCTGGGAGTCGTTTCAACTGCCGGTTCAGCCACGTGACATGGAACTAGCACTTTTGTACCAGTATCAGCAAAATATGCCACAGGAGCAAGTGCCTAGACCGCCAGTAGTTCCTCAACCCACCGTGGGTACTCACGATGATGAAGCCGGACCGAGTGGAACAGCTCACGAACCACCAGAGGAACCAGCTCCATCTTTTGACGAATCTGACTACTCAGAAGCGGAACCCGCTCTGACTTTTGACGAGGATCCAACGGAAGCTGAGGATCAAATCGCTGATCTTGACATATTGAGCTTGGAATCGGAAGTGAATGTGCCTGACAATGCTATGCCTCGGACGTTGTCTTACCATCCGTCAGAGTAGATAATTGGTGACCTGCAAAGTGGTGTCAAAACCCGAGATTAACTAAATCGAGCTCTTACATGTTTCTATTCTTCTATTGCTGATGTGCAGAAAGAAGTCTCATTAAAATGTTTTATTTCGCAGATCGAGCCCAGAAAATACAAAGAGGCATTGACCGAGGATAGCTGGGTAAATGCGATGCAGGAGGAGCTGCAACAATTTGAAAAGCTGGGTGTCTGGAGACTCGTCGATCTACCAAAGAATCAGAAGTTAATCAAAACAAAGTGGGTTTTTAAGTGCAAACGTGATGACAGAGGTGTCGTGGTGAGAAACAAAGCACGACTAGTGGTACAAGGCTTCAGTCAACAAGAAGGCATCGACTACGATGAAGTCTACGCGCCGGTTGCCAGACTTGAGGCAATTCGGATCTTTCTAGCCTTTACGTCATGGAAAGATTTTAAAGTGTACCAGCTGGACGTCAAATCTGCCTTCCTTTACGGAAAAATCAGAGAAGAAGTGTATGTGGGGCAACCGCCGGGGTTCACAGATCCACTGCACAAAAACAAGGTGTATCTACTGGACAAAGCGCTTTACGGACTCCACCAGGCCCCGAGAGCCGGGTATGAGACGCTTTCCCAATACTTGTTGACCAACGGGTTCACAAGAGGGACAGTAGACAGCACTTTGTTCACCAAGGAAGAGGCAAGACATTTGTTGATCATGCAGATTTACGTTGACGATATCATTTTCGGTTCCACCAACGACGACCTGTGTAAAGAATTTGAGAAGGTGATGAAGAAAAAGTTTGAAATGAGTTCGATGGGGGAGATGAAGTTCTTCCTCAGGTTACAGGTAGAACAAATGCCCGATGGAATCTTCATTCATCAAACGAAGTATGTGGAGGCCGTGCTTGACAAGTTCGACATGACAGATTGCAGTCCTGCATCAACCCCCCTTGCACTGAATCACAGGATTTGCCCAGATGAAAATGGAGTGAAAATTGACGAGATATTGTACCGGTCAATCATTGGATCTCTGATGTATCTAACGGCTTCCTGTCAGACATCATGTACCCTACATGCCTCTGTGCCAGATATCAGTCGAATCCAAAGCAGTCACACCTAACCATTGTGAAACGTATCTTACGGTATTTGAAAGGCTTCCCAAGCATCAGCTTGTGGTATCCTCGATCGAGTGACTTTACTTTATCTGGTTTCGATGATTCTTACTTTGGGAGCTGCAAGCAAAATGCAAAGTCCACCACTGCTGGGTGTCAGTTCTTCGGAACTCGACTCGTCACCTGGCAGTGCAAGAAACAAACCGCAGTAGCGCTCTCTACATACAAGGCTGAATACGTTTCAGCCTCCAGCTGTTGCTCGCAGATCCTTTGGATCCAACAGCAGATGCGCGACTTCGGTTTGCAGTTCTTCGATACTCCGATCTATGTGGACAATGAAGCAGCTATCAACATTACTAAAAATCTGGTTCACCATTCTAAAACGAAGCATATTGAAATCCGTGACCACATTATCTGTGATTGTCACGAGAAAAAAATAATTCGGATTGAACACTTGCACACCGATGATCAGAAAGCCGATTTTTACACAAAACCCTTTGATAAAAAGAGATTTTATTATCTTTTGAGGTTAAACGGGATGAAAAATCTGCAATCTGGGAGGGTAATAGAATGTGAAGTCGAGTTGGGCGGCGATCTGACGTGAACCATGTCGAGTTGTCAATTTTGTTTGTACAGTTTATTTTCTACTTTTCGATAAAAACAAAAACACAAAAATATGTTTTTCTTTTTAGGGGGAGAAATTCGCAGAAAAATACAAAAACATGATAAAATTCAAAAATCCAAACACATAAAAAAACTTCAAAAAGAGTTTGTGTAGAATAGGGGAAATGATAGTACATCAGCTAGACGGACACAGTACGCTAAAGAATTGTAACGTTTAAAATGCAATTAAGCAGTCTCGCTAAAGATGTGCGGATAGGTTTTTGCAAAAGTTGTAGATCAGTTTGGGATATAAACATAAAATTTACTTGCGTCTACATGGGGAACACCTCCAGGATATATGGATAACCCCCGAAATCTTGTTTGAAAGGTCCCGTATTCTGAGATACTAGGTCTTTTTGCTTAGTGATATCTGGGGTATTATCCCGGGACTTCTGCTGTATGGAAATACTGACCTAGTCCCCAGATAATGCTTTACGCATTGTTTTACTTGTAAAGCCTCCCCTCAGCATAAAAAATGATGACACATTGAAAAATGTTAATCATGTGCTGTTGTAATCAAAAGATCCTCTAAAGGGGACCCACCGTAAAGTCGAAGCATCATCTCTCTGCGTATACGGAAGTATCGACCTGAGCTCTCACGGCCCTCGCAATTCACCCCATTACAGATATCATCTAGGTATACTCACCTGTAAGACTGAATACTGGGATCTGGATACGGGAGTATATACTGAGGTGGGACACATGTAGAGGTTTAAGTCTTAAAACACTAATTCTGTATCCCGGACAGATTGAAAGTTTTGTGAGAATTTAAGAGGATCAGTATATCGGCAATCTACGCGAATTGTTTAATGCTTGGTATGAAATTATAGCTTAACGGTGCTTGTGTCTACTCGACAGCTGATATGATCCCCTAACACGCTCACAAAAAGATTGTGTGTACAGTTTTCAGTTTATCCAGTTAAAAATCCAAAAAGATTTTAGTTTCTCATTTTATTTTCGACAACCGACGTAGGGAATCAGACGATCAAAGCTTTGTGCAGATCATGTCTGTGATTGATGAGGGCTGGGTAAGCAGGAGATACTTAAACTGAGATTGGTACATTGTTTGACAGTTGAAAAGTGTTTGAAAGTTCAAAACGTTCAGAAGTTCATTAATTTGAACTGTTTTTAAAACAAAAACATCAGCGTACTTCATAATTCGGTCAACCAAGGTCATTAACTTGGACTTGGTAGGCCAAGCAGTTGACCAAGGTCATTGACTTGGACTTGGTTAACTGGGTGTGTCGGTGAACAATCGGAAAGTGTTAAAATGTTAAATATTTTGAAAAAAATATTCTGTTTTCGCTCATGTGACACTTAAAATTGATTTCGCTTATAGCTTCACTCATGATTTCGCTCGAGAGGTTCATGGTCATTAGGAGCGAAATCAGATCGACTATATAAGTCATCTGATTCCGCTCATAGTGTCACTTTACACCTTTCGCTCCAAAGTATTCTCTCTCCGGCGACACTTAAGCGAAACCTTGAAAACCTTGTTTTCGAAACGAATTGCTGCCCATTTTTCTTCAGATCTTGTGATTATCGTTGTAACTAATCATGGGCAAGGTAGTTTATGATCTAATTTGACCTGTATCATTCAGATTTTGAACTGTCGGCGATGGTTGTTGATAGAAACATAGTTTTATGGTTCTTAACTGTTAGATCTGAACATAAAATTAAACATGTGTTGTCGTCTTAGTGTGTAGATCATGATATTGTGTATTGATTGTTCCTAATCTGATTGAATTTCATGTTTGTCGATGGGTGGATGTTGCAGTCTTAGATCTAGGGTTTATTTAGGATCAATAATGCAATTAAAACATACCCTAGTGTCGGAATCATCAGTTCAACATGATAACATAATCAATTTTATCATCCGGGAAGTTTTAATTGTGTATCTGTGATTTCGCCCCAAACAGAGAGACTTTGTGATTTCGCTCATATGGATTATAACTGCTAATATGGTTTCGCTCATGAGAACAAAGTGTAATTTCGTTCTAATGTCACAAGTTTGAGATTTCGCTCTTAGAGTATGTACTGATTCCGCTCTTAAGAACATGTGTTATTTTGCTTATTGTGCACACTTGTGATTCCGCTCATAAATGTTAATGTTGATTTCGCTTTTGGTGTACTTAGTGTGATTTCGCTTGTAAATGCTTTGAAGATGAAAGATATTCAAAGTGTTGATTCATGTTGTACTGTTTGTAATGTGCAGGGTTCCAGTGTTATCTTTGATCCTCTTCACAACAGCTGTTGTGACTTGGATATGCAGAAAAACTCTGAATTGGCCAAGTTCAGCGGTATCTTGGAATTTATGGGTCGAGTTCCAATCCAGAAAGCGCTTACGGATCAACGTCCATCGTACAGATCACATATAGACCGTTTCTGGAAGAATGCAAGCTATGATGCTGAAAACAAAGTAATTTCATCGATTGTTGATGTGCATGGTAAAAATGAGAAGATACTTGTCACTGAAGCACTTATTCGTGAGGTTATTAATTTTCCGGATGAGGCAGAGTCGCCAATAAGATTTCCAGAACGAATGGTGAAAGGCTGCATGCTCAGGATGGGTTATCAGGGAGCATTGAATGTTGGGAACTATTTGAAGTCGAAATTTCAGAAACCACACAAGTTCCTTATTCACTGTATTTTGATGTCGCTGAGCCATACAAAGGGAAGTTATGATACAATGCGTGAGTATCAGATGAACATGGTCACTGCATTAGTCTTGAACAAGAAGTACAACTTTTTGCATATCGTTTTCCATTACATGACAGAAAATATTACGACAAAGAGCAAGTCTTGGATGTATCCTAGATTCGTGTAGATGCTAATTGACCATGCTTATCCAGAGATTGACCGAAATATAAAGGATGATCTGTTGGTGCAATCACACATGAGCAACGATTCGCTCAAACAGCTTGCGAGATACCATCCAAATCACCCTGAACCAAAAGTTGGTGCTGAATTCTTAGGGTTTATAAAGGATGCCAATTATGTTGATCCTGATCCAGTTGATCACAAAAACTGGAGAAACGAAGAAGAGATGAAAGAGGCTGCTTATGCTGAATAGCTGAAAACTCTTGAGGAGTTTAAAAGCACCAAAAATGAATGGTTTGTCAAAGAAACAGGGAGGAGACGCAGAAAGGCTACTCCTAAAGTTCAAGAAGGTGAAGGGTCGTCATCAAAACCGAAGAAGAAACAAAAGAAAGTCGCAAAAACGTTATTGATTGATGAACCTGCGGAAGAAGATCCGTATAATGTTGGTGATGATATGATGTTTAATGCTGAAGTCTTAGAGACTGGACCAACTGTTGAAGCTGAGCAAATTGTTAATGTTGAAGCTCAGAAAGAAAAAGTTATTGATGACATTGAGGGGTGATGATTTTGATAAGAGCACAACAAGTTCCTCGAGTTCTTCAGAAGATGAAGTAGATGAGACAGAACGTTTAAGAAGAATTTAGGTAGCAACCGAGCAAGAGAAGTTGTTGAGGAAGAGAAAGAGACAGGAAAAGGATGATGATGAAGTTTATGTTCCTTCTCCAGAACATGTCTCTGAGCCACAATCTCCTGCAGGTGGTCGAAAGAAAGCTGGAGCACGAAAGAAAGTCGTATCTCCAAAGATTAGGAAAGTTACACCGAAGATTTCAAAACCAAAGATCGTTCTAAAGAAGAAACCAACCAAAGAAACCAGGAAACCACCAACACCATCTCAATCACCAATCCAATCACCACCCAGACAACCTACACCACCATAACAACCTTCACCACCAAAACAACCAACACCACCGAGGCAACCATCACCTATACATCTTTCACCACTACATATTTCACCACCACCACAACAAACCTTATTCACATCGCAGGAACTTTTCCAAACACCACCTCGCACCCAAATGCAACTAACACCTGGTTCTTCTGGTAAAGGTCTTCACATTCCTCATGATAATCTTGAAGACATTGGAGATTTCGGCTTTGCCAACGATGAACAAGTGAAGAAGTTGGAGAAGAAGATGGATGAAGTATTGAGTGAGAACAAAAAGTTAGCTGCTGATAACAAGAAGGTTTCTGATCGTGAGAAAATTCTTGAAATGCGTGTGAAGAGGTTGGAGACTGATAACAAAGAGTTGGTGAAAAAGATTAACTCTGATCAATCAGAGATTGATATTTTGAAGGTGCGAGTTGCTGAACTTGAAGAAGAGAAAGCTCGAAGAGATGAACAAAACGAATACTTCAAGTTGAAAAACAAAGAGCTAGAGGCGGCTAAAGCATTCAGAGATCATGAATTCTATATGTTGAATAAAGTCGTTGAAAGTATGCTCGGAACGTCTGTGGAACAAAAGTTTGAAGAGCTGCAAGTTGAAGAACTCAGGGCAGAACGTCAAGCTAAAATTGTGAACAAATGAAAGATAAAGGCAAAGGTGTGGAAGGTAGTTCAGCAGTGACTGAGAGATCGATTGTTCCTTCCATGGTTGTTGAAAATCCTGAACCGATTACTGCTATATCTGGTCTGTTTGAGGAAGAAACACACCTTGAAGAGCTAATTGGTGATAGTGATGAAGAAGATGATGATGAGGAGGAGGATGAAGAGGAAGATGATGAGGATGAGAAAGTATTTTCTGCGAGCAGTCATGGTTCTGGTAACGATGATGATGATGCTCAGGGTGGTATGGGTGTGAAAGTAACTGAGGCTTCCACTGAAAAGACTGTTGATGATCTGATGAATGATTCTATAAATGAAGAATCAGGGGGAGCTGAAGGTAAGGGGGAGTCAGGTGATGCACAAAATGTTCAACATGCCAAGAAGTTAATCCTGAGATTGGATACTTACAGAGAAGAAGGCGAACATTTTCATACGTACACGTTGGAAGCAATTAAAGAAATGACTCGCATGGTGAATCCTGATTTTAAGTACGATTTTGAAGAAGAATTGAACGCCTTCGACATCAATCAACAGCCTGAATATGAGTATAAGTATGTTGAAGATGCTGACATGTATGGCAGAGTCGAAGTTGAAGATTGGACGGATGATGAAAGTGTTAGTGAAGATACTTCACAGCTGCCTACGCTGATGGAGTTCTTTACAGAAGAGAATCGAGATGAGTTGAGAAGAAAGATTGCTGAGATCTTAAAAGATAAGAATTTTGATGGCATTCCCAAAGATATGGCAAAGGAAGAAAAGAAAAAATGGTTCAAAGACAGTCACGAGAGGAAGTTCAAACGACCATTGAAGTACTATCAACGTGATCGAAGTGTGTCTCTCGGTGACATCATTAGCTGGGGTTTCTTACCTCAGATTAATGCATATGCGATCAGGAGAGAATGTGGGGTGCAGTACTTTGAATACTTATATGATGTGATGTCATTACCTTGGTGGGATGTGGAGGAGCTGTCTAAAGTTAGAACTCTTGGGTATCCTGTGCGGCAGAATGATATTCCAATGTGGGGGTATATCAAGTATGAATCGTTGAAAGAGTTTTGTCACCGGAAACCGCATTACCCTAAGAGAGTGCAGAGGGTAGATCCTGAAACGGGGGTTGTAGAGACAATACTTAATGTGAAAAAGCCAAAGACAATGAAGACTATTCCAGTGCCACCAATGGAGTAGGATTTCTATAAGGGATTCTTGGGCTGGGTGTATAGTTACATTTCGACTGAGGCTTTCATTACTTACCGAGCAGGAAGTGAATTGAGAGAGATGCGTGTGTATGACCCGATGTGGTTAGTAAACTGCTCTGCAAAGGATATTGAATGTCTATTCATCAACAAAATTCATTATCAGACAGAAGACAGAGAGCAGGCCATGCAGTTTCAATGTGTTGCTACTCTTTGCTTTCAGAAAGGTATCAATTCTGAAAGTAAATGGAAGTCATCTTGGTGGTCGCTCGATGAGAAGATGAAGAGAAAAGCTGAACGTGAACGTCGAAAGCTTGAAGAAAAGAGAGGAACGTGGATGAATATTCAAGCTGATGAAGAGAAGGCAAGAAAGAAAGAGAATGACATGATAAGGAACGCGCTTAGGAAGAAGCCTAAGCAGCATGAAGAAAAGTTCAAGTCCCTGTGAAGACCTGAAGACCAAGACTGAAGACTGCGGTTGTATCCAAGGGGGAGTTTGTTGGTGCACGAATGTCTAAAGCCTGCGTCTTAGTCTTAGTTGTTCATGTATAGGGTCTAGATGTGTTAATTATGCATAGTATAGGAGTTGAATATGTAAAAGTTGGTTTGTATTTGTTGATGCACTACATCTGTTGATTCCGTCTAGGTGTCTAGGATCAGATCTTACATTGTATTGTATAGCATAGGGCACGAAATACGAGAAAACAGGAGTTTGTATAGGTTTTATAGGCTAGGATCGCTTATAGGGTCTTGAGATGTCTGGATCGCTTATTTGGCATCTGGGTCGCTTATGTGGACTGACCTGGACCGCTCATATGTCAAATGTCCATATGAGCGGTTCCAAACCACTATATATAGGTGTGCATAAGCGATCCTGAGTAGTGATTCCTTGTATTCCACGCTGAAGCTCTGCCGGTGTGAAGATTGAGCTGTAAATCGTTTCAAATCAGTAAAACAAGCATTTAGGAAGAAGTACTAGCTATATCTACTTGCTTTTCTTATTATTCCGCATCTGAATTGCAAGAGACAACCTCTGAACGACTCGTTCGGGTCAGCATTCGATCCTACAAGTGGTATCAGAGCTTGGGAGGAGGTTTTCTGCAGATTATAGCCGGATTTCATTGTTTCTTCTCACTTCTACACCTTCTTTTCTCATTTCCGAGAGATTTCACGGTTGAAATTTGTTCAAAAACTCACATACTGTGCGCAATAGTACTTAGACAAACCCTGGAAAGTTTGAAGACAAAATTCGAAGGTTTTATGGACCAAATCATGTTAGGAATGTGGATCGCTCAAATGACGTCATCGTGAACCGCTCGTAGTTCACATTTCTGGACCGCCTTTAGAACATTCTTGGACCGCTTGAAAGACAGATTTTGGATCGCTCGTAAGATAGATTCTGAACCGCTCAAAATTGTTAGTTTGGACCGCTCTTAGAATACTTTCTGGACCGCTCGAGTGATTACTTCTGGATCGCTCTTAGTTCAATCTTGGACCGCTCGAAAGTTAATCTCTGGACCGCTCGAGTGTATATTTTTTCTGGTCCGCTCAAACGGACATTATTGTTGGATCGCTTCAAAGGATATTTCTGATTCGCTTTTCTGTAAGTTGTTTTGAAAATTGTGCTAAGTCAATATGAATTCTGAATTTTACAACGCATTTGCTACATCGACTACTCCAGCCGCAATTGCTCAAGCAATGAACTTAGAAAATGAGATGGGAACGACTCAAAAGCCCCCTAGATTGATGAGCATTGAGGAGTACTATGGGTGGAAAGATAGGTTTGAAAACTGGGTTCAAGCAAACCATCTTAGATCGTGGGAGTGTATATTGAAGAAGTACACATTACCTCGAACAGAGTTGCAAGTTATTAAAGAGATATCCGAGTTTACTGAACAAGAACGAGCAATGTATAGAGCTGAGAAAATGATGATCAGTTTGTTGCAGCAGGCTATTAAAGAAGATATCTTCATTTTGTTACAACACGATAAAACTGCTAAGTCGATTTGGGATGCATTAAAAGTTAAGTTTGAGGGAAGCGAAAATATGATTAAAAGCAAGAAAGCATTATAAAAGAAAGAGTTCGATCTGTTTAGTAGTTTGCCAGGAGAGGATACTAAGAAATTGATTGAAAGATATTGTCACCTGGTGCGATCGTTATCAATGTTGGGAGTTGAAAAAGGTCGTGAGGAATGGGTGGATAAATTGGCTGACGCGTTACCTCAGAAAGAGTGGGGAACGTATTTGATGATCTTGAAGAATACGGGTGTGTATGATGGGTTAACGATCTCACAGTTCATTGAGAAAATAGAAAGTCAAGATCTTGAACAGCAAAAGATCATGAGGATGAATAGTCCAAGTGGTCAACAGGATGTGAAGATGTATTATCGTGGTAGTATTCCAGCGACTGAGTCTGAAAGAAGTCCGAAAATTCAAACCGCTTTCAGTGCTGGTGACTCATCTGAGAAAGCTGATCAGGGTTCTAACAAGAGTAGCAGCGGGTTTTCATCGTTTCCGAGTGTAAATCCAAAAGAGACTAACACTAGTTTTCAGTCTCAGAGTACAAAAACTGGAAACGGATATGTGATTCAATGCAACATAGCTCTCAACCTTCCAGAAGGTCAAAGCTTCTCCGAAGACACTGCTAAAGATCATATGGCACTTCTGGGTTCAGTTTTGTTATCCAATGAAGGTCTAGTGGCTGGTCGGATCGGAAATCCTATGCTCACTAAAGAGGATTACGATCAAATAGACGATGAGGAAATGGAACTTATGGATATCAAATGGTGCCTTGCAAGTGTTCTTCGTCGGGCTGAGAAATTCAAAACCATTACCGGGAGAAATGACTTTTTAGATGCTCATGTTTCAACTTTCAGAACACTCTGGAGATGTTTCAGATAGCTCAGATGATAGCATACAGAGTTTAGATGAACTTGAGCAAAATGAAAATGTTCCAGAAAAGGAAGTTGTTTTTGACAAAACACCGTCTGATTCTGATATATCGGATGGTGATTCTGATAAATCTGTACACTTTGATAAATCACCTGATAACAGCAGCAGTGATGATGAGAAAGAGAAACACCTAAATATTGCAAAATCTCATTTGTCTCCTAAAAGTTTTCATTTCTATTTTGCAGAACAAATGGAGAAACTGAAAGAGAAACGAGCTGCTAGAGAACAACAAGCTGAATCTGAAGGTGATATTCAAAACGCTGAGAATGTTGCTGAGAAGATTACTGAGGTTGTGATTGAAGTAGAGAAAGTGATTGAAGTTGTAAAAACAGTCGAAGTTGAAAAAATTGTTGAAGTCGTTAAGCCATGTGAGAAGTGTTTGGAAGCCTGAAAAGAGTGTGCAGCAAAAGATGATATCATAGCTGAGTACGAGAAAAAGAAAGAGCAGTTATTGTTCAATCTCAACTATGTGAAGGAATCGTACGATGTGTTGAACAAAACAGTAATTGGTCTCCAAACAACAAACTCAGAAAGAGAATAGGCGCTGACAATGATGAATGCAACTTTAATGTCGAAACAAAAAGCTATAAATTTTTACGTTGAAGAGAGTGCCAAATGGAAGCAAGAGTTGGAAACTGAAAAGATTGAAAATGAGAGAATTAGGAGGTTATTGTTGAGTTATTCTACCTCTGATTATCTCATTGATCGTGTTTACTCGACTGTTGCAGGTATGGAAGCTTTTCAAGACGAGAAGCCGAAAGAAAAGAAAGACTGTGGTAAGAAAACAACTGTTAGCTATAACAAGTGTCCGCCTCCAATTTGGGATGGATATTCACCTAGGAAACCAAATGAGGAGCAACTTGCAAAAGCAGTCAATATAAAGCTTAAAACCGACACAACTGATGTCTTACCAGAAAACATTGATGTGACGTTTACCTCATCTGATACTGGTCATGAGTCTGAATTAATCAAAAAGGTGGTCGATCAGGTGTTGGATACTGATGAGGAGACAGAGTCGAAATCTGAGTCTGAAAAGCCAAAGTCGTCAGTCA
Organism: Helianthus annuus; assembly: GCF_002127325.2. Classification (NCBI taxonomy): domain Eukaryota; kingdom Viridiplantae; phylum Streptophyta; class Magnoliopsida; order Asterales; family Asteraceae; genus Helianthus; species Helianthus annuus. Next base: position 152,622,395 of record NC_035449.2, on the reverse strand, counting down.
ACAGTCAAAATTCGTTGGTTAAACGGTCTTATAGTAAAGAATTTTTGTTATCAAAGGCAGATTTGAATGATGAAACATTCGAAGTTGTGTATACTTTGAATGGTTCTGACAAATTATATTACAACAAAGAGTTTCCGATAATGAGTATCAAAACGGAATTAATCACCAAAACTTTTAAACTAATAGAGGTTAATATTCCTGAATTAAAAGTTTTGAAAAGTTTTGATAAACCTAAAAAATATACTTCTAGAGTTCAACAACGTCTAAACAAGAAAAAAGGTTACAATTCTGGTTCTGATTTTTCAAAGAAACTTAACCAAAATCGTAGCTACAAAAAGAAAGGTTTAGGTTTTATTCCACCAGAAAATCAGAAAAATGAGAAAAATTCTAAATCAAACACTGAATTTGTATCAGATGGAAGCTGGGAAGATGAACAACAGAAACCATTTTGGAGACAGTCTAACAAAGAGTTTCTTGCTGAGAGGAGAAGGAATGGAACTGGAGTATTTCATCTGAGAAATACTCAAACCTGTTTTAAATGCAATGAAGCTGGTCACATTGCATCAGATTGTCCGAAAGATATCAAAGCAAAACAGGGAGTTTCTCAGAAGTTGGAGAATGTTCAAAGAAACATTTTTACCAAAGGAAAAGAAAAGATAACCAAGTGTGGGTTGCAAAAAAGGTAGAAGTAAAAGTCGGCGATGAATCTGGTTCCACAAAGCCAGAAGAGCCACAAGTTGTGGAGAAAATTTCAGTAAATGATGATGTTCTTCCATCACTGAAGTTTGAGGAAATTAAAAAGAAAATTGGTAAAATTGAAATTTCAAATCAATTTTATGATGATGAAAAAGAATTTGATGTCGAGAAAACATTCAACGGAAATGTTAAGAAAATATTTGGGAAAATGTTGAGTGGGAGAGCTAAAGGGGTAAAAGATTTTTACACAACTAAAAAGGCGACATACGACCCTACAGCTGAAGAGTTGAAAACCCTCAAGTCTGAGAAGACTTGGAGGGAAGTTTGTTTTCCAGAATAGTTAAAGGACTACGCCGGAGATCCCAAGTTTATATCGTGGATCAGGAATCGACATCTTTCTAGTATTTGAGAAGTTTGTTTGTAAAATTTTGAAATGTTTGGATGTTTGCAGGTGAAAGGACTACGCCGGAGCTTCCAGGTGGGTAATTGCGAAGCAGGAATCGGCATTTTGGTTGGTAAAATGGTGATGTAGACGTAACATTCCTACAATTGGTAGTTTTTGGATATCTACAAGTGGTAATCTTGATCTCACAAGTGGTATTTGTGGTTAAATTTTGAGATGCTTGGATACTTTGAAGTAATTACATTTACAAGTGGAACAGAAGGTTATTAAATGCAAATGGTAAATCAGGGACATTAAATTGTACTTGATTTACTATTCATGGCAAAAAGATGGACAAGATGATGAACCACATCACTGTTCTTAAAATTGATAATCCTACAAGTAGTAGTTATCAACACAAATTCATTTTTTGGAAAAATCATTTTGATTAAAACAAACTTAAGTGTTTTGAAATCTAAATGACAAAATGATTTGTGAAAGGGGGAGTTCAGATTGTTTATGCATAGTGAATGGCGTTTTGATGTGATTCAGTGTCAGTTGTCAAGTTTCTGTACAGTTTGTTTTGTTTTGTGAAGTTTAGAGTCTAGAAGTTTTCAAATTTTCTTTAAAATGTGTTTGCATTTTAGGGGGAGTAGGGAAATTTAGAGAAAATCCAAAAACATTTGAAAATCTGAAAAAGCCAAAAACATGATAAAATTCGAAAATGAGTTTTGTTGCGAAAAAGAGGAAATGATAGTACATCAGTGGACTATCACGGCACGCTAAAGAAATGTAATGATAAAAAGTGTTAAACAATCTTACTGCGGACGTGTCAGTAGATTTTCACACATTTAGTAAATTGAACCGAGATATAAACCTAAATCAAACTTGCTTGATTCGTGGGTAACTATTCTTGAATATATGGGTAACCCCCGAAATCTTGTTTGAAAGGTCCCATATTCTGAGATACTAGGTCTTTATACTCAATGATATCTGGGGTATTATCCCGGGACTTCTGCTGTATGGAAGTATTGACCTAGTCCCCGGATAATACTTTCTGCAAATGCTTGAAAAAGCGTCGCCCTCAGCATGCTGATGAAATAATAAAATTGATAGTCGCTGCTGTTGAAATGCAAAAAGATCCTCTAAAGGGGACCCACCAAAAGTCGAGCCGTCATCTCTCTGCTGAACGGAAGTTCTGACCTGAGCTCTCACGGTTTCGCATCTAACCCCTTTACAGATATCAGCTGTGGTATACTCACCTGTAAGACTGAATATTTGGGATCTGGATACAGGAGTATATTCAAGTGGAGTGATACACAATTAAGTTTAAGTCTCTAAAACATTAATATCGTATCTCGAATCGATTGAAATTTGTGTTGAGAATATAAGAGGACAAACATACTGACAATCTAGGTAAATTGTTTAAAACTTAAAATGAAATCGAGCTTAACGGTGTTGGTGATTTGTCTCATAAACTGATATGATCCTCTTGCACGAACTCACAAAAAATATTGTCTGTAAATATTATATTTCTGTAT